>NC_071099.1:4321123-4692373 GCF_027358695.1 Spea bombifrons
AGGGCTGGAATCTCTCTTTTAAATGCGTTAAATTATGAATGGGCCAGCTTACCTGGTTTAGGTAATAATAGGTCTCTGGCTCCTGAAGATACAGATCCTGCTTCTCACGCTCAGGAAGCCCCTCTAGCAGCTCATAGAAGACGTGAAAGCTTCTCTCACCAACGGCCTGTTATTTATTTGTGAATGGAGATGGTCTTCAGAGAGTAGCTTTGAAGTGAAACTTTTTAAAAGCACTTCCTAACGCTTACCCACCTGGAAAACAACCCGAGACTTCTCAAGGAGATAATGAGACAGTGAGCTCCCCACCATGACTCCTCTGCAAAAATATTTCAAAAAGAGAACAGCTAATGGTTGCTTTGTACTTTTGGGCGAAATGAATAAAAGGATGTAACATTGTGACAGGAGCAGTGTGGAGCAGATCAGGAAACTGCCTATGAAATGAAACTGCAGGGGTAACATTTCCCGACATGTACATAGACAACTAAGTTTAGTTTAAGCTTCAGAGGGTATTTTAAGAGAATAATAGCAGCCGGGACTGAAGGCTTATTCAGGATTCTGTCCCATCAACACAGATTAACTGCACAAGTGTAGAACATATGTTTTAGTTAGACAGAGGGAGACACCTTTAAACAGCTGACACTGTACCTAGGAAAACTCACGCATACGCTTATATATATATATATGTATTTTTTCCCCAGAACAAGTTATCCTATTGATAATACCTAGTTTAATCCCTTCACCACTGTTGACATAGAGGATACATCACAAGAAACTGCTCCTTGAGGATTGAGGGTATATCCTCATTGCGTTTTGGGCTAAATCCCTGCTGGTAAATTGGAGATCAAGCTGTGAAATGACAGTCTGTTTTTCCGCTCCGACAAATGGGGCCATAATTTGCTACTCAAACTGACAGATTGAATGTGACAGTGCTCTAATTGAGCGCCATAACAGGGCAATTTAATTAATATATTTTGGGTATTATTTTCCCATTGGTTTTAGCTGTGTCCAATTTATATACCTGTAAAACTGTAAAAAAATGGGGGGGAGTGGGTTTGCCGATTTTATTACTACAACATAATGTCTTACATTTAAGGATATGGTTTCAAAACAAAGCTTTACTTGTGCGGAAAAAATGCAGAGACAGAGAGTAAAAACATGAAAATTGCTCCGGTCCTGTAAAACAGCCCTGGTCCTTAAGCGGTTAAGACAAATCATGCATCACATCACGTGATATAGTGATAAAAAACACAAATTAATCAATAATATTCCATTATTTCTTCATAGCTGCCACACCAAATAGTAACACCAACTTAATAGCTTTGTGACATAACTCAACATATTGCAGTGGAGGCACACATAAGAGGTTGAATTTCATAATCGCCTTGAAGAATCAAGCTGTAGATAAACAGACATGCCCACAATTATGGTAACTCTCTTGTATCTCAGATGCAACTGCTACAACCCCCATCATCATAATTACTGGTGAGCCCAGGGTTAGTGGTGCCTGGGTGCGTTATTTCTTTGCCCAGCCCCAGCATCACACACACACAGTGGAATGGAGATTGCCAGCTAGGTCCTCTTGTCCAACATCAGTGCCTGAAGTCATAAATACTCTACTGGATGAATGGGCAAAAAGATAATATGACAATTATACTTTACTCGTCTATAAAAGCTCATGTAAAAACCTGCTAAATAGATTCTATTCCATTTGTCCCAAGTTTAGAAATACCCAATGTTTTTATGTTTGTTTTTTTTTGCTCTTTTGGGGGTTTATCGCATTCTTTCTCAAAATTGCCCATTCTGCCCCCATGTGCTATTTGGGACATCTTTGGGTCACCTCAATTTACCCCCAATATCAAACCATATATGTCTGATGCTGATATTTTAACCCTTCCCATGCACTAATTCTACTACCAGCCTTTGTAAAACTTTGTGGTAGTATTTTTTTTGCATTTTTCGCACACATTGTAACTCAGGTATCAACCCATGCATAGGTTTGTTGGGTTGTTTGGCTTCAGGACATGCGCAAATCATTTTTTCAATTTGGCAATAGGGCATGTGGTCATTCTGTTATAAATTACAATTTGAAAAACAATTCTATAGTTTGAAGCTAGACACCCCAGGGTATTTCAAATGCTAGCATTTTAACTCTTTCCATGCACACATTTTACCACCACCCTTTGTCAAACTTTGCAGTAGTATTTTTTGTGTGTTTTTCACACACATTCTAAATGAATTTTACAGCTACTGGTATACTTCACTGTCAAACAACACCCCAATATTTGTTCAGCAACTTCTTGTGAGTACAGTGATACCACTCATGCATAGGTTTGGTTGTTTGGGGGCTAAAAGGTCAAATTTGGGAGGTGCACATTTTTTTAAAACAAATTGACATCTAGTCCGTTTGCACCTATGCTCTATTTTGAGGCAACTTTGAAACTAGTCAATTCAATTTACCCCACCAAACTATATATTTTTGAAAACTAAACACCCAAGTACCGATATTTCAAATGCTGGTATTTTAACTCCTCTTATTGTAAATATTCTTTTTTGGAAAGATACAGCACCAATTTTAGGACTTGCTCATAAAAATAATTAATAAAATACATTTAATTTTAACCTATTCCTATTTCTATTTCTTTGAACTGGATGATTCCCATTTTAATGTCATAGTGGAGTATTTTTTCTTTTTTTTTTTACATATTTATTTACTTTTCTAACTATTTTATATTTTCAATGTTTCTAATATTTTTTTTTAATTTTATTTCATTGATCACATAGTGATTAGTGAGCTGGGCTCCAGTGAACTGCATGGCCTGCTATAGGTCTGGAGACCCTTGGGGCGGAGGGATAAGGTGGCTCACAAGAGGATAGCCTCTCTATCGAGTTTGGCCAAACAATCAGAGAAGCTCCAACCATCTCCATGTTATCGTAAAGGAAGGGGTGAAATATAGCAGGACTATCTGTCTTCTTAACATATGCAGCCCAGCTCAACCCTTACTATTTATATATATATATACAGCCGCACGATGCCCAGAATGGGACGTCTCTTTCCCTCCCATCACACCTCCCTCATCATGCCTCTGCTTCCTGACACTTACCTGTGGAAGGACACATGTAGAATATGTCCAAAACGAGTGGAGTTGCTGTTCAATGCTGTTTTAGCATTTCCAAAGCTCTCTAAGGCAGTGAGGAAATCTGGGAGCTGTGAACAGTCGAAAAGGGAAAATAATAAGAAGATGTAACCGGAAGAATAGAAAGATACACTAAGTGAATGTCAGCTCTGATTGGTTATAATAATAAATATATTATTGTCTACATTACTCAAAGATGTAGCTTGTATTGTTCTCATGCCCTGTTATAACTATAGCCTTATTTCACCTATGTCTTGCGACATAGTAGTACAGCGGAAGCCCCTCACCTGTGATATCCTTCCACCTTGTTTTCTTTGCATTAGATACTGTGTGATTAACATGATCGTCTTCGTCTTACCCGACCCACTGTGTCCGCTGTAGGGAAAGTAGGAAAGGTTAATGTTTCTGTTCAGAGTTTGTTCTCAGCTTAAACTAATAGTAATAATTATTAAAAATAATAATAAAAATGTATATACTGTATTATGCATATGAGTAGTCACATAAGGAGGTGTATTCACTAAACAGGGAATGAGCTTTCATCTTACTGACTTCCCTTTAGTTTATAAAGGGCCAAATCCAATAAGCTTTTGCTTCAGCCCTTGTCAAACTTTATGGTAGTAAACTTTTTTTTTTATTTTTCACACATATGTTGTACTCCAGGTATAAATTTACTGCCCCTGGTATATGTCACTGCCAAACAACACCCCACATGCATGGGTTTGTTGTGTTATTTGGGAGGAAAAAGGCCACCTTTGTGAGGTGTGTATTTTTTTGCCATTTAGACATCTGGTCAGTCTGTGCCCACATCCCATATTTGGGACATCTTTGAAGCCGCCAATTCAATTTACCCCATATTGTGAGGGTCGGCAACGTCATTTACATGATGGCGCTTGTGGTTGCTCTTCGGAGCAATCACAAGGCGATCAGGGTAGAGGGGTTGTGTTTCTACATGTCTCGATATCAACATCATTTATGCTTAGGAAGCGATTCCAATCACTTCCTAAGCTGTTTTAGCCTGCCCCCCCTGCGATCTTTGCGGATAGATGAATTGAAGAGATTAGAAAAAAAGAAGATGTAATGAGACAGGGGAATTAAAAAAAGTGGAGAGATAAAATAGAAAAGGGATTGGTAGGGAGAAAAGGGGAGGGGTGATAAAGAGGAACAGAAGTGAAAAGACAGGAAAAAGGTGAGGTAAACAGAAAGGGGAAAGACAGAAAGAAAGGGAAGTGCGATAAAGAGAAAGGAAAGACAAGAGAGAGAAAGGGAGAGTGAAAGAAGACAACAGATAAATAGAAAAGTGGTACGATAAAGAAAATCAAAAGAAAGGATTAACAGAGAAGAGGAAAGAGAAAGGAGAGAGAAAAAAAAGAAAAAGGAGGAGAGATAATGAGAAGAGGGTCAACGAGAAGGGAGAGAAACAAATTAAGAAGAGAGATAAATAAACAAGGAAGAGATAAAGCAAAAATGGAGAGATAAAGAGAAAAAGAAGAAAAGATAAAGAGCAATGAGAATGCTGCAATAAATAGAAGATAATAATGAAGAAGAGATAATGAGGATCAAAGAGAAGGGGAGAGATCAATAGCAACATAATAGATGAAGACTTTTGTTAATGTATAAATGTTTTCCATTTGCAGTTGTGCATATCTATATGTGCTATCTAATATGCTACGGGATCTTTTGGAGACCTAGCAACGACCCTGGCACTGCGCCTTATAGCTGTATAAATATATTAGAATATATATTTCTGGCAGTGATAGCATACGCCGAGTAACTTACCTAAGAAGGATGTTTGGTACACATTCAGTACTCTGTGAAAGAGTGAATGCTTCTTCCACCACAGCAAAAATGTGCCTAAGAAAAAAAGATATGCTAATGTTCTGTAGGTCATGACATGGTTTGTATAAAAGAGCCAGCATGTGCAAATATTCTGATCATTGTGTGGCTTACTTGGTGGCATTGGACCAATGTCTAGAGGATCAGTACTTTGGTAGGTAATACATACACAGTACCATGCAGACAAACAAATAAAACTAGGGGCCTTTTAGAGAGCGTACCTCGTATGTTAATGAGATGTATATTGTGCTAGTACTCACGGTGGTGTTTCTATCGTTTTACTATTCTGATAAATTGAAATCATATCCAGGTTGTTAATATTTAGAGATTTGAAGGGATTCACTGATAGAAGCATGTGGCCAGCTCGTGTCTGAAAAAGAAATAAACAGCAATGCTTACACTCAATTAAGTTTCTTCACAAACAGTGAGTTGAGGGGCAGTTAAAAACTTCTCATTCGTGCATTACTTACTTATCCATTAGGAAGGATAAACTTGATCCTACTCCAAATAGAAACTCGACAGTACTGGCCTTGTCTTATACATTATTTTCTATTACAGCAGCCATACAGCAACTTCCCATAGATTGGCTGTAAATGCCACAAACTGTGCTGGAGTCTCACATATCTCTACACGCATTAGCAGAAAAGTAGTCATGTCTAGGGCAGTGCCTGAGGTAAACGCTCTACTAAGTAGGTCTCTGTCTACTGAGGTAAAAGTGTACAGAGTTTTGAGTAAAGCCTGCCCCCTAGTAAAGACAGATACTATAAGATTTTTGGCATGCTAATTTATAATTATAATTTTAATTTGTTTGGTTTTTCCATATGGGATTGGTAGTTGGACATGTTACTAGCATAACTGCCTAAAACATTCTGCTGAGACATTGCTAATAGAAACATGTTTAATTCAGTCAGGAAATAACAGCTCTGGATAAGACACACAGACTCTGTTAGAACTCTTCTTGTGGCAAGCTAAAGGGCTGATGTTCTTCAACAGGGATTGTGGTGCCTACATCCTTATAAACAACCTAGTATACTTGATATATAAATAACTTACATAAATAATGTCCCAATGGAATCTCTTTTTTAAGCAGAGCAGGATGGCACTCTCACAGATGTCCCTATTAAAGGTACAAGATGTTACACACATGATACACTTCATGGTACACATATTTCATTAATACTCAAAGAGTAAATGGTCTACAGCAGGCAGTGTAGCTATTTAACCACCTTGCCTAAACAGCAGCTAAACAAGCATGGTCATTGAGATTAAAGGGGCATGAAGCTTTTAAATGCGCTATGCTTTTGAATTCGAAGTGAAACAGAATGAGGGAAGGCGGGACAGTCTCGATTTTGGGTCTCTGTCCCACTGTCGCACCTATCCCTTCCTCTGTCCCGCTTTGCAGGGGCAGAGGAAGGGTGAGGTGAGAGCTATACTCACCTCAGGTGCAGCTGCGGGGGGGGGGGGGCGCCCAGCCGCCTGATCAGCAGCTGCAGCCTGCAGACTACTTGGGAGATCACGATCTTCTGCAATATTACTAATAAAAATATTCAAGAGGATGGGTCTAAGTACAGGTCCCTGAGGTACCACACTGTTAACAAAACCTTGCTTCGAATATACGCCAGTGACTATAACCCTCTGTTGTCTGTCACTCAGGCACTTTTTTGTTACCTTCAATAATTCAACTTTTAAATAATCCCATTTCTCCTGGATTCCATTTAAATGGCCTCAGTCTGGAGTGACTCCTTTACACATATTCTCATTTTAGAAAAGTCAGCTTTCCTAAAATCTAAAGCTTTTGTTTTCGTGTGGTGTCACTGTTCATATATTAAACCACACAGACTGATGATCACTAGATCCCAAACTCTCACCTACAGTAATATCCATTAACAAATCTCCATTTGTGAACACTAAATCCAATATGGCCTCCTTACAAATTGGCTTCTCAATTACTTATTTTAAAGATAATCCAAGTAGGAAGTTTAGAAGATCTGCACTCTGGGCACAACCAGCTATTTTGGTTTTCCAGTTCACATCAGGGAGATTAAAATCACCCATGATTATAACTTCCCCCTTCACTGTCATTTTAGCTATTTCCTCAATTAGTAGGTTATCTTGCTCTTCTACTTGTCCAGTGGGTCTATAAATGACACCTACATGAGTACTGTACACTTACGAATTGTAATGTAACCCAAACTGACTCTATGTTCTCCTCTTGCATATTACAAGTAAAACACAAAATGCAAATTTTGATAATAATGCATGATTTACAGAATCGAGCAGCCCATTTTTCAATTTTTCCCCTGTCCATTTGCCATCTCTCCCCTGGAATGTCCACATATACATACTTACTTCAGAAAAGATAGGTCAGACACATCTACCAGCTCTACATAATCACCCCTGTCTTGTTTCTAGGAAATAAGGAACACTATAGTTAATGTATGCATTTTTACTGACTCCATAGCCTGCAAAGCATAGCTATGCACATATCTAACTGATAAAAAATATAGTTCTGTGATTGTATTACCTGTTTCTTATTTAAATTCATTTGGAGTATGTCCTCTGTAGTGTCCTCTGACTCCCACCGTTCCTTTGGTAAATGCGTAGGTTGAGCTGATTTTGCATGAGGTATTTCCTGGTGCATTGACCATTTGCTGAGGTTTTCTATGGTCATCTGAGGTAGTAGGGTCTCAGAGCTAAGCCAGCTAGTAGAGTCACCTCTCCCTGGAACACTCTGTGCCCAATGAACATGTGTGGTTGCTTCATAAGTAGGGCCATGATGAATTATCTCTTCATCTTCCTGTGGATGTTTTATATGGGAAGGTCCGTTTTCAGGTTTACTTGGTGCTACACTTTGTAGGTCTTGAGTCTGTTTGGAATCTCTATCGTCATGACCTACCTTGGGATGTACTAGCTTGTGGAAAGTGACTAGTTCTTCGTTCCCTTTTGACATTTTACGTGAAATGGAACGATATTGGGAAGAAAGTGATGATACCCTTTTTCCTAGTTGAGGATGCATGTCATTTGTATTCTCTGTTAAGTCTACATCTGAATTCCTGCTAGATGGTGCTGGCTGAACAGATGCGACCATTCTCTGTTCAGTGCTGTGCGAAGACCTTGCCACAGCAGGGGAACTTTTCATAGTTTTGGCAAGGTGGTGAATCCTTGGGAAAACAATTGCATACTTTGCATCACTTGTACCTGTGCTTTCTTCTGTCTCATAGGATTCCGCTAATTTAGATGTATGCGACTTTGAGTCTTGCTGCTTTTTCTCAGTCTGGTTTACCCCTTCAAGCTTTCTTTCCTCTGTGTCCTGATTTATTACTGATTCAGCCACAGCTTGATTGATTTGGCTAGCTAGCCTGGATGTGCTCAGCAACCTCATGGCTGTTCGTCTCTTTAGTTCACACTGTTTATGCTTCTTTCTCCTTCTAAAGGTCCTGGATAGCCAGTCTGTGATTCCAATGGCTCTAGCTACACTAGCCAGGCGTTCTTTTAAGCTTGACTTCTTGGTTGGAAACCTTCTGAGCCAGCCAGTTACCCTACGAAAGGCTGAAACTGAACAGGTAATGTTGGTGTTTTTTTGAGTACCAGGAGCAAGTTGTATCTTCAGATCATCCTCTGCTTCCTGTTCATTCACCAATTCATAATTCTTAGGTGATGGCAGCTTATTTTCATTACCTTTGGATATCAGCTGCTCTACTTGTTTCACATTTTTTATTGTAACTGAGACAGATTTTTTTGGATTGGAAGATTGACTGGACTTAGTAGAGTCGCTGGCCTGTTTCTCTTCCAGATTTACATCTTTCTGAGGGAATTCTGTCACATCATGTTTTTTATCTTCAGAAGTGATGTTTTGGTTATCTTTCCTCCTTTCTAGTAGATTTTCTCTGGCTTCTCTTTGCTTCCTCCTCAGATTTGTGATAATGTGCGTCTGTGCAGTTAACATATGGTTCCTCTTTGTATCAATCTCCTGTCTAACAAGTGTTTTTTCTTTAAATAGAGGGGAACTAAGCTCTGCTTTTCTTCTTACACTGTTTTTGGATTTTACGGGTGCTGTCTTCTCTGGCTCTAAATTCTGAAAGTTAGATTGTGAAAGAAGATCCACAAATCTCTTTCCACTGTGAGAGTTTTTAGTTAACTCTTCAGAGGCTGTACCAAATTTAATGTTTAATAATTTGGCTTTCACACCGGAAGGCAGAGCCTTTCTATTCAGCACTTTACATATTTTTGTTGTATTATGTTCTGAGTCTTTCTTATTGTTACTCTGCTCATCTGAGTTATCTTCTGAAGTAGATGACTCTTTCAAGTCTCCATCTGTCTCACTACCCTCTAAGCCACTCTCTTGACTTTTTACTGTTTCTGAATCAGTGTCATCTTCCTCTTTGTCATCCTTATCTCTATCTTCTGATTTATTAATTTCATCATTTTCGCTCAAATCATCTAACTCATCTTTACTAACACATTTTCCTTTCCCTTCTTCATTATTATCTCCCCCATATTTGTCATTCTCATCTTCTTTGTCCTCTTCTTCACTACCACTGTATTCCTGACCCATTGTTTCTTCTTCCCCAGACT
The DNA here is from genome assembly GCF_027358695.1 of Spea bombifrons. Classification (NCBI taxonomy): domain Eukaryota; kingdom Metazoa; phylum Chordata; class Amphibia; order Anura; family Pelobatidae; genus Spea; species Spea bombifrons. The sequence continues at coordinate 4,330,666 of NC_071099.1, forward strand.
GACTGATGCCAACATTATCCATATATCCATTACTGTCTGACATTTCGCTGGAGCTTTCATTTTTATCACTGCTAATATGATGCGCTTGTGTTTGTTCTTTTCTGCTTGTGCTTTTAATACTCTGTTCCTCCTCAGTAGTATCTTGATCACTGGAGTTGATAGGGCTGCCTTCTTCCTCACCATCTTTGCATTTCCCTGCACCACTAGTGCCTTCAGTCTCACTATCGTTAGTTGTTTTTACATAATGCTGTTGTTCAGCTAGCGGTGGTTTAACTTTAAATCCCTGTGGTTCCTCTACAGAAGTACCGCATGGAAAAGATTCCATACTTTTCTTCCTATTTTTCCTCCCCCCATCTTCTGCCTGAGACTTAATATGCTCCCTCTGCTTGGTCAGAATGTCTACTTGCACCCTGTTTTGAGACAGCACCCTTTCTTTTCTGCTTAACTCATTACTTACCTGTGATTTCTCTTCTCTAATTTTAGAATAACTAGTATCGTTCTGCCTCTTTGACCTCCCCTTATCCCCAATATTCTTCACACCACTCTCTGATTGTTTCTTGTTTATCGGTAAGTATTCTTGGTTCTCACAAGAGTTTTCCCTTCTCCCAAATTCACTGAATTTGATAACAGATGAGTTCATTTTGCTCTGTTTAATAATGAAGTGTTGCTTTTCGTAATGATTGTCATTTTTATTGGATAAAGTCTTTGAATGAGATGGAGCTTGTCCAGCTTGTTGGGTGCTTGACAGATTATCTGCTGTCATATTGTTGCATAGAGCTACTCTTACTGTCTTCTTTGCACATGGCAATTTCTTATCTGTCCTCTTAATAGATTGTTCAGTGCCGTGTTTTTCCTCCTCAATATCAGTGTTTTTTTTGTTCTCCTCAAAGTCTTTTATATTGGACATTTGTTTTGCCCTGGTAGAGCGTGCTGCTGATTCTTTGTCTGATTTGGTGGTGTATTTGGACTTATTTCTTATTTTGCTTCCTGATGAAGAGTCAGTCTTTGTTTCACTAACTTTTTGTATGTCTGTTTCTGTTTTGCTTTTAGACGGGCCACTTCCTCTTATCTTTACATGCGTTCTGGCCCTGTGCTGTGTCTTTGTTGAAGATAATGTTTCTATTTCTGTTATACTGTTTATATTGTTCTTTCTGACCAGTAAGTCCCTGCTTGACTTGGAATTTGATGAAATTGCTCCACTTGATTTTGTAGTAGATAGAGCTTGTTCCATGGTTTTAGAGCATGAGACAGCAGCATTCTCCCCTGTCTTAGGCTTGGATAAAACTGCTTTACTGTCTTTCGAGGTAGATGGAACAGCTCTATCTGTGTTTTGATTATCTGGAGCTATATTATCAGTCTTCTTTGTAGTCAGTACTCTTTTTGTTTTAAGTGAGGAATCTTGTATCTTATTTCTCTTATTACCATCTGTCCTTTTCTTGGAGGTTATTGGCGGATCCCCCTCTGTTTTTCTTAGGATATGTATATGCTTCTCTTTTCTAGAACCAGAAGTATTATTGATGAAGGGTATTCGCTCCTCACTGGAAGTACTGTTGCCCTGATAAGAACATATACTATTTACACAAAGGCTGTCTTGGTCATCAGAGTCAGTTTCACTTTTACTTGGTGATCTCCTCCTAACCATTTTCTTTTTCTTCTTTTTCTTTTCATCTTGTTCTATATTTTCATGCACCACTTCCACTTTTGCATCAGAGCTTTCCTCTGCTGAGTTGTCTCCTTTAATACTGTACTCTTCCGTCCATCTGACTTTTCTGTTGGACTGTCCTTTCTCAGCGGACCTGAGCTCTGATATTGGGAGTTTTTTTCCTTTCCTCACATCCCACTTAGGCACACTATTCCCTTTCCCCTTTTCTCTTTTCTTCTCTACTTTTTTTGATTTGTGCACCTTTGAACGTCTCATTGTTAAACAAGGTTATAAACTCTTCGCAAATAATTATGCAGTGACCTAAGAAATAAATACAACATATGTTCTATAGACCATTTTATTCAACGGAGAACATCATTTTAAAATTTAAAGTTATATGTTCTTTTTTCTACGGAAAACATTATTATCCCACTTCACTTGGTATTACATATTAAACTACATGTCCGTAGGCTGCATAAAATCAAATAAGACACTTATTAATTATACATTTCAGTCTGAAACTGACCCTGACATCCTTATGTGTTAAAGACTCTGTAAGAAAAAAAACATATATTGCATTAATTGTTAAGCAAAGAAACCTTAGCCGGTCTTTATTTATATTCACAGAAGAAAACACACATTTCATTGTGCATAGAGCTAGATGTCTGTTTTCAGGAGGAAGTGTGACTGTGTTAGGAATAGGATATCCAGATTTCATTCTCATATCACCCCCTCTTTTCTTAAGAACCTATAGAGAAGGGATGGGTCTACTGGCTTCCTAGGGCTACAGAAAGAAGCATTAGAGACTTTAGAGAGTATCCGGGAGCCCTGTACAATCAGGAATTCAGGCAAGGTAGTGCCAACACCTTGTGCTCACCTGTGATTAGAACCTTGGTCTGTCAGAGTTCTGAAACTTACTTCTGCACCAGGCTATTGGACTGGTTCAGACATTTAACTTCCACACCTGCAACCAACTCATTACACCAGCCAACTAGTAGACTAGCACCTCACTCTAGATGCTCAGTTATTTGTGCTTCACTAGCTACCTAGCAGTCTACATGGTTGTTCAAGCAGCATCCAATTCACTTCCCTAACCTTATCTGAATTCCCTGTTGTGTACTCCTGGCCCACCTGGCTCTGATCAGAGCTCCTGATTCCGCTACATTGCTATTTCCTGGTTGCTAACCCTCTGGCTATGTCTGACTAATTAAGGTTCCTGAATCTGTTGTGTTACTGATTCCTGGTTAGTATGATTCTGGATCCATCTTCTGTGTAGCTTCTAGTGACCTCTGTTTGCTGCAGTCCTCTATAGGGTTCCCTGTTGTTTTTCTACTCAAAATTGAGTGTACAGGGATACTTGTTTCACTCTCATTGGTCTGCTGTACACTAGAGCTGGAAAGAGGCCATTCTCTAAAACTGGCTCCCTACACAAATACTCAAGGTTTGTCCAAGATTACAGCTTCCCAAAACAAGAGTACTCATCGTTTGTCTCCTTACTGAAATCAATTATACAAATCTTCCAATGTATGCTCTGCACTTTCCCATTGGGCCATGCCTCTCTGGCTGCTTGCCATGGGAATATCTGCAAGTGCAATTGGCTTTGTATCCATGAATAGTTTCTGAATTTGATTCCTCCCCGTCTGGTGGTTGTCCTGGCAGGTAGGAAAGAGGATCATTGGATTTCTTGCAGATGCCCTTCCCAATTAAAATTTCTTGCATTGACTCGTGGGAGTGGCGGTTTTCCTGCAGCAGCTGACTCTAGAGTTGCACCCTAAGAGCCTGGAAAGGTTTCATTTCGCACAGATCTCTCATTGTTTTAGGGTGCTTCCATGTCGGCATTGGGAATTGAGGGAACTAACCCAATTTGAGAGAATATATCTAGAAATAAGCATCCCTCTATTGGCATCCGGGTCCTCTACAAACTCCTCCTTGAAGAGTGGCTTTCCCCTCTCAGAATTTCATGGGTAAGTGTAAAGACATTCTAAAAGGAGCCCATATCTCTAGCACCTTAGACCATTCTTGTTCACTTGCCACCAAGATTCAAGAGAATGATTATAAGATACCTACTATGTACATAGGTCTGCCATAGGTCTAAGGGCTCCTTTATCCACCTCTGGTGGGAATTAACGTGTTAGACCATTTTGGAGGAGAGTCCGTGATCTAAATGCTTGGGTCATGTATGTCCCACCTCCCCTGTGCTTCATGATAGACTTTGTGTTCATTACCAGGACACCATAGCCTAGTCAGTTCTCTTTGGTCCACTGCTATTTCTCTGATTATTGGGCAGGAGCTAAAAGTGCTTGAGCTACATGAGGAGATGGTGATGGATAACCTTCAAACAATGTTGTTTGAAGGTAATACGCTGGAAGTGTTTTCTATTCCTGTCAGACGCACAGGGATGCATACACACTGCACTATACATTACGAAGACACCCCCCCCCCCCAAACTTGTTACAGGGAACGGTTTCCCTTTTATTTTTATCTTTTACAAAATATTTTGACAGTGACTTTATTAAGTTATTTGATACTAGTGCTGGGTAATGTGGGAGATCAAATGGGGACCCTTTCCTGTTGCAGGTGTATTTGTAGACACACAGACTATTATGGGCATGAGTGATGACAGTCAGCTTCTTGCAGCCTACTTCCTATCATGTAGGATGACCAACCAATAAAATAATAATTTTTGTAGTCATGTTACAGTCAGGGGAAGCTTCTTAGCTCTCTGCTTTAAGGAAAACAAGAATCGTGGTTACTGCAGCTACAGGAGGAAATAATTTATGTGTCTATATTATACCAGTATATAGGGATACCTCTGTAGGAATATAGGAGTGTGTGTTTATTGTAAGTCTTGTTTCTTTAAGTCAAAATAATTGACTCATAAACCTTGCAATTTCAACCATTTCAGGTATGAGATAATGATTGACTCAAGATCATACACTAGATAGCTGAAACACTAGAGTATAACAGAATCTAAATATGCAGATAGACTTGCAAACGCTAGCCACAGTTAGTTTATTTTTCTGCTTCTTAGTCAAATGTACATATCTTTAAGTTTAAATAGTTACTCAAGCATTTCAGCTTCTGATCATTCGATTAGTGCACACTCAAATCATTCCCTTTAGTATCAGCTGTCATCAACAGCGTGTAAGACATACAAAGGCAACTTAAAGGATAAAGCTTCAAATCCGCATCAGCATGTAAGCCCTCGTATACAGAAAAGAAAAAAAAAAAGTACATATTCTTAGAACGCCTGAAGCATGCATGCAGACACCCATTTCCCTTTATAACCTCAGTATTATAATCTACTTCGATTAAAGGTGGTGTTCCACTTACAGAACAAAAATGTAAAACACCATTGAAGAATTGCTATTTTATTCATTCACAACAAGGTTAATTTTCTTACAAGAACTTTCAATTTCTACAGCGGTTGTTGCCAGATCATCAAGCCATTTGCCAGGCAAATAAATGTTTTACTCCATTGCCCCGATTAAAGTATATTAACATTAATAATGATATATATCATTATCAGATCAAATATTTCCCTTTGTGTAAATACAGCCTATACCACTAAAACAGCTTATGTGACAAAACAAGCAGATAAGAACTCACTTGCACTGGTCCAGCAGCATCCTTCACCTAAAGGTCTTTCTGCCGTGCTCTAACAGAACACATGCATTATTAAGCTAGTAGCTGGGAGATCAGTGGCAAATACAAGTGGTTAGAAAGAACGGTACGGATTATGTAATATAGCAGGTGTATGCATGCAACGCTGAAAAAGCCTCATATTACATGAGAACAGTTTTTCAACTTGTGCTGGGTTTTTTTTTTTTTTTTTTTTATGTAATCAGCGAGTATTTCAACACCTCTTCCTTTCAAAATAATTAAATGTTTCATTTAAGAAGATTTTTTCCTTAAGTACCCTAAATTAAATTTGCTTCATAAATTTCACCCCTGTCAAGTATTCACAAAACCAGACACAGCCAAGGAAAACCTTAACAAAAACACAGATCTGGGGTGAGTAGCAGTGTAGATATCAATCATAGATGGATATCAGATGATATGAAGGCATTAAACAGTACAAATATTTACCATGTATTTAATATCTCAGCCTACATAACCTTTAGGTAGAGGTAAGATAGCCAAACAGGTAGCTAGTCACTTGCGGTGAAGCTACAAAGCCAGCTATGCAACGCCGGTTGACATTCCCAGGGCTAGATTTAGGGTGGCCACATGGATCGTATCTAGGACATATTTTCAGATATTGCTGACCAGCACATGTAACGTAACCAACTCCACTATATGGAAAGTATAAACATGTGGAAGGCAACCAAATGATCATACTGTAGTGCAGTAGTTTATGTTGTAAAGAATGATCAACAATGCAAACATTACATGTGTCCTGGAAAACAGGTTAGATGTTACCCTAGCTAGCTGTAAGGGCCATGGCAGAAACCGGGTTCCCCAAAATCTTAGAGTCTCTCTGGGTTGCACTACCCAAGTTAGAGTGTTGCAGTACAATTTGAAATCACTGAAAAGGCCAAGAATATTCAGGGAAGCCAGTTCCACAATGGCCTTTTCAGTGATTTACAGAATTAAAAAAATTCTGTGCATCCACAAAAATAAGTATTGTGAAGAAAAACCCACCCATGCTGTGCATATACCTGCAGGTACCAGACCACCAGTGCTTGTAGAACCCACTTATTACACCCAGAACTCTAAGGCCAAAAGAGCTTTTCTTCTCTCACTTAATCGTAGTCAAAAATATTGATAACCCCCATTTTAAAAACATAACCGTAACGCAAGTAGTACACTCGACATTTTGTTGAATATTTGTGCCGATCGATTATATACACATCTATTTGAATCCATTATTTTTAATGGGAAGTGGTGTATACTGCCTATAGAGCAGTTCAAAACAAGATTCCATTGAAGGGAAGGCGAGCTGAAAAGATAATATATCTAAACAATGTAACAAGGGTTGCAAACGCCAGCTGTAAATAAATAATGGGCTTTTTGTCCTGTAAAACGACTGTAGGAACTCAAGTTTCAATACTAATTAACTGAGCCTGGAGTCAAACAGAGGACCTTGTACCACCTTACTAATTAGAAGCAGAAAGATGAAACAAATGTCATATTAAAAAAAGAATACTTTAGGGAGACACCTTGCCTAACCATTTTCCTTTTCTTGTGGTATTAGTTGGTCAACATCCAACCCAAACAAGTGAAACCATTTACCATCCACAAGGCATAGTCTGCCTTCTGTCTAATATGTATCAACACAAAAATAATGACCTGCCCTGGATGTCATTCATGATACAGTTAGACATGCTTACCTAGAGAATTGGAAAACCACTAGGCCACAGAGACTTCCATAGGTCTCATTAGGTATAAAAAGGGTGCACTACCTTCCAGAAATTGGCAATTAGACCTTTTAAAAGGAAATGGGGGGGGGTAACAAAAAAAAAAAAAAAAAACACACTATAAATACTACACAGGCCAAAAGTTTATTTATCATAGTCATCATCTCAGTCCGAGCTATGTGGTTTCTGGGGGTGAAATGTGTCTTCTCCAATCCTGCAAAGGGGAGGGAAAAACCAAAATGTACTATCACAGGGGCTAGAATACATATACAAATAGAAAGATTCATCAAGCCCTGTTAGAGGTAATGGGCAAAATAGACCACTACAAAACGTAGTTATTGATGCAAAGTACTTTGTGTTATTTACCTTGTTGCTTTCCAGTTTTTGTCTTCCGTGCCAACTTTTGACCTTAGGAGCCATGTTGTCTTTAGAATAGAATGGTGTAATCCCTGGAAACACTGGCCAGCCCAAGTACTTACTGAACCTGCAGGTATTGAAATGGAAACAGGGTACACATTACTTGGCAAAGCATTATGTCTTAATATTAATGACATGACTTTAGTCTATGCACAATAGGATTAAGGCATGTTGGGCCTATTTACAAAAGTGACAATTTCACAGCCTTAACTTCACTATGCATTACAAAGTGTTAGTCCCAAAGATCTTCTGCAGCAGGAAGAGCTTGAGCTACTGTATATAATGCAGTTAAATTAGGGAGATTGCCTCATTCATTGAACTATGCACTACACGGGGCTGGTATATTCCAACTTGTTGAAGAAACTTGACAGTATTGAAAACAGATGATGCCAACACTCCCTTTAGGGAGATCTAAAGAAGTAAACCCAACACAAACTAGCAGCACAATTATACTTGAAGTCTTTTTGCCAGCAATGTAAATCCTACCAACTCACCTCCACTCCAGCTCACAGACATTGCAAAAACTGGTTGCACACCTTCTCCAACAACGCCCACCACCTTCCCAATCATTTCTTCTCCTGCTGCTCCCAAAGAGGTCTCCACAGATGATTTAAAGGAACCACTCAACTTGGGACCCTCCACCGACAGGGTAAGAACCGATCCAAGAGTATTTACCCACACACCGGTCAAATTGCAATTCTCTTCATGCTGCTAAGAAACAGGACATGCTTATACATCAAAAAATAAATACATTTAAAATAAAATAAAAAAACACTGGACCTCATTTTTGGTATTGAAAACCCCCTCTTAGAAAGATTCCTTCCTCCATTAACATTCCAGCCTTGGTACACATATAGTAGCTAGCAACCAAGGGGGCTCACTGGAGAGCTGCCATTTGTTCCATACCATAAGCCTGTACTTTTTGCCCAACATTCATGACAGCACAAGTTAAATCATGTCCAGCGCCAAAGACATACATTATTGGGAAATTACTAAACCACAACAAATTATAAAACCTATTGCTTACCAGATCCTCACAAGATGCCACCATTGCAGCCAGCAAACACACCACAGCCTGGCCCACTAAACTAACCATATTGACCCACAAAACGTAGTAAACCAACAGCCCCAAGGTAAAACTTTAATAAAGGTACATTGTTAATTGATTGATTAAGACATACAGGGATCACCTGTGGTTGTTGAATCAACCAATTAAGGTATTGGATAGAAAAGCATGTATCTATGGTAACGACCTGTTCTTGGAATCAGTATGCTTATGCTTCCCTATTAGTTTATTCCTCTCGTTTAATTAAACCCAATCTGACATGTGTAGAAGGTCAAGATAAGGGCACGGCTTGTGAGGTCAAGCAATAATTGCAATTAGTTTTTCCCACCGTTGTTAACTGAATTTAGCTTTACTGTGGTAAAATAGCCATTTACTTACAACATATCTTCATTATTACATCGATTTCAAAGGAAAACAATACAAGCTAAGGTTTTGATAATTTAAGTGGACAGTTGTGTAGGTGGCAGTTTCTTTTTAATCTATCAAAAGTTTCATGATTTATTTGAGAGATATCAAATAAACTCCAGACTAGTACTCGGTGTAAGGGAACGCTCAGCATGCAGGCATGTCTCTTGGCTATTAATTAAGATTAATTTCCATAGAGTAAAGCCATTGCAATTCAGTCCTTAAATCAAGATACGAAGTTACAAAAGTAGCAAACAACACACGGTTAATTACATTTATTTCACAAGATTGTTTGTTTTGAATCCTTGAGTTGCAGGAACATTTGGAAAATGGTGTTATACTCATCCGCAACCAAATTCGTGTATGGCAGCCGTTGAATTGCATATAAACAGGATGCAGTTGCCACCCGGCACCCTGGCAAATTTCCAGTGGATCACTAGCTGACATTGCACCATACTCATCGAATCAAGTGGCAGATCAGGTGCTAGAATGTGCAGCCATCGGCTGGATATGCCCAGGAGTGTCTCTTGAACAGTGTGAATGGAGTAGATTAGCAGTAATTTACACTACAGAAAATGATTTTCTGGGAACTTTGCTGTGCCTATGATGTATCCCATATGTCATTGACAGTAAAAATGAATAGATGTATGACTCTCAGGGTCACCATCAGGGGTACAAACTTTATAGTTTGGTGGCCTTGTTCTAGAATGAGAGCTGTGAGGGGAGAAGGTCTCAGCCCTCCTGACTGGCTGAATTCCTCTTCATGCAGAGCTCAGTGTAAGCAGCAGCCAGCCCCACGTAAGAAATGCACTGTGTGTGTATGTAATGTCTGGTAATAAACAGCCTGCCTGTGCCATCTTTCCCACCAAAAATGATGAGTAGGAAAGAAAATCCTGGTGGTGTGGAGGGGGGCCAGACCATTTGTTCTGTAAGGGACCTCAACATTTCTGATGGCAGCCCTGCTGACTCTCTCCCTGCTTTGCTTGTGATGCCACATTAGCATGCCATTTTTGCATGCTAATTTGGAGACTTTGGAGATATCTCACTGATTAAAGTATGCATTATACAGAGCCAATCGAGCTGTTCCTGTAGAAGCTTATTGGGAATCTTGAAACACAGCTCTCCTGCAAGCCTTCTGCCATGATCTTCCAGTGCTCCATCATAGAAGCCCTAGTGGAAGAGTCGGGCAGAGGCGGAGGTTGTCTCCACACATAGCGCAAACATTCATCAGCTGCCAGAGGATCCCCTCAGACCGGTGAGCGTCTGCGTGATGCGTGCAGACAACCTCCGCTTCCTGCCCGGCACTTCCGCTGAGCTTTTACAATGGAGCACAAGATCTTCCGGTACTCAGTCCACCGCATCGCGCAGACGTCCATCGGCTGCCCCACTAGACACCAGGGAGTCTGAAGCACGGGGGGGGGTCAAGTCTCGGGATGCACTGGTAATTCTGAGGGGCAGAGCGGCATATAAGGGGGTATATGGCATATCTGGGGGGCAGATGTGCATTACTATGGGCAGATGTGCATAACGGGGGGGCAGGTTGACAAATAAAAGGAAATAAAAAACAAAAATGCATTTTTCTCCATCCGTTTTTATTAAATATGAAAAAATGGTTTACATTTGAATCAATGTTTACTAGTACAACTGTTTTCCTATAGTGTAGTCTTCAGGCTTTTTCCCCCCCTAAATTAATATTCAAATTGTGGTGGGTCGTCTTATAATCAGGGTCATCTTATAATCGCGCAAATACGGTAATATATCCCAAATGTGGATTACTTACCCCTTAGGATGAAACATACATGATTTGTTTTAGAAACCAACAGTGAATGTGAAAAGGTTACTTGAACAAAGACACCACCATGTAATGGTAAGAAAGGCTTGGCATCCCTGTAAATATAATCTTTATAGTAGCATCTTGCACTATAGGTGATTACATTTGACCATGATGCCTAGTTTGATTTGTATTTCATTTAATTTCATGTCATTATTACAGCACCGGACATAGCCTGATATTTGCCTATTGCCAACTGAAAGTAGAGTGTATGCAAAGAGGCATGTTTAAAGATGCTCCTTACCGACAGGATTTCAGTGTTTTCCCCCCAGTTAATTGCAGCAACATTACCTTTTAAGAGAAATAGAGACAGGTAAAGATGTTATGATGAGACCAAAAACGCTCTTATGGATGGTAAATAAGCATTAAGTACTGAAAAGCATCGAGCTATGATTTTCACCTAGGTCAAATGTGTGAAAGCCGTTCTGCAAATGTAAGAGTTGAAATATGTACGTTGTATAATTTTGTATTGTGTATAATTAAACAAGGTGCCAAGAAGCTGCTCCATTTTCAGTTACATGGAGACTCGAATCTTACATGTTATACCGTACTCTAGTTAAGAGATCCCTCAGTCGAGGGGACTACAGGGCTGAAGTCTACACAGATGCACCTATATTAAATATCATGGAAAGTCATCTATAAGTAGTCCTTTGCGAGCGTCCTCAAAAATATTCAGGGTGGAAGGTCTACTAAATTTTATGTTTGACACATTGGGTTCCTATAATAAAGTTCAAGCCCATAAAGATAGCCACATAAATACACCCAGCTGAATGACTCTTATGTATGAATATAGAATGTAAACACATCAACAGAGAATACTCAGGGATCCTTCGCAACGTAATAGTGTCGAATGCAACTAAATACAGTATTTACACTCTCCAGTGTATGTTAATGGCAGATCCAGATCACAGCAGATAGCTTCCTTGTTCATTTACCTGCGTCCTGACAGATGATACGGTACACAGATGTTAGAAAACATGTTTCACTTAAAACCGTTTGCCCTGAAGCAGAGAAGGTTAATGAGTAACAAGAGACAGTAATTAAAGGGTGCGGTGTCGTTACAAGTGGAGTGCAGTTAGGTCATTTGACATTGTTAAAGTTACCTTTGGACGCTGACACTCCTTATAGAGAGCTGTCGTGGATGTTTACTTTGAAGGTGCTGTTCTAAACTGTACTAAATACAACTCGATATTTAGATAAGTCTGTGTTAGCTTCATTAATGCCTGAGGAAGGGACCTAACAACTTGGTCTCGAAAGCTCGCAATCAAACTCTCAGTTAGCCAATAAATGGTATCATTTTAACTATACTTTTCTCCTAAATACAACTCCTAACTATTCTATTTATAAAATTGTTTGTATTCATTTTGATTTCACAGGGCCTGCCCAGAAAGAAAGAATTTCCCGCACTCAGATCGGAGAATGCTTGATTCTTATTAGAATTAATATTATTATATATTGGAGTTTTCCTTGGATCTCTACAATATTAATGTTTATTTGTATTATAGCCCAGTATGCTCTGCTTAACAAACAAACACAGAACCTTTTTGAGGCATCCATTTGATAGCACCACCTCTTTTTGCAGTGAATTCCACACCTTTTTTGTCCTTACTGTAAGGAACCCCTTTGTTGTGTATGAAATATTCACTTTCCATCTCAGAGGATGATCTCTATTGTTCTGTGTACATTTTTGTTAATTAGATTACTGAAAGCCCTTTATATTGACCCTGCACATATTCATACAATGTTGTAATATCTCCTCTAAGATGCCATTTTTCTAGTGTATGTGGACTTTTTTAGTCTCTTCATAACCAATATCTTCCAATCCCATGTGAAGCCCTCCTTTGCAGTTTTTCAAGTTCCATAATGTCCTTTTTCAGGAATGGTGCCCAGAACCGCACCACATATTCAAGCTAAGGCAAGATATCCCCCTCCCGTGAATCAATACCCTGTTTTATACATGCCAATATTGTATTGCCTTTGCAGCTGCTGCCTGGCATTGTGCACTGTCGTCTACAAATATTCCTAACTCCTCCTCCTGAGTAGTTTCTTTCCCCTAGGGAGTTACCATTTATTATATGTTTCATTTGTCACCCCCCCCCAATTCATATTGCCACGTGCCTGCCCACTCCCCCATTCTGTGTAAATCCTCCTACAGAGAAGCAACATCAAGCAGGGCAGAGCACTTCAGGATTTCAATCTTACTTCTGAGTGATCTGTAGTAGGTTGCAATTTCATTTTCATATTTTCCACATTGATTTCAGATGTAAGAAGGAGAAAGTACACAATGAGAAACAGATGTTTTTTTATTGGCCACAGATACCTCCAGAACAAAACTCGTTTCTTACAAAAATAGACTAAGGTAGCCCAAATATAGAATGGGTCCTGGGATCTGTCATGGTTGTGCATTCTGCCTCATACATCATATAAAACACTGATGCTAAAATACTCCAATAAAATGCAAAATATTTCAAATCTTTAAAAACCATAATTGACAATTAAGAACAAAAACCATGGTAATAAAACTTTCACTTTTCATTGGGGGTGCTGCGCACACAATCAGTAAGGCAATTAAGATTCATAACTTAAAACAATTTCCCACACAAACGGGTAAAGACTTGTGTGCAGCATGGGCATATTGCCCACTAAAAAAAGTCCAAGCTCCAGAAAAATGTATTGCATTGTGCTCGGCTCCAAATATTGTAGTGTAATGGCACTGAGCTTGGTTCCCAAGCTGTCGGAAGGACGCTGGCAGGCATTTCATTCAGCTTTAGAGTAGAAAGGAAAAAAAGTGTTAGATTTGCAAATAGTCCTCTACCAGACATGGTTAGACTGTACCACTTTTACAGATGTTTACACTGGGAGATATTATGGTCACTTCCAAGACCACATCGTCCAGGCATTGGCCATAATAACAAAACGTGTGTGTGTGGGGGGGGATAAATCACCAATGATTAGACACATGGGGTGTCAACTCAAGTTCAACTGGTGAAGCCTACACACCAATTTCATACTAGCCTTTGTACTGGAAGACAGTGCTCTGTCCAAGTGGCAGATAGGATATCCTAACTTACTAAAGGCTGTTATACAGCGGGTATTACTCTCAAGGGATCCATGTATAAAGTGGATATAGAGGCAAAAGGTGATAATTGTTGACCTTATTTGCATGCGCCTACCCAGAATCCCTTGTGGTTGTGGCAGCACCATGAGATTTCTGAGGGAAAAACAAGCTTTCTGGCTTGTCTGGCGTCGGTAGATGACTGTTTAATAATACTTCTACTTAACTTACTAATATATGTAAGCCTGTAGCTAGTGCACACTTGGTGGGTTGGTCAAGAGAAACACAATCCCCTCAAGAATTATTCTCAGAAGCTACAAAATGATATAATCACACACAATATCTATTAGAATAAGCCAATTCAGGCATACTCCAGCCATCTTTTACACTTTAAAGCATTGGACGGCCCACTGTCCCATTTAAATTACCGTTTGAACGTCTTGCAAATGAATGATTCTGCACAATCCCCCCCGTTTCCCTTAATAGGACATTACACTGACCTCTTAAGTTCCTAACTAATGGATATCGGTTTCCATACCTGCACCGTTACTGAGTCTTCCTACACTGATTTGTCTGGAATTTCTTTCATTGAAGCTTCTGTAAAACAAGAGGAGCATGCTGATAAAGTAATCTTTTACTAAGGCGCACATGATCCATAAACAGGTCTCAGTGCCAGATACATAGGAGACTTACATTCGTGATCCTTCTAGGGTGTTCTGGATCTCTTTCAGCATCTCTGAGAGAGGGAAGAAACAAGTTTAAAAAATTTGGAAGTGGCAGATTGGATTTTCCATCACAGACTGAACAACACAGCATGACTGAATAGCATCACGACAGTTATACATATAAACCTATTTTACTCCTGCAATGCCATTCAATAAAGAAAAATATCCAAAACATATCCAATTCTAGGACATAAAGGGGACGTAAAGAAGGAACACCTTATAAACAATATCTCAACATATGAAGGTATCAAGGTAGACGCACCACTATTAACGTCGCATTTCTCAGGACACCCAACGGAGAAATACATTGTACAAATTAGGTAGTGTGTCATGTCTGAAACCAAACGTGGCACTACTCATATACTATTATGTGAGATACCAAGATTTAAAATAAATTGTGTGACTATCTCACCCTGCTGACTCACTAAAGGTATTATAACATCTGTATACTATATTATGTTACATCAATAATCATCATCAGAAGCTCTTCTCATTCACAGACTGGCTGCTTCATGTAGAACTCGGTACTTTAATATGTATTCTTCAGGGGGTCACGAAGATTACCTGTCCCTTTAAAGTTCCTCATGATTTATAGATTTACTTTCTGCTTACAACAGATTGTAATGCTTGGAGTATCATCACAGGTTTCTGCTCTCTAAAGACTTAATAGCTCTTTCACTGGACAATTTAACCACGGTCATGATTTCTATACTATCACTTAAAAATGCTTTATGAAACAACGTATGGGTCTCCTTTGGCAACGATCACACTGCCTACTTTACGGAGAAATCAGTTTATTAATTTGCTCACAGTACCACATGCTATCGGACATGCTTAGATGTGTGAATAAAGAGACACAAATACTCACTTTCATCATTCAGCAATGCATGCTCCATTAGTGCTCCTCTGGTCCTTTGTGCTGAGAGAAATATAAAGTAACACACGGTCACTTGCTTGCAACAGTAACGTAGCAATGTGTCATAACTGCAAACTACAGAGTAAACTAAAGGTCTTAAGCATAATAGGACAGGATTACTTGGGAGTGATCTGAGAAGACTAGCAAAAGGGGCGCATAAAGAAAAATAAATGTATAGCTATATCAGCCTAGAAGACTAAATTACATACTATACAATCCTCTAAAAAACACCCTAAAATGATTATACAGGTTCCTTCACCTGGAAGGAAAAAAAACAAAAGAAGAAAATTGTGAACAGACTTGTTAACAGTGCACAATGCCAAGCAGCAGCTGCAAAGGCCAAAACAATATTGGCATGTATAAAACAGGGTATTGATTCATGGGAGGAGGATATCATCCAAAGCCTTTTTTTTTGGGGGGGGGGGGGTCCGGAAAAATGTAAACAAAATGGTGTGGAATATCTTCTTTTACAATGATACATTTCTTTTTGACATGGCATTCAAACATTAAGACCTTAATGAAAGATGCAATGTGTCCACATCCGCCTGGCACAAATAGTGCCAGTTAAGTTTCGCAATTGGTGCTAAGGTGCAAATCTGATTGGCCAATTTTGATCGCTCTCTCCGTCCAATTCATGGAGAAGGATTAGAGAGCTTTTGTTTTTTGCGTTGATGGGTTCTTCATTTATTTTGTTGCATTTGAGGGAAAGGGGGGGGGTTACCTGTTATATTGTATAGTTGAAATGTTCTTAACACATACAGACCTTGTTCCATTTGCAACAAAAAATAAAGTTTTTAAAAAGCAAATTTAGTTTATTATTTACTGAATAAGATGTACTTTTATTCCAGGCATGACACTTCTATATACACACTGCATTTCATGTTCCCAGTGTAACAATAACATTTTACATTTGGAAAGCTACTCCACTCCACATTTTTTTTTCCTCAATTTTTTTTTGATGGATTCAAAATTTCCGGACACTTTACATCTCTGATCTGGAATAAACTATTTAGGGTTTACATAGAACTACAGCTGTATTACTTAGAAAGGGTATTTTCAACCCCCTAATGGAGCGTAAGCTCAGATCAGCAATACCCTGTCCTTCTCTACCAGTTGGTTCACCTTATAGTCCATTTCATATAGTTAATTTTATACTCCACCCCTGAAAAAGAGCTTATATAAATAAAAATTTAGTAATCTTATATAAACAATATACCGGCTGAATACTTCACACAATGTAAGATCATATGTCCGGCTGCCAGTTGCAAATGAAATAACATTGCACATGTATTACACTTAAAGTCAGCTGGAAGGCGATTGTGAACATTACTACAGCTTGCTGTGATAGAATCAAGGAACAACAGTTGCATATCACAATATGCCAAGGTCCTCCTGCAAGCAATGACAAGCCCCCCAAAATGTATATTATCTGTGCATGTGTGAAGGTGTTTTTTTTTGTGTGTTTATAGAGCAAATCGATTGTTTTAGGCTCCAGAAAAAGCTAGTGCGCATGTATATGAAAAGAGGAGTGTAACTTAAATTTTTGGGTTAAAGGAAACCCTTTTTTAGGATCACAAAAAAACACAGGCCACCTCACACCTTTGTCTAGACTCAGGGGGTCTAAGCAAGGATTTTCCAAAACTTGTTAATGCATCTATGAGCCCTCTGAAGCTGGCACTACTTTATCTCCTGCAAATCACATTTGGTACTGATAAGGTGTTTTATCATACGATATGATGGTGCAACTTTCTGTTTAATGCAACAAAGGTCAGAAAGCAACTAGTAAGTACCGTATTTGCTAGATTATAAGACAAGGTTTTTTTCCCCAGAGCAAATGCTCTGAAAAATACCCCTCGTCTTATAATCAGACCTCAAATAGGTCTGACTATGAGACAACCAAGATCCAGATCCCCCGCAGCTGATCTGGATTCACATTCTCTATGTGAATCGCGTAGACAACTTACGCTGCAGCCGGAAGGAGGTGTGGTTAGCAGCGGGGGTTCTCTGCGTCCATTGCGCAGACCTTCCGACTGTCAGAGAGAATTCCCCGCACCGGTCTACATCTACACCGGTGTAGACATCTACACGCTGCCCCGGCTGCATGACAGGGGAGTCAGAAGCACCGGTAAGGTTGGAGGAGGGAGGGTTAAATGGGGGGGCATAAGGCATTTCTGGAGGCAGAGTGTTCTATGAAATGCCCTTTAACCCCCTTAATGCCACTCTGCCTCCCGAAATGCCTTTTTAACTCTCTATACGCCACTCTGCCTCCCGAAATGCCTTAAACCTCCCTATATGCCACTCTGCCCCATAATATGCCTTTTAACCCCCTTAATGCCAGAGTGACATATAGGGGTATAAGGCATTTCTGGAGGCAGAGTGGCACATAGGGGGTCAAAAGGCATATCATGGGGCACAGTGGCATGTAGGGGGTATAAGGCATTTCTGGGGCAGATGTGCATAACTGGGGGGGGGGCAGGTTGGAAAATAGAAGGAAATAAAACCAAAATATTTTTCTCAATCATAGCTTTTATAAAAAAAATAGTTTACATGAATTAACATTTACTGGTAAAACTTTTTTCCTATGGGGTCGTCTTATATTCAGGCTTTTTTCCTAAATTAATATTCAGATTTGGGGGTCGTCTTATAATCGAGCAAATACGGTAGCTCCCCAGATCTTACAACACCCATAATGCTCAGTATTGGCAGATATATGGTCCTATATCACGATAGCTCCTGGTTGGCTATTTCTTTAACTAGAAGTGAATATCTGACATGGCAGTGAATGAACAATATTCTCACTTTGTGACTTATTTCTCCAGGGTCACAGAAAAGTGAATACCTGGAAGTGAATACACAGCAGGAATATTATAATTACTGTAATATATATATAATGGTTTGGTTACACTTTTTTTTCCCTTACCCTCGGTGTCTTCATCATCCCAATTAGATTGTCTGTACAGAAAATAAAAACAGTAATGCATTTTAGGAATTGCAGTATGTTCTAAAGAGTCCCTTGCTTACACTCTAAGACTTTCTTCATACCTGGATCTTTCAAGATGACATTCATTACTACCTCGCGGGTGTTGACCACTGTGCAGATCCTGTGGTGGATCCACCCTACAACGAGGTGCAATCAGCCAACATGTTGACAGCGAGAAACGTTCCAGTTCAGAGGGAGAGATCAGATAAAATCCTAAAGAGTGGGCATAAAAAAAAAAAATACATGATTTATTAGGAATTCAAGATGTATACGGGCCTTCCTTAAGGAGACCCATGCTTGGAACACTAGTATCAGATGAAAAATGAGACTGGATTATTGTCAATAATCCAGCTGCACACTCATTAATGAAAGTCCATTGAAGAACAGACTTAATTACCACAAAGAATCAGCTCAGTGTATTCTTTAGGCAGGAAAAGCAACCGAGAATATCACCAGAATGGCACACTCTAGGTTTGCAGTGATAGAAGACCAAGTGCTTGCTTAACATCACTCTATATAGCACTGTATTTTTTTTGCATGGAACGTCCCCTTTAAAATGGCCAGCATATAAGGGTTTTTTTGTTGGCAGTAATCCAATAGTTTGATTGAATACAGTTTTAAAGCCTAGTCAATATTTTTTGCAAATTGTATTTAGAGATGCGAGGCAGAACATACCAGAGCACGTGGTCACACAGAGTAGGGTCATGAAAAGAGCATGTGGGGGGGGGGAACTGGTTGAATAGAGACTTAGCAGGTAGTGCTCACAAAACCTACACACTAACCTTGTCCTTGTTTTGTGAAGACACAGGATGCAATGCCACTCACATCCTCTTTGCGAATGCAGTCGTATCGGACCTGTGGCTTCAGATGGGGCAGAGATACCACCTGTATGTCACCAAGGTTTGTAAGCACAGTCAAGTGGTTCTCTGTGTGATCCTCTGCTCGAGAGCTACTAAAAGTGCATACTGCTGCTTTACGCACTCGACACCCTTCTGTAGCAGTCAATTTCAGCTTCAATTTGCTGCTTACTTTTGGCAGTGTGAAGATCTGTGGACATGATTAAACATGAGGCCCGCGTCTACCATCTCTCAATTTGATGAACTAGCTCACAAGGTCCTTTATCCTACCTTGAACTGTTCTTCAGACAAGACGAGCAGCTGGTGGCTGCCCTGCATATCTGGGCTCTTTGAGAGGTCATGAGCTGCTTCCAATGGCTCTGGAAGGGGAACACTGTGACCATCCAGAATAAGAATACCAACCACCGGTGCCCGATGCATAAGTTGGATCTCTTTGACTGAAAGCAAAATAATGTGAAAATTAAATAAAAATGGCTAGAGGGTCAGAATGTAATTGCACAGAAGAAACCATAGAATAAGAGAACAGAATATTCACCATGCGCACACACAACACAGGAAGTTTTATTATAAATTCAGTCAACATCACCTCACCTTGTGCTGCAGACACAACTTCCTCCATCCGACGTTCTGTAGGAGGCACCCGCAGAGAAAATGCGTACACCGTGCCACCATTTGTGCCTGCCCATAGAGAAGGACAGTGTCTGGAGCCTGACAAAAACACAACAGCAATAAATTAGTAGAAGAGTAAAGATTAAAGCTCAGATGTAATAACTCCCGCTATAGGAAGAACAGATACAAAGTACTGCGACACCGGACCATTACACCAAACAGGGACTTTTATGACAATGCAATCTACATACATAGACATTAATATGTAGTGTGCACCACACACACACACACACACATACACACACACCCCTTTACTATAACAGCTTCCACTAAATTTCGGAGGGTTTCTGTGGGAAAGTTGACTGTGGAATATCTAACAGGTATGACGTTTCACAAGTTGATTTATTGCAAACATTGCATCCTTTCACAGTACCATCCTTGAATTCACTGAGCTTTTTAGAACGACCCATTTCTTTCCCCACAAATGTTTGTAAATACCAACTGCATGGCTAAGTGCTGGATTTTATACACCTGTGATAACCGTCTGATTGAAACCCAAATTCAGTAATTAGGACGTGACCATATAGTGTATCTATCAGTGCACATGTAATATCGTTAGGGCATCGTTAGTTACTCATAATGTTCTACCTATGTAAAGTCATATAGCAATAAATAAGCAAAATGAGAAAACAGTTTTACAATGGGAAATAGGCATACTTTCAGTCCCAAGTCAATATAACTCACTGTCTCGCAGGAAGGTGTCTGCAAAGTACAGAGTGCGGACAAATCCAGTAAAGGAATCCTCTGCTGAGCGAGCCTCAATCCTTCTCTGCACAGGTGCCAATTCCATGTCCTGCAGGGCTTCCTGTTCAAAGCGGGCATTAGCCTCCTGCACCTGAGATAATCCAGGGACATTGGGGCATCAGTAACTAAAACCTCCGGTAGAAACAAGTTACAACACATGGAATAAAATTATGAAAGTTCCGAGATGAAAAACAATGCACCAAACCAGTAGACTGGAACTCTAAAATAATCTCATTTTATTAATGGTCGGCGACCAGTGGAAACCATTGAGTAAATGAGATCTTATGAGGAAGCCAAGCTGCAACAAAACACGAAGTGCCCAACTCAAACGTTCTCACTTTGCTGTCAGTTCCTGCTCTTCGTTTGTTAACCTGGCTTCTTCGGATGCGACGGAAGGACTGACGCAGAGATTTCTTTAGTGACTTTACTCGCGATAGGGGCCCCTCCAATGCCAGTTGATCACTCGCATGCAGCGTGCACCTGCAGAAAAAATTACAATGCAAGTTTTAATGAATGAGAAAGCAAAAAAGTGATTCAGAGGACTGCTGTAAAACGCCTTCCAGAATACCCAGAGGTGCCTAGTTTAAGTAGTGGATAATGCAGTCTATAGAAGCTCGACAAGAAGAAATTTAGTAAAAATGTAAAGAGGCGATTGTGCGTAGAAAACAATTGATGAAAATACACTTCAGATATTACTGTGATACTTGGGGCTTGCCATCTCCCATATATAATTTTAGGTCAATATATGGCTTGATACAAGATTGCTGTACTGAGGCAGGCACCTACTTGACCATCACTTGGCGTTTCTGCTGATAGTCGTAAAGGCCAAAGCCATGACTGGTGCCAAAAGCAAGCAGTCTCCACTCAGAGTGCAGCGCTAGCGACGTCACGACAGCAGGCGGCTGGCACTGCACCAAACAGAATGGCTGAAATCCCGGAGGAAAGCGGATGGAGTCCGTACGGGCACGTAGCTGCTCATGGCCTTTCCAACGATAACCTTCTTGCTCCTGTAAAAGATTCACTACGGTGTTCTCAACCACTTGCTCTGCAGCCTCATCGTTCAACTCTAGAACTAGAACCTGTAGTGGATGGAAAAGAACATAGAAAATATGCTACAAATACAGAGGGGGAAAAACAATTCATATAACCTTGAGGGCCTGTGCTAATGTGTCTTAGCCCTTTAAACTTTGGAATGAAGAGGTCCCAACCACTCGTGCTGAGGAGGTGTTTATTATCTAGATCATAACCCCCCCCACCCCACACACAGAAAACAAGCATTGCAGAGTTACAAACTGCTTGACTGGCAAAGAGGTGATCCCAATATATAATCCTCACCTGCCCAGCAGTCCCAGCAACAGACAGGTAGCCACTGTATTTACACAAGTAAAGTTTCTGCACTCCAAGCCGGGGGTCGTCACTGTATGGGTCAAACGAGCCAACCTTGACAAGCACGATAAGATTTGAGACTTTCAAACAATGCCACCAGATCAAAGGCATACAGAAGTAAAAGATACTAAAGAATATGGAGGTAGACTAAATAAACAAAAAAATAGATACTGCAGAGGAACATACAAAAGCATGGCACATATGTCATAAAACAAAACCTACTCGAAAGGACGATGGGAAAATAAAGTCACTTACTTTTCTAAGTGGGGGCCACTCTTCCTCTCCATGAGGGTTGAGGTTATCATTATGGTCAGAATCGGTTTGAAAGACCCCCACTGTGCTCATCTTATACATCAGCTGCAGACACACACCAGACGCATCCCAGAACCGCACAGTGCCGTCTTCATGCCTAATTAAGTCGTTGAACAATGAATGAAAAATAATGTAGCAGGAGTTATCCTATCCCACTTTGGAATTTGTTTTTGTAAACCAGCTACAGGATGATATTTAACACTGTCCCCTCCCCAACACACACACACACACACACACACACAATTTCTACTACATAAACCTTTCATCAAGTCCTTTTTACACACCCCATGCCATCATGGAGCCACTAGACCACAGCTAATCCACACCTCACACAAACCATTGTATAGATCGGATATGGGCACCAAATATTTTGCTTTCCTTTGCTGAAGACCTTTTACATACTTGCCTTACTTACTAACCAGACTTGACCTAATAAAATAAATCAATGCACCCATTACCACCCCATTAACGTGTACATGTATGCATACATCTCTTTGCATGACCATGAAAATAAAGTTTAGACTCTTTAATATACCGGTATAAACCTTTATGCAATACATCTATTTTCCTATCAAATGGTTTCATATACTCTTTAGATGCAAGCTATAGTAAGCAGGAAACCCCAACCGTACTAGAATGAGATTTTTAGTTTTATATTTACTTTACGAATGACTTGCTTGTGATCTTTTGTTTGCACTTGCCCCTCGATAACTTTGTATAACTGATGCACTTTACAATTGAAACAATAATTGCGTTACTAACCCTGTAAGAAGCAGGTCTCTCTGTGGTGGAGGTGGCGCCAATATTACACCGCCATCAACCGGCCATGGCTGTATTGATAGAATAAAGAATTAAGAGATAAGGCATCAAACAATTAAAAACACATGCTTATAGCTAGAATCCAACAGAAGACTAGCCAGTGTTTCAAATTTAACCCATAAAATATAAAAAGGTCAACTAGAAATTAAAGGACTTTAAGTGTCCTCTACAAGCACCCTCATGATCTCAGACTAGAACATTTGCATGTACAGTTCACCATTTCTCACCCTTTTCATGGGAATTTCTTATATCAAGAAAGTCACCCATAGATTTGCAATTTTCTGCAAGTTGCATATTTGGAAAGAAAGCGAGCAGAAAGTATTTAAAGGGGTAACAGAGAAAAAAACAAGTAAAGCAATTGACTCAATGTCAGGTGCCTGTCAACCGCAAAGATTGCATGGAGCATTACGGGGAAATTCAGATCAATGTTTGTTAGAAATCAAGGGCATTTACATAGTAGTTCATATGACTAATTGAATCATGATTGATTCGTCATTATATAGTGATCAAGAGACAGGGATTTTTTTTGTCTACCTCTACTGCCCCCCTCAGTTGAGGTAGACATACAAATTTCATGTAGTTAGCAAATAGCAAAATCTTGAGTTATTCCTACTTAAAATGAAAAACAAAATAAAAAAAACAAAAACATTTCCATCAAGCAAATAGTTAATGTTATTTATATTAGTTACTCAAGATCCCGTTCAATTGCATTGTCATATACAGCCATTACTCTCACACCTTCTATTTGAAACACAGACAACTGATTTAGCAGCCCAGTCTGTTTGTTACGGTAATATGACGGAGAGCAGTTACAGTCTTTCAGCCAATTTCAACTAAACATCGGTCTACGCTAGGGTCGCCTGGATCCAGAAAGTAGTATCGGATCTAACATTAAGCCTGATGGTTTGATTTAGGCGCTCCTATTGGAACATGAACAACATACATATACACACACAAACACATACATACATATACATATTATTATTATTACACACACACACACACACACACCAAGCCATACTATAAAAACTATACTTTAATAAAACATGCTACACTTTTGTAAAAAATTACAGTGAAAAAACAGCCACATGAAGTCTCAACTTCAGCTTAACCCTTACCATGCCGGAATAGTGGGTGTTCTGCTTCCTGCCAGCGCTGATAATCCTCTCCCACAGCTTCAGGGGGATAGAAGATATGTGATAGGAGCAGGTGATGGCTGAGCAATGAAGTGACACAAGGTATGGACACTGGATTACTGGCCAACCAGGAGTCTGCAGGTCAATTGCCACCAGTTCTTCTTCTGCCAACACCAGCAAAGCCCGTGGTTCATCATATTCTGTAGGGAACAGTACAGGAGTTATGCTATTGAACAGGAATTCCCCCAATCATAACAAAAAAGTTATATTAACATTCAAACAAGGACTGGATGAATTATATCTTTAGGAGATTGCACAAATCACACCTATGTACACAGATTAGACATCAGCAGTCATTTCTACTGAATACTTGCTTAAGTTAGTAGCCACGAGGTCCCCTTAAATTGAAAATAGATTCCCCTTAAATTGAAATAGATTCCTATATATGTGGCCCATATCTTGTATGGTTCATGTGCACATTCCCACAACCCGCTAATTGGAGAGTCCATGGCCAGGAATTAACATATGCTCTTTGTATTACCCATGTGCCAGAAGTATGCCAACCTGCTGATGGATCAGGGTTTCCAATCACAATATGGTCAATGATCCGCGAGGTGAAATCAAATGCGGTCTGTTGGTTACCATGGACGACAGATATACTGTGCCGATCCCCGTAACTAGCCATGGGCATTCCACCTTGGAACACAATATATGGTGACCTGTAGGGGATCAAATACATCATACATGGTGGGAAGGCTGAAGTTTTACATGTGTAATAACCTTGACAGATTATCCCTCAGATCCACTTTTAAAAAGGACAGTTCATTAATGCAAGCAGACGCTAAACAATATTATACAATGGGGGGGGTCATACTGGGTATGTTGTACAGAATTAAGCAAACTGCAATCTGACACCATATCACTTTACATCTAGATGAGACTAGGTTTAGACCGCGCAAGACTGAACTTATTCAAAAACCTTAACCAATAGCTCTAACTACTTTCAGTGGTTCACAGTGAGGAAGACAACCAAAACCACCAGCATTGAAAAGCAAGTTATTGAAATCAACATAAGATTAAAAACCCTCCATTAAGAAAACAGTGATCAAACTGCCCAACGTTCTGCCTCACGCTAACCACTATCTCTTAAGGATTATCACATCTACTCCACGCAAAATGAGAAAAACATGCAAGTTTAAAGACAATATACCGTAAGGTGCTGTTCACTGGACCCAAAATACTGAAGTGGCAGAGCAATTAAGTACACAATGCCCAGATATTAAGTGCATGGGTCCGAGTGGGAGTCAAGTCTTGACCTACCAAAGTATTTTCAGAAGAAAACCTTTAAATTGTGAAATACTCTTGTTCAAATCAAATCCAGTTTAAATCTATGATAAAAGTACAGCTTGTGCACGTCTATGGATACATAATGTCATATTCACCTCACGACGAGTACCTCTGTACCTACCCATATGGCTGACACACACATTACCATCTCACCTCCTCTTTGTGGACCTCTACTTGATACCATGTCATTCTCCTCAAATGATGAGGACTACTCATGCTTTTCGTTCTTTTTGCTACATATCCTCAACTTATACACATTCTTACTTATATTTATTATACGACATTCCTATTGTGTTGGCTCTGTACCCTTTCACATGTACTGTGTGAATATGTTTGTCATTTGAAATTTACCATGGATCTGACACTGCATTTTATTTCATTTATTTTTTATGACCCCCCCTTCTTTCTTTCTGTATCCTTATCGTGACGAACCAAAGAAAACATAAAAAAGAAAAAAACTTTAAATAAAAAGAAGTTTGAAAAAAAAAAAAAAGTACAGCTTGTGAGCTCACTCACCCTCTGCGTGTCATATGCCAGCCTATTTTACAAATTGCTTTGCAGCGAAAGGGACCTGGAAAAAAAAAATTATATATATATATATATATATACACACACACACATATATGTATACATATATACACACACACACACACACACACATTAAAATAAAAATACAACTTATCCCCCACCCCCCCATCTTGAATAACAGTTTTCCACTTTACTCACCATACGGCACCTTGTTCTCAATGGGCGATTCCTGTATCCTCTCACCAGATTCTGTCCACTGCCTGTATCCTCCGTCATTGTGACAGCTGATTATGTGTTTTCCATCACGGCACCAGAAAACATTCTCCAGTTGCTAAAAAAAATTTTTTTTAATGGAGTAATTTGGCAATAGCCAACATTCAGTGCTGTATAGAATAATTGGTTAAGGACAGAGATCTTCGGCAGTTACCTGTGTGCCTAAGAAGTGTCGTACAGCACGTCCCATTCTCGTATCCCACACCATCATTAGGCCACGGCTGTAACCAATCAGGAGTTGGTCTTGGTTCTTGGGGTTTTCTTGCAAGGCCTCAACCGATTCAAACGGTCGTCTGTTGGTGTATTCATCCGGAAGACTGCATGGAAGAACATTTGGTAATAAAACAGTTCGGCTTCAGGCACACACATTAAAGTTGAGAAGGAAAAAAGGGAAACAAAAAAAAAAAAAAAAAAAATGGGATTGCTAAACACCACAAGAGAAGACAATGTTGCATTTCAGGGAAGTGCTCATTCTTCTTACCTCTGGAGGGCTGCCTCATGCCCGATAGTTTTCTCTTCCAGAACCTGCAGGGATGGTAACGCCAACGTGAACACCGTACCCCCCTCTGTGCCCAGGAACAAGCTCTCCCCCGAAGAATGTGCTAGGAGCACTTTGATTTGCGTCACACTGGGTGGTGCGCTGTAGGTGCAGAAGATAAGTGTAAGATTCATTTTTCCGACTCAAACTTTTCAAAAGGTTGACAAAGACTTAAATTCACTGCACAACACGGGGATAAAATGAGAAGAAGGATTTCAAAAGTGAAGGAAAGAGGGGCAACCATGAGCAGACAATGTGTGAAAGAGGCCAGACAGATGTGTGTAAGAGGACTACAACATAGGCAGGAGATAGTTACAGTAAGGCGGGGAAAGAAGAAGGGTGTATAAAACTGCCAACGTTCCTGACATTTTAACACAAAGCATAAATGACCATTTTACGGTTCCTAGTTTAGTAAGCAAGCCGTTACACATAAAAAAAAAACCAAAAATCCAAAACAAAAACTGCTACATTTTTTGTAATAAACAATGACTCATTTTATGATGGGCATACCGGTTCTGCCCCCCCCCCTTTAATAAAAAGTGGACATTTACCAACAGTAAAACATTTAACAGACCGTTGGTAGTTTACGTTTCCACACACACTGATGCTAGAGTGCAATACAAGTATAGAATGTATACAAGGTTTGAAATTAAACAATTTTACTGCACAGCAATTGACCAATTCTTTGTTAATCAATAGCATCGTGGAATCTATACTTGTATATTTCAGTAGGTTGCTTCATCTACACACCCTGGAGGACCACGCAGGGTGAATTTTTTCTCTTCCTGCAGTTCCGACAGCCCGTCCTGGTGTTTCAGTGACCACAGATGAAGACTGTTATCATCTAGAAGAGTCACCAGCTGGCACTAAAATATATTTTAAAAAAAAAAACATTAATATGTCAGTATAGAAATCAATTAGTCACTAATTTAATGCCGAAATAAAAAGCAATCTTATTATTTTATAAGCCAAGAGAATTTATCGAATGATGTACGTGATAAGTATGTTTGCAATACAATTTCCAAAAGAAAGGAGGATCATACTGTTAAATTGAAGACCAAACAGTTGTTCATTCTAAATCACTGTGCCATCATTTCAATTTTAACCCCCTCATGAACAAGTATTTTTGGCAAGCGCAAACCACAGCGTATAAACGGTTTTCAAAGTTCAGACGGGGCTTTTGGGGCACTATTTATACATATCTAATCTAACATTTCATCCAAGACCTAACCCAAACCTCGTACAAATGGTAACGAGGCAGTCCTCTATATCTTAAACAAGTGCTGACATTTGATATAATGGTCTTCATGCACGTAACTGCCATTCTTTGTAAGCCAATTACTTGTAAGACTTTATTATACTCGTTAGAATCGCTCTGGATGTGGACAATAATCATTAATGATCACATATTCATGTACCGTGCAAAGAATACTCAGCCAGTCTTACTGGAGATCACGAGAGCTTATGAATACTAGATTTTTCTGTAAACATTAGCCCACTGAAAAGGTAACAAACATCTTTGAGCTCCTTTTTCATGGACCAGTTGGCGCTATAAATTCACATTTGTAATTAGCTTTCAACTTTGAGTCTCTTACCTGGTTAGGAATGAAGCTTATCTTAATAACTGCATTATTCTCATCATGGAGACCCATGAATTCAACTCCTGGTCTGCCGTATCTTAGCGTGATGGGTTAAAGAATAAAAGGTTTGACACAACATAACAGGACTAGCATTTTATACTGAATGCCGAACATGCACTTTTTTCCATCCAAAGTCACAAAATGTTATTCTGCGTTTTGAAATATATATAACACACACACACACACACACGTTTGGAGTCACTTAGAAATGTCTTTGTTTTTGAAAGAAA
Organism: Spea bombifrons; assembly: GCF_027358695.1. Lineage (NCBI taxonomy): Eukaryota > Metazoa > Chordata > Amphibia > Anura > Pelobatidae > Spea > Spea bombifrons. The sequence goes on from NC_071099.1 coordinate 4,359,542, forward strand.
AGCTAATTTTGTCAATTACAATAACATGAAATGGATCAGAAATATAGTTAATATTGTAGCTGAAAACAATGGAATATCTTCATAGATGTACAGAGGGCTTTTATCAGCAACCATCACTCCTGTGCTCCAACGGCACGTTGTGTTCACTATTCCAAGCTTACATTTAAAAGGCTAATTGATCGTTAGAAAACAATTTTGCAAATTATGTTGGCACAGCATTTCCAACATTTTCTTGTTTTCATAAAAACAGCTAAGTGACGTTTGAACAGTAGTCTATGTTAACTGTGTAATAAAAATATTCATGCATATATGGTAGTACAACGTTACCAGTTGTAGGTTTATAATATGTTTTACGAGAAATCTATAGAATGGAGCTTTGGGATTACGATCTATGGACCCGTTTATTAAAAAGGGGAAAAAAAAAGGAAAAAAAAAAAAATAATTGTAGTAAATGGAGAACATAACTCAGAAGTGCCTACTCCCAAGGTAGATGAAGCTTGATAAGGTTTAATGTAATTGGCTGGCAGCAGGAAAACAAGGATACATCTTAATTGCTCCAGAGCGTGTACCAATCGCCATGAGATGGAGAGAACTGCTGAATCCAAGGGCGCTGGGCTGGTGTGGAAAGCCATGTTCTACTGTCTGCAGAGACAATGAGTGATTATATATATATACACACACACACACACACACACACACACACACGAGAACAGGCAACAAATATAGCAAGTCTTATACTGAAGCTGTTCTTCACATCATGGCTCCCTAAATGCCCATGGGAAGCCATTCCGTAGTTAATAGATCAAACCCTAAAATAAAAGTTACTTGACACTAATCTCTAAACCAGTTAAACATTTAAAAAAAAAAAAATCAATGAAGCATTACGTGTACACTACTAAACATGTACAGTTATGAATAAGAGGCAATTACATTAAATAAAAACAAACTGATTTGATTATTCAATTGTAAAAAAAATTTGGTCGTAGTTTGACGTTGAAATAGAAAAGTAGCAATGAGGGTCACTTGAATGGCTCAGGTCTTACTCTCACTAAATACATTTTTTTTACATTTTATTGCAGCCTCTGAATTTTATTTTTTATTTAAAAAAAAAAAAAAAAAAAAATTGGTGCAACAACCACTGTCAGTTTGTAGTTTTACTTCAACTTACCCAGCCTGTATTTCTGACTGCAATAAACCGACAAATCTTTCTAGCATTTCCACTCTTCTGCTTTTCATTACAATTACAATCCCCTGCAGACCAAAAACTAGACAGGCTGGTTTGTATGCCAGCTTGGTCCTGCCCATGGGTGGCAAAACAAACGATCCTCTGTGAGCTCACGCACAAGGTGAGACGGCAAACGAAAGATACAACATGACAGGTTACCAGGATAACAGGTAGTTAACCCATTAAAGACAACGGATCATTTGGGATTATGACTGAATGATTCAGTACGGTACCAAAAAGCTATCAGAGGAGAAAGGGAGGGAAAACCCTTAGCTACCCATTAAACTAACATAATACTTCAGTATTTTGCTTTTCAGTGAGGAGAGTGTGCTTTAAGTGGTTACTTGGATTGCTACAGCTGCAGCATCTAAGTTCTTTATGGTTAAATAAATATAGTTTCCCCACAGAAAGGTGAACTTCAAAAAAGAATACTGAAGAAATTGAAAACATAACTAATGTTTATACAGTAAAGCATATAAAATGATCCACCATGCAATAAATACTAGTAGCAAGTAGGGCTGCAACAACTGATCGATTAAATAGATAATCGATAATGAAAATCGTTGCCAACAAATTTCTTTTTTTTTTTTTTTATTATTATTATCCACAAAAATAAATAACAATACTACAATTTCACATTACAGTTACAAACAATACAAAACATACATAAAAGGATTCCATTAGTCCCGATCTTACTGTACTATCTATAACAGGTGTCTGAGTTTCTCTGGACAGGATTCCACTCATTAATAAATTTGCTCTATTCATCCAATTCTCCATCGGAGAGAAATTTTAACCAGTTTTCCCAGATGACATTCTTTATCGTACTCCATACTGCTTAGGACAAGATCCCCTTTTCCATTTGACATAGGTATGTCAGTTGGGCTTTTATCTTTGCCCATAGGATTAAGTCAGATGATCTCCACTTCCTGGCTATTTCTATTTTTATTGCCGCCAATAAACGTAATAGGAATTGCATATCTTTAGTAGCAAGATTAGGTAGATTTAAATGAAGTAGTGCTCTATCTGGTGTTAGCTTCCAATGAGGGCCTCACTTATTTACTAATCTATTGGAAACTTTTAGCCATAATCTTTTTATTGGCAAACAGTTCCACCATATATGTAACATATCGCCTTTTCTCGCTCCACACCTCCAACAGTTTGGCAAATTATTAGGGAACATCTTTGTTAGTAATGTAGGAACTAAGTACCATCTGTTCATCAATTTGTATTGAAGCTCGTTTAACCCCTTAATGACAAAGCCCGTACATGTACGGGCTCAAAATGCATTGTTTTCCATGGGTTTAGGGACCGCCCATTGTCCTTAAGGGGTTAAATTTAAACAGTGTATATTCTTGTATGTTAAATTTAGGGCTCTATTCCAATCTTCATGATTTATTTTAATATTGAAGTCTTTCTCCCATTTAGCCAATGCTGGGGGTATATGTTCATTTTTACAAGCTCTAATCAATTTTAATGCTTTCGCTAACAGTTTTTTATGATCGGGGTTTTCCACCAGGTGTTTAAAGGAAATTTGAACTGTCTGGCCCTGGTTCCAGTTTAGGGCTTTTGTCAAAAAGCTCTTCACTCTTAAATATCTGAAACATTCCCCAACAGGGAGGTTAAATTCGAATTGAAGTTCATTAAAGGATTTAAGAGTATCTCCATCTAGCAGATCCTCAATTAAATTTATGCCGCTCTGAGTCCAACTGGATAACTTTAGATTTTCGTTCATATTTTCTATGATGGTGACTGGAAGACTAGGTATTAACTTGTCTTCAAGTCCAAGTTTATTTTTCAGCCAGTGCCAATTGCTTAATAAGTGTCTAAGAACTAAACTAGTTCCCATTTAGCCAACAAATTTCATTATCGATTAGCTGAATCGATTTAATCGAATAGAAGATGAGGGTTTTTTCCCCCCAGAGCAAATGCTCTGAAAAATACCACTCATTTTATAATCCAACGGCGAACAAAGGTGGTATAACAACACTAAAATGCAGATCCCCCGCAGAGCTGCAGGGGACCTGGATCCTCCTCTCTGGCAGTTGGTGGACGTCTGCCATGTGCGCAAACAACCTCCGCTGCTGCCAGCACTTCTATGATGGAGCACCAGCATCACATGACCTTCCGGTGCTCAGTGATAGAATCTCCAGCGAAAGGGCCGGCCAACAGCAGAGGTTTGTCTACGAGCAGAGGTTCACTGGTTGCCCCTAGTAGACACCAAGGAGTATGGAGCACAGGGTGTAAGTCTAGGGGGGCAGAGTGGCATATCAGGGATTATAAGGCATATCGGGGGGGGGTTACAAGGCATATCAGGGAGGCAGTGTGGCAAGCCTGGGCTCAGATGTGCATAACGGGGGGGGGGCAGGTTGGGTAATAAAAAGAAGAAATGCATTTTTCTCAAAGTTTTTTTATTCTGCTGTTTTCAACATCGTTTGATCATTTAATTATTATAAATAAAAAATTGTATCCAATTTATCAAAAAAATAAATCCGCCAACTAATAGATTATGAAAATAATAGTTACCTGCAGCCCTACTAGCAAGGAATCATTTTGATATATCTGCCAATATCCTACCTTATTGAACTGGAACAAGTCCCGTTTGAGCCTCTCTCTCACGGAGTCATGACCAGAGCGTAGGAAACGTTTCATCTCAGCAACTCTTAAGGCCCTAGAACATTGATGGAGCGTATTGTAAATTGGCAAGAAATAAATCCTATGTCAGCACAAACCGTCACTCATGTTTTTTTGTTTAACGATATTAGGGTAATATAAAAATTTATATATATTTTTTTTATTATTTTTTTTTTTCTTCTTCAGATTTGATATACATTGAGGACAGGATACAGAGCATCTCTGTCCATAATACCTATTAAACAATAAAAAATAAAAAGCAGCTGCATACTTGGGTTCCTGATACAGGAGCTAGCTTATACAATTACAATTTTTATAATATATTAAAAACCTATTAAAAAAACAAAACAAACAAAAAAAAAAACACTCCATTACAAAGGCACAACGTAACTGTTCCCAGACAGGCAGATCAGAGACTATGCTATGTATATCTATTCAGAGGAGATCAGACAGTATTATCAGTGTGATTAGGATAACAGTCATGTAGCATAAAAAAATGGGGGGAAAAAACCCTGTTAATATTTAACTTCTGTATACTGGACCTTTACCCCTACAAGAGGCAGGAAAAGGCAGCGACAGCACCAGCGTTACTGGGACTACACCATACAAAGTAATACACAGAAAAAAACACAGTTTTAGAAGAGAGATTGCAGATATAATTATACACACACACACACACACATTATGATATGTGTATGATTATATATAAATATATATATATATATATCATATACATACATACAATACAAGAATATCAGAGGGGGGGGCACACAAACAAAACACCTTATGGTAAGATCCAGCTTTCACATGTTCTATAAAGGGTAATGCATTCATATTTATGGAGCAGGGAAAGAAGGCTTTTGTTTTGCACACAAACTCAAGATTGCGGCAATTACTACAGAAAACCTACAATGCAAATATACTTGAGCATCTTGTACGCTACATATTATAATATATATATTATATCAAGTGCTGCATAAAATGCTAATCCTATAAAAAGCAAATGATTACATATAAATAGTTGGATGCACTTTATCTAATAGAAAAGGTAAAGCGGCTGTATTACTAGCCGTGTATTGTACGCGGCATTGGTCAGTTAATTAGGTTTGGTGGTCTAGGTGCGTAAGAAAACGAAACAAACAACAAATAACGATGGACTAGAAGAATATAAGTTAAATACTTTTTCAGCTTGTTTATTGCCAGTGTTAGGGTTATCTCAAAAGTGAAATTCTATAATAGTCATATTTTTCAGGTTTGCATTGAATTACATTTGTATTATTTAAAAAGGCAATGATCTAAATTATTCAAAATCAAGACCAAGTATTTCATTAGGTTCCATATTCTTATTATTGGCATTGTATAAACAGACATCGTAGGTTTCACCTATACAGGTTTATGTATGTTCTGTTGGATGGCAGCCTTCCAGAGGTTCACGGGTTTCTGGGTGTGTTTGCGCACCGTGTAGGTGGCAGGCTGAGACTTTGTGAGCTGTAGATAGCGTAGATAGATTTGTGAAACACTTCAGTTACATCATCAGGGCCAAAAAATTACCAAAAAGAAACAGAAGGTGCAGAGGCGACTGCGAGAAGCTGGGAAAATAGGATATTAAACTGAAGGAACAGGGTCCTGATCCGTTAATCAGAATCAAGAAACCATAACTGACTTATGTGTTTCGAGCCTAACACTGGTGCTTAACCATACGCATCATGTAAGGGATCCAATGGTGTTCCTTGTTAATCGCGTAGTTAGCAGTGGGAGTACTGCGCACGTATATGCACCAGCCGCAGAAGGTACAACCACACGATCCGCACCAATGTATAGCTTTTTCAGTTTAAGTGGGACATTAAAGACTGCTAAAAGTATTTAAAGGGACAGTAATGTCTGACACCCCCATTAAAAAGGAACACAAAGTATTCTGCATTTGCAAAATCACCAAACAAAGGGACCACACAACTATTTCATGCATTAAAGGGCATATGGCGGCTTTATGTCCCTTTAATCAAATAAAGAAGCAGTAATCCCCCCACAAAAAAGTGGGAGAACGAACATTTTTTTCTTCCCAAATTACATATGTATTATGCAGGGTCAACTCAGAACTTCTCATAGAAGACACACACTGGAGTTTGCCTATTGTAATTAATACGGCTACACCATATCACAAAAAGTATGTGGACAGCTGACCATCACACCTTATTGGACATCTCATTTCACTCTTTTGGGAAGGCTTTCCACAAAACAAGAAAGCCTGGCTCAAAAATCTGCTTTTCAATCCATCCCTAGGCAGTTCAACAAGGATTAAGGTCAGGACTCCGGAGCTTCTCCACATCAGACTCACTAAACCAAGTCTATCAGCCTTAATTTGTGCAGTCAGGTCTTCCGCAAATTGGTGCCACAAAGCTGGAAGCACACAAATGTCTAAAATGATATACCCTCGGACATTATCCCTCCTCCAACAAGCTTTATAGTAGGTAGCATTCTCCTGGGATCCACCAAACCCAGGTTCATCCATCAGACTTCCGGCACTCTAGCCAACGCTTGGCATTACACATAGCGATCTTTGACTTGTGTGCAGCTGCCTGGCCAAGGAAAGCCATTTCCCAAAGCTTTTGAGCTGATGTTGCCTCTAGAGGCGGTATGGAAGTCCGTAGCAAGTGATGCTACAGAGTAAGGCTGATATTTACAAGTTACGTGCTTTAGCACCCAGGGGCCGCTCTGGGTGCGCGTGGTCTACCATTTCATGGCTGAGCCATTGTTAAACCTAGACACATCCGCTTCATAATAGCAGCACTGACAGTGAACCAGGCTTCACAGACTGATGTGTGGCAAAGGTGGCATTCTATGACAGCGCCATGTTTAAAGTCACTGGGCTCTTCAGTATGGCCCATTCTTCTTCTGTTTGTCTATGGAGATGACAGCCTATGTGCCGATTTTATACACCTGTTAGTAATAGGCGTGGCTAAAACATCTAAACAAGAATTAGGAGGGGCGTCCATAATGCTGGTCATACAGCTTATCTCAACCCCCTCTTTAGTTAACTGACTGTTTTTCTAATACATTTTCATTTGTATATTATATCCCGTATAGTTAGTGTAATACAAACTACATGGTAGGGAAAAGCAACAGAACTTCTGTTCAGCAAGAAGCATAACCATGAATAAATTATGGATACATTGCATTAATCAAATCAGTGAAATGAGCCCAAGAGTATGCATGGGCATAATCGAGACACATAGAAGGAGTCCATATTACACCAGGGAAGAGAGTGAACAGGTCCACGGCAGCATATCCCTGCAGCATTCTCAGGTGCTGGGGGTTGTGGTTAGATGTGGAAATAGGGCTAAGCCCTTTCCTGGTCTGGAAAGCCACAGCTGCAGAGCTCAGAGATACGGGCCACTCGGGAGATGTTATGGAGGACTGCGCTACATGGCTTCGCAGCGGAGTGTATTTTTAGTGTGTTGCACATTAAAGAGACCATCTGGTCACCCTAAACATTTATTAAATGCATAATTAATTATTAACCTGGAAAGTTCAGTGGTGAAGTCATCTCAGTGCAATTATGTTTGGGTATTAATAATCTATGCATATAAAACATTGGTTGGTTTGTAAAAACAACATCCTGGTTCTGCTGAAAATTAGAATAAACACAGGTTACAAAGGGAAGAGAGTCACAGGTAGAGATGGGAAGGTCTGGGGAAAAGAAAAAATTGGGCAAAAAAAAAAATTTTTGGTTTGTTTCTTTCTGGAAAAATTGAAACAAAACAGAGTGTGTAATATCTTCTTCTACAATGATTAACTTATCACATGGCATTCAAATTATATTACATGAAGACCTTTATGAAAGATACAATGTGTCAACATCCAACTGGCACAAATAATGCCAGTTACTTTTTAATTTGCGATTGGTGCAAATCTGTAAATCTACTTCACTCTGTATTTTTTTTCAATTTTTCTGCAATTTTCCATTTTTTTTTTCCAGAAAAAAAAAAAAACAACCTGTTTTTTTCCCCCCCATCTCTAGTCATGGGTGCTTTACTTGGATGAATATGAGGAAGACTATTAAATGAATAATGCATGAAGCTTCCCCATGACAAGGCTCCAAACTTGGGTATTCCATCTGCCAAATTTCCAGGAATGAACTTAGGCCTGCAATTTGAACTTTAATGTGTAGCCAGACTCAGAAAATCCCTTTCCTTGAAGGCATAAGAACCTTATATACTGTACAGGCATCCAGCTTTATTTTTCTATGCCAGTCTCTACCCCAAATATATGACATGAATCAGAAAAATGGAATTCGCCATCCGATTTACTAGGGAAGTGACCATAAGCAATACCTCATAGAGATACCACCTAAGTGAAGTGCCACTCTTAGGTCCTTTTGGTGATCTGACCGAATTGGCATATGTAGACCGCCCTTCAAAAGGGACACCGTTCATACGGACTGCCTGCAGTACTATTCACAGTCCCACCAGGATATGGTGTAAAGTGGATTGTTTACCCACAAATAAACTTGGTATAAATTGGGACCGACTGCTACAGACATTCCCACTGGAGACCACTAACCTTCTGGCATTAGACCTCTCAGGAGTTATGTGCAAGTCCACATATCCTTCAAACCCCAGCACTGAACATGGTGGGGGATGGAGGTCAGCGTGCCACCATGTATCAGTGATATTGTTGGCTTCATGGTTTCATTTGGGCAATCTCACCTAAGAGTTAACCACATCCACATGCAGTGCATTCTAATGAATAACCTTCTATTTTTACCATGGAGGAAATGTTTTGATACACAGTTATGCCAGATGCCATTAAGATAACGTAGTTCCTTACTTTGAAACCCTGTTCCTCCAGAACAATCACAGTGAAAACAAAGAAAAAGTATAACTAGATTTAATGAAAAGCATTTATTTATGCAGAGAGCTGTGATAATGACAGCTCAATTCTAACGTTTTCACAGCTTATGTGATATATGCAGGATCAAGTGGGAGTAAGATAATAAGCAAGCAGTATTGCCAAGATACTTTAGTCAGACAGTTCCAAATGAACCGTTTGCATTAAAATAGAACACAAACTGCAGAGCGCCTTTATTGAATACATAAAAAATATAAATTTATGGAGATGCTAAGATATAGAATAATAACATGACTGACATGTAGCAGAGGAATGATATATATAATGTAAATGGTCTTCTAAACCACAGTTGTTAGAATCTTCTAGGAAATGGGGGGGTGAAAACAGCAGATTTCATGCTCTACTGTTGCTAAGCTAAACGAGCGATCACCTTGCACATCAAAGAGGAGGAGGAATTACCGACACATAGCTGAGACCATCACTGTAAGGAACGTAAAAGAGTACAGACACCACAAACTGTAAACTGAAGAGGACAAAACTATCAAACACGCATTTACATGGTGACACATGCACCCAGGACACGCCACTGACTCAAGAGCTGGGAAGCCATCAGAGGGAAACTGCTGGAATTTGTAGCTGCCCTACCCTAAATCCACCCAAACCTCCACGCTGGAATCCTACTTTCCCAGCCCTCATTACATGGTTAGTATGCACAGCCTGGTAATAAGAATCTATCACAGAAACAAGAGACACTAGGAAATTGAAGTCAGAACGCAGAATATCCTTAACATTACAATAAACAAATTCATTTATGGATGGGTTGGGTGATAAACCTATCGAGGAAGCAGTGACATGGTCACCAAGCCTCACTGAAAGAGAGAGCGCCCTTTTAAATCTTTCATTTGGTAACACAAATCCAAAACTGGACCATTTCATGTTGCCAAGAAGTGGTTTCTGATGTACCTCTAGCCTGTACAGCATTTATCGGAGTATCTTCTAGTAGCAGACCATAAACAGCGATGATACAACGTGCTTACTTTAAATTTCTAAATTACGGCACAGCTTAGACAGGCAGAAAGAATCGGTAATTCCTTTATCCGTAGGCTGCCATTGTCGTCGTTGATATTTTGGAGGACATTACCTGTCACCAAACTCTAATACACTCAACCAATTCTTTATGGCAATGCTAATGAAGTCCTGTTTGGACAACGAAAAGCTTTTATTAGTAAGAGTGCCATGTTGGCTCAACGAGACTGAACCATTCTATTGTTTACCACAAGGCAGTATAAGGAGTTAGGGTGTTTGACTAGTAGATTAGGCCAAGATAACTGCTAAAAACATACAAATGACAAATATACAGCTTGTCTGAAAACATTAAGCAAAAACTAGAGGAGAAAATGGAGAGTTCCCTTTTAGTTAGCAACAAATCAGAAGTACAAATACAAAATATTTGTTGACTGTCAGCACCCAGTCAATTAAAAAATGTGTAGAATCACAAGAAATATACTGTTTCCATCCAACAGCACTTTTTCTTAAAATAAATAAAACTGTTGCCAACTGGAGCAATGTAAACCAATTGTATTTTGGGCTGTTAAACCGGGGTCTCTGTCTGAAAGATACCAGCCCTCCCAGGCAGTTTCACTTAAATATCCACTGCTCAAGACAATTATATTTAAGGTGTAACATTACAAAGGAATATTGGGGATGCATCTAGAAATACTTTACACAATGCATATTAATTTGTAATATGTGGGTATAACAAACAGATGAATGTATATATATTATATGGACAGAAGTATTGGGACACTTGACCATTACACCAACAGAGTCTTTTATGACATTACATTCTAAATGTATAGACTTTAATAGGTAGTCGGACCCCCTATTATCTTGGTATGCTGAAGGGGGCATACAAGGATATTTTGGACAATGCTATGTTTTCAACATTGTGGGAACAGTTTGGGGAAGGTCCTTTTCTATTCCGCATTACTGTGCCCTTGAGCACAAAGCAAGGTCCATAAAGACATGGTTGGATGAGTTTGGTGTGGAAGAACTTGACTGCCTGCACAGAGCCCTGACCTCAACGAACACTTTTGGGATGAACTGGAATGTAGATTGTTAGCCAGGTCTTCTCATCCAACATCAGTGCCTCACCTCACAAATACTCTACTGGATGAATGAGCATAAATTCTGACTTTCCTCCAAAATCTTGTGGAAAGACTTCCCAGATGAGTGGAAGCTGCTATAGCTGCAAAGGGGGACCAACTACATATTAATGTCTATGTATTTAGAATGCAATGTCATAAAAGTCCCCGCTGGTGTAATGTCAGATGTCCCAATCCTTCTGTCAATATAGTGTATACTGGTATAGATTTGCTTTAAAAAGTACTGTGTACATCAAGGACTTTGGCATTATTTGCTCACAAATAGCTTAATGCCAGTAATCAAGAAAAAGGGTATGGCATGGTGCAGAAACCATCTTAATTAATGGAAAAAATAGACTTGAGGAGCTCAAAACAGAAATACAGACCATTAACAAAAGGAATGCAATAAGGGAATGGAGAGGATAACAAAGAGGTTGGCATAGAAATAATACAATCACAATAATGGATACAAATATATTAAAAAAAACATTAACATGTATGATGCTCAGGTAACCATTTCCAGTCTCAAGGTTATGCCTATGAAGAGTCGTAGTGGGCGCGCTGCATGCGATGGTGGACTGCTAGAACATATCACTAGATTTACTATCAAACTATCATTTCTCTGATTATAATGAACGATTAACACCATAAATTTACGCCCTTCCCTTTCTTTGCCAACACAGATCCCATTTCCTATAACCTAGTGCCAGGCCTTCTAACTTCCCAGCAGAGAACTCTCACAACACACACACACACACATATATATATATATATATATACACACACACACATATTAGTATAACTTTACATACACAACACACAAACATATGTATTAGTATAACTTTATATACAACTCCTGACCAATAGCACACTAACTTACACAGTCACCTTTTCTATGAAATGACCCGATCTGCACACCTGCTCTGCCAGTCTCCATTGCATGCACCTGCTTACCCCTCCCATAAACTTTTACCAAACGTGTGCCGTCTACTCCGACACCAACCTCCCCACACACCTGCGGGCTCAATGACAACCATCAGTGTCTTCAGTGCCAGCCCTTCATTCGTGTTACTGTGTAAAGTGTGAATCAAGCTCTGCCTCACATACGGTACTATATACTATAGTAACTATATATATATTATATATATAAACACACACGATATATAGATAGATATACACACAATATATAAAAAAAAAACCTAACTAATGTCTCGCACCATAAAAAGACCCCTGAGTGCCATCGTACCCTATGTACCCCTAGGAAATTAGCAGTCCCACCCACACGCCAGTCATCCGCCCCCTCACCTTCCCCTGTGTCCGATAGTGCCCAGAATGCGTGTCCAGCGGGAGGCGCCTGGGCCGCAGTTGCTTCCTGGTTCACTCACCCAGGGCCCGGCTAATTACCTATTCATAAAGCCCCGGTTTCTTCTAACCAATAGGAAATCAGAGCGGAGCTCCCCTGAGCACGCCTGTCAGCCACTTGACGCAACAATCTCTCGCGACCCTCCCTTAACCTCATGAGCAACGTATCCCAGAACCAACCCATACCGTGATTTCATATTTATTCATCCGCACACCTGGATTACCTGTGTCGCAGCACTGAACGGACCCGCCCGTAACACTCCGCGCTTCGGGAACTAGTCCCTGATTTATGATGACAAATTGACCACGTCGCTCAGCTCGAGAGCTATGTAGTCTACATTCTGCTCGATCTTAGGTCTCAAACGCTATGGTATTCCCTGCTTCTGGTGCACCTAAATGGTTAAGTTCATATACATTGTTGTGATCTCTAAAATCATGTAGATCCATATATGCTCCCTAAAAACAGTATGCTTGCACACTTGTATCCCTTGTTGCAGTGCTGTTAACTGTTTGCTCTACTTTGTTTCGTTTCTAGGTCAAAACACATGACACTAGCAAGACTTTTTTACACATACATACCGTGTGTGTGTATATATATATATATATATATATATATATATATATGTATATACATACTATATATACACACATACACTATATATATATAAATATATACATACTATATATATACACACATACCATATATATATATATATATATATATATATATACTATATATATATATATATATATATATACACACACACATATGCATACCATATATATATATATATATACATATACATACCATGTATATCATATATACGGTATTCCTGGAAACCTTTACCAGTAATCAGATTTAAACCCATATCCACTAATCCTTTCCGTAACGATGCTGATGTTAAATCTTAACTCTTTCTTGGCCATGGTATTTCACACCTGAATGACGAGAGTTTGTTTACAATTTTAACCATGTTTGTTTAACCATAATTTGCCTTTTCTCATGTTCTAGCCTACCCTCACAAATTATTTTGATGCGATGTAAGGAAGTTTTACTTTACTGAGAGGGTGTTAGATAAATAAAACAGCCTCCCATCAGAAGTGGTAGAGGCTAATACAGTGAGGGAATATAAACATGCATGGGATAGACATTATTATTTTTTGTTTTATATAGCGCCATCATATTATGTATCGCTGTACAGTGGGCACACAGGACGTAACATGTAGTGTATAGCATAACAATTTGACTTACAGAAACGACAGGCGAGGAAGGCCCTGCTTAAAGGAGCTTATGGGGTGGACACTCTTTAATTAGGAAAAGGGGCTCTGCCATTTTAGCAATTGTAGCGGCTGTGTTGTGTATTGGAGCGGCGCATTGGTTCTCAACAGAACACCACCTTCCACAGTTTATGTGTTGGCATTAACTTTAAAGAGACTAAAGGAGCTGTGCATGCTATTGGCGCATAATAAAGTATACGTGAACATCTGAGTTTGAGATCTTGGTGGGTTGTCAAGAGGTTTGGCGTCAAGAACTACTCTTCCTCGCTCTCGTCTGTTTGGGAGAGAAAACAAAGGAAAAGAGCTCATCACTTTAATTTATACTGGGGAATGCTGCATGGTGTTAAAATGAAACAAGGCCAATAGCCATGGGCGGGGTGCAGGTGTTGGGGCGTCTGGTTGGGGTTCGTCTGTAGGGCAAGCCAAGACAATCAGGTGGGTCTTAGGGTTACTGCAGAGGTGCCCTTCATGGCCACCAGACAAAAAGTTTAACCACAAATGTTCACATTTTACATTATGCTGATGTCATCTAACTTTCTGTGTGATTAACATGTTTATATTGTACCTGTGAAGCTGACAGATGACATCTCTAGCTGGGCCTTCACAACAGCCTAGCTGTCGGAGATCCTCCTGAGCTTTATTGATTAGTGTTTTGAGGGCTTCTACAATTATGTTGAAAATATTCCTTTTGAGAAAGCAGAGGCCGTCATGGGTAGCCCCCTCACACGCATGTTATCTACCTCCTATGTCAATAAAATCAACAACTGATGATGTCTCCATGTAGAATGGTTCTTTGTAAGGAATCGTGTTGTAGTTTTTATTTGTGGATTCAGGAAAGCCATTCAGAAGCCATTAGGGAGATGCCAATGGGTTCTCTGTGGTGGGGGTTGGGTTCCCAGCTTGGCTGGCATTGCATTTTAATGGGCAGCTGTGAAAGAGCCAAAGCTTGTTTGGAACATTGCTGCCTCATCTTTCAGAAAAGTGTGTAGGGGGTCCAGGCAGGGATTTTTGTTTTCCTCCATTAGAGGCTGTGCCAAGTACTAGTTTAAAGTATGAGAGCATAACATGTGTCCACATGTCTGCACTCATTGATTGCAGGTCATAGCCTTTAGAATGAAATGTTTTAGCTCATCACAAATCACTATTTAGTGTATCTACACATCTGTGTGTATGTGTGTCTCTCTCTGTCTGGACAGTTTTGGGACTAGAGCCCTTTTTGTGCCCAAAATTGCCACACACTGAATCTGAAGAACATCAAGACCTCAAGAAAGGAAAGATGGAGGCAGAGTTACGCAGCAATATTCCAGAAGCAGGCGCTCTTGTTTGCTTGAGTCTCTTTAAAAATAGGTCATAGAAGCAATGGTAACTGTTGTGCCTTCATCCACCCTGAAGAAGAACCTAGTGATTCAAGGTCGAATACCAGATACAGATAGAATATTTCAATAAAGAAAGGTGAAACATCAACGTGGCCAATATGATGACATATAAAGTCTCAAAACGGTGCTTCTTGTAGCTTCTTTAAATGTAAATACCATTCAATAGTCTGTTTAGAGAACATTAATTTTTTTAAACGCTTGCAAAAAAAAAGGGAGAAAATCCATGTCTGCAGGAATGCTATTTGGCAGAGCTTTTTAACCCCTTAAGGACAATGGGCGGTCCCTAAACCCATTGAAAACAATGCATTTTGAGCCCGTACATGTACGGGCTTTGTCATTAAGGGGTTAAGGATGCGTTTTGGACACATCAACCGTCATCACTTTGAACGTGAGCTGGAGAAAGTCTAAAAATGTTACAATGCATTCCACATTCTTTAGAATATTTACATTAAAAAGTTCTTCTGTGCTGCAATATGGAACTGCTGCTGAAGAGCTTTAGGTGTGGAAAAGTTATAAGTGTGGACTTTCCAGGTAGCAGTAGTTTGAAAGTGATTGGCAGAAAGCTACTAATCGGCAGATGATTCGATATCTTATTGAGGAAGAGGTTGATTAAACCTGTGTTGATTCTCTCTGTTCCTTGTTTTAAGAAGCGTAGGCGGAATGTTTTTTTTGTGATTTATGTATGTGTACAAGGTTTAGTAGGAAAGAGTATGGCTGCTTGAGAGGTTACACATGCTCAAGGGGATGTTTTAAGAAAATGTAGTAGATCGAATGAGACCGCTGTCCTTTGATATACAACGTTTTTATGGGGATATTAAGAAATGTAGTTTAAAAGAAGCGATTGTGGAATGAAAATAAGATAATATTGAAATAATTACAGAAAATGGAAGGTAAAAATGTACTGTTGCAGTGCATATGTATGAAAAGAAAGTATGTGATAAGAATGTAATTAAAGGTTAGTGTCATCTGAAAGGTGTCTGGGAGTCAGGTGCAATGCAACAGAATATGTTGTCCATGTTTTCTGAAACTGTGAAGCTCAAAAAGGCAGACATGGAACAGGTAGCTTCATATGGCTTTCTGCCGGGGGGGGGGGGGGTGTTACTGCATATTGGTAGATCATAGTGTGCCTTGTTCGATCAGCTGAACAATATGCAGAATAAAATGCATTACATGTATGTAGCAATATGTCATACCAAGTATTAAAAAGTATACACGCACATGTTTGTATGGCTATAGTTATTATTTTTTTCCATTAAAAAAAGGGACATATGGGCTTTTGTGGAATAATTTTAATCCATTTTGGATATACCTACCATGTCATCCATGTCATATGTTTATTTTCCATTCATTTAGTTGCTTGGTTTTTTATTTTACATAGTATGCCTTGTCATTTGATGGCATGTACAATTTGTATTTTTATTAGATCTCATAAAATGCAATTTATGGATGGTCCGTAAATATATTTGTATCTTATAATAATTAATCACAGGTGACCATCATGACGAGTGAACCAGTTTTCTTTTCAACATACTAGTTTGGTCCCTGTTTAATAAATTATAAATGGTGTCGTATATAACTCTTATTTCATCTAATAATAAGTATTAATAACCACACCCTCCCTTATGATTTGATCTTACAAATATCATGATCTTCAATGATACTTTATTATTGACACTTTTTCTACTTGACTAATAGTACCATATTTCTATATGTCTTCAACTTAGATTTTCTATTAGGTTCTCTACTGTTGCATTCCACAGATGTTTGGAATAGTTTGTTTTAAACTCCTTTAGATTGGATAAATATAAAACCAGTGTTTTTTCAGTTCTCTATCTTAATATTAATACTTTTATGTTACTCAAAATAAAATATGTCCTTAATGCAAGCTTCTTCAAATATGTGTAAAGGTCGGTATATTTATTACAGGGTTTTCTCACATGGGTGGAAGGGGCCTCTTCTCATTCTAGCTTCCCCTGGAGATTTTTTCCAGCTAAACGGGCTAATGAGCTTCTCACACACAAGGGTCAAGGCTTAAGCTTGCTGAAAAGTATTTCACATCAAAAAAGAAAGGGGAGAGTTATATAATTGTGCCACAAAAAAGTGACAACTCTTCATTTAAGGTCAGTGGTTTCAGGTTATTCCTCTTTCTATAATCTGTTTTATAATTATTAAAAAAATAATTTATTACATTCTCAAGTATTTAATATAAATTCTAAGTGTTCTCTACATTTTTTGTTTCCTAACAGATCCTGGGTTACATTTTAACATAAAAGAGGGGGCACGTAAGCACTTAACACTCACAAAATTGCCCATGGTGACATTAGAAGCAACTAGGGGATCCGGATACCCATGAACCTGAAACAGGCCACTCACACAGATGCCAGCAATATATATTGGGTATGCGGTGTATGTTTTTCCAAAAAAAGAACAAAAATGTTAAATATATGTGGCACAATTATTGGCACCCCTATAAATTCAAATGAGAAAAATATATTTTAAGTATATTCCCATTTTTATTTTACATTTTTAGTACAATTGGTTGACTAGGATAAGGAAACTGTTCAACTGTGACTACCTGTTTCACAGGTGTTACAAATTAGGTAACACATAGGCCAAATATCACAATGGGTAAGACCAAGAAATATAGCTGTGATGTGCTCCAAAAGGGTGTTGAGCTTCAACAAATGGAAAGTGGCTATAAGAAAATAGCAAAATTATTGAAAATGCCCATTTACACCATCAGGGCAATAATTTAGACGTTCCAGTGAATTGGAAATGTTATGAATCAACCTGGTCGTGTGTCTATATTGTCTCAACACACTGTGAAGAGGATGGTTCGAGTGGCCAAAAAAATCTCCAAGGATCACAGCTGGAGAATTGTAGAAGTTAGTTGTGTCTTTGGGTTACATAGTTAGATAGGCTAAAAAAAAGACATGCGTCCATCAGGTTCAGCCTTTCCTATATCTGTTTATTTCTTGCTGTTGATCCAATTGTTGTTTAAATGTCTGTACAGACTCCGATTAAACTACCTGCCAGTCTAAATGCGTGACCACGTGTCCTATGCATAGTCCTGTTTATGAATAGATTTCCACACAATGGCTCTAAATATATTTATATAATGCTATCATATCCCCTCTGAGGTGCTGTTTTTTTCTAAACTAAACAGATTTAAATGAATTAACCTTTCTTCATAAAATGTTCCTTTCCTTTTATTAATTTTGTAGCCCGGTTCAGCTTCCCAGAATTTACTGGAACTTCAAATGGGATTAGGTTCTATGGTCACATGAAACTAAAATAGAGCTTTTTGGCAATAAACACAAGAGGTGGGTTTGGCACACAAAGAGTGGTAGCCATATAGAAAAATACCTCATGCCCACACCTGACTACCTCAGAAAGCTTAAAATGGGCATTGGTTGTGTCAGCAGGATCAGCCGGACAATGATCCAAAACATACATCAAAATCAACACAAAAATGGTTTACCTGGCTTCACCTTCCTGTGCTATTGGTGGCTTTGACATCTGCTAGAAGAACGGCCGAGATCCAATCTCTTTCTATGTTGAGTCCTTACCTTCAGTTTTTTGAGGATAGGGTAGTTTTGCCTACGCCTCCTGAGTTTCTTCCTAAAGTCGTCTCACCATTTCTTTTCCAGCAAGATTGTCCTGCTGCCTCCCCCAAACCTAGTAATGACCTAGAATGCCTGCTCCATTGCTTGGATGTACCCAGATATTGGACTTATATCTACAGAAGACTGCTCCACGTAAAGAGATCCTTTATGAAAAGAAATTCTCAGTTAAGAGTTACGGAACAGTCATTTTCGGCTTTAGTGGTGTATTTGACCATCAACCATTAGTTTGACCTGGCTTAAAAGTGTTTGGGCGATAGCAAGTCATCAAGGTATGAAGTGAGTGAACCTTGCTGCTCCCTAACCATCTCATATAGGCCCCTAAAATGATGAGGACCTTCATGAAGATCCTGAGTGCAGATAACCGACCAAAACACAGAGCTTGGAATTGGATTGTCAGGGGCACGACTAGAAGCGTAACGCAGGGGCTTAGGGTTACAAAGGCACACATGTAATTAGACAATCCAATGTTCAAGGCATGCAGCACAGATTCACTGGGGTCAAACAAGCCCAAGTAGTGGGACAGGAGATAGACAAGATGATCCAAAGTCACGCCGCGGTCAATAGCAGGGAGTTTGCACAGGGTCAAATGGAGTCAGCGAGCTAGAGCAGCAAGTGTATGGAGAAATGGGGCCTGTGCCAAGACAGACACCACAGCTAAGGAAGAAGGACACCCCGGCAGACAGTATCCATGTCACACTGTTGAACGCAGCACATGGGATACTCAAGACCAGGGGCTGTCATCAGGACGAGGAGCCTGGCATGGAGATGAATTATCCGCTTGCACTTCAGATCACTACCTGGAGAACACTTTGTGAATCTTGGTGTATAAGAATGTGTAGGTATGGGACAGTTTCCATTTTAAACTTTGAGGTCTATTCAGTTGCCAGGAGAGCTTGCAGGAGGGTGGTGTTTCAGCTCTTTGACTTCACTATTCATTATGAAGGGCGAACTCCAGTAAACGTCTGCTCCAACTAGAGCTTGGTTGCCCATGTATAATGCATATTTAAATCTGTGATATTTTTTATTGTTTCACTTATGCATTATAGAGAGCCAGCTCAGCCATTTGTTGGAGAAAGTTTCCAGTGTTGTCCCTTTATAATGAACAGTAAATAAGGAACTTAAGCACCACAACTCCCCTGCAACGTCAACTGACAACTCTCCATTGTCTAATGAAACCAACCTCAGTTTCCCTGAAGCCTTCAGAACAACAAACATCTGGCAGTATAATCACCACATCTGGGACCAGAGCCAACTTATTCTGGAATTCCTGGATCATAAGAAGTGGACCTGCATCTCTAGCATTTACTTTGGCAACCTTAACCAAGAAACGTGGGACATTATTTGTAGCCCAGAGAAATGATTCGCAAGACCCAGTGGTCTAAAGCGATCCTTTGTTAGTCTTACTGAAAATGTAGCAGCTTAACCCCTAACATGTAGAAGCCTTGTGTCAGAATTTACGGGAAGACAGTTTGTTGCCCCTGCTTCCTCTACCCTATCCCAAGCGCTCTCTGGAGCTATTGGGTATGTCTCTCAAGCCTAGGGTAGTGCCAAATGTAAATACACTACTGGGCAGATAGGAACTCTTTGAGGAAAGTCAACTGCCTATTATAGCTGAAGCTACCAGGTTCAGATGGGCAGGGTCTGCCAAAGAAAGAAAGGTTTAATACAGGAAAATTTGGTAGCACATCACGATGCTGGCTATAGATAGCTAGAATTCAATGGAAGACAGTAGTCAAGAACAAACCTGAAGAACCATCATGACTGCCGTCACCCAGGAGCACACACCGCAGAAGTTCTTCCCCCTATAACACCTAGCAGGGGGTTGAGTCCCATAAGAGGCTTAGGTATAGGTAGGTATAAACGAGTATTGGTGGCAAAGCCCTGTAGAAATAGTTGCATACTTGTATAGGTAATACTGCCAGGTAGGAACTATGAGCAGGGACACCCATGCAAACCGGACTGCAGTCCGGAGGAGACAAACAAAACTAAGTCCAGGAAACTAGCCAAGGGCCAGCACTAGAAGATCTGCACTAAGGATATGGGTACATATGAGGTTAGAGCAGTTACGAAGGCTGGAATAGATAGGATAGCAAAAGGATTGCAGGATCAGGGATCGGGAGACAGTATACTCCTGTATCAGAGCCAAAGAAATCTGATAAACAACCGAGCACCATGGAACAGGTGTCAAAGGATGAAATAATCAGCTATTTGGCCTGCTGATGGCACAATGGCCTCCAGTGAGTCTGAACCTGGGTACCACAGCCTGAAAGTACCATAATTGGCTTGTAGATCCCACAGCCTGCAGTTCAAATCCCAGGTGGATGTGAAAAACAGGGCATCTACAAAATGTGCTTGTGGATCTAGGGTCATGTGCTTGTGGATATAGTGAAACACTTTCAAAATGGACCAATACTTGATGCTACTGCAGGTATCAGGCACTCTGGATAGCTGAAGGCATCCGTGTACCACTGCAGGGAATTTATGGCGCAGCATAGGTGGCTTCACTACCTCCACAGCAAGGTTCTGATGAAGGTTGTTGATTTAGAGGGCCACACTTGCATGAACCACCAGAGAAGGTACTGGTATACTGCTACTGAACTACTACTGGTGGCTAACAGCTGTTCTGTGAATTTGGGGAAAAGGCTAAATCCAGTGTTCCATTAATAGGAATGGTACTATTGAGTAATTGCCACTAGATGATGCTTATGTTCAATAAAATAAGACAGACTAACTATTGTAAAAAAAGTGGGGAAAGGGTTCCAGTGTAAAACCACTGATGCAACGGAGACCAGCGTGGGCACCCAACACCAGCTCCTCCTATCTCCCCAGCATACAACTAGGCCAAGCTCTTACTAGGTTAAGCAAACGATGCCTGAAGCAGTTCGCAAGTAAAAATGGGAAGCCAGACACATAATGATGGAGGGACTGCCAACCTGGACGTTGTGAAGGTAACATTTTAAAAATGTACATCTGTCCTGTACTGTGTGGCCGCAGGGTCCAGCTTACCCTAGAGCAGGTAAAACAAAAAATGGTTCGAAGGAGACAACCTCTCTACCTGTAGGCAGGCAGAGAAACACTAAGGGCTAACTGGGGGGGGTTCCTTTATATCACTTTAAGTCACTTTAAGTCCTGCCGCACCACAGGAGAAAAAATACCTTTGTTGAGTAATTAACACTGAGAAAACGTTTAATGTAGAACTGGTGCACTAGAACACTGAGGTTTATTTGCTTCAAAGATTAAATCTGCCCACACACCACATTCAGACCTAGTTGTATCTCTGTATCTCACATCAATCTGCTCCTGTTTATGAATCCATTCGGACATCTTCTTAGATGGGGACTTGCATACATTTTTTTATTGAAAAAAGGACTCTGTTTTTCAATGTCTTAACCTAGTGAGAATCAAAGTTTATATTCAAAGCATACATCCTCTGTCTCAAAAGTGAAGATTTGCTGTGTTACCTTTGTAAAGTTAGACTATTGCCAAACTAGGTGTTATTCTCTTCTCTAAAGCAATCCAGAAAGTAAGATGTTTTTCTCACTTCATAAAAACACAAACATGTCAACATTTTTAATCTTGCTGCACAAATCTAAGAAATAACTAAAATTAGACAAAATATGAATATATGAATGTTGCAAAATGCAGATTTGCCCATTCTGGGCTCCTCATCCCTCTCAAGGGTAGACATCCACAGGCAGCTTGAAGTCCTTAAAAGAGTAAAATGCTACTTCTCCACAGTCTACAAGGGCAAACACAACAGGTGCATCTCCACTTTTCATTGTCAGATGTTTCATTGTACGTAGGGAGGGGATCTGTTCATCAAAGCTGAAGACCAAAATAAAAAAAATTGCACCAGTTACTTCGAAGGTATTTGGAAAAGAAAATATTGATTATTATTGACTATAAATACATATTGGATGCGCAGTAGAGTCATCACAAGAAAAAGGCATGAATTCAACCAATAGAATGGCATTAATCACAATTACTATAAAAAAGCATTTATTTCACACATCATATGGAAGTTTTAAGATATGTGAAGCAAAATATTTGCAGAGAAACTTCCAGATGAAATATAAAAAACAATCAAAATAAATAAATTCATCTGGTTAGCAAATAAAACTTAAAATGTTGACACCACATACTGTCAGGATTTACAATCAACTTTTTAATGTTTGTTTTTTTAAAATATTGTAATTACATAAAATTTTGATACCTTGGGATCTTGTATTTGTATCTATCTGCGATAGATTCTATATTTAAAAAATAACTTAAGAACCAGATGATTTTTTCTATCCCCTATGCCATAATTACCTTCAAACCGTACACTGCTCTGTCCTTTACTTTCCAGATTAGACATATCATCTCTAATAATTACCTTTGTTGCAATTGTGCTCAGGACATTAACACATCAATACATGTAAAAAAGCTTGTCTCAGTGGGAATGGTAGGTTATGCTGGCAAGAGTTTAGAGTAACATGTGCTATCATTCAACCTTTACTGTATGCTCTGCCCAACATGACCAGGAACACATACTAAGGCTCTATCAGATTGTGCTAAGCTGCTGTGTCATGTTGTGTGTATGGGTGAGGGAAGGGGGAAGAGTTGCCTGATGGTGCTGTAAGCAGGAGGGGCTTCAGGAAAGTGTTGGGGGACCAGTCAGATAGTGTTGTGTACCCCGGGTAGAAGGTATGTTGGATAGTATTTGGGGTGGGGTGCTGCCAGATAATGTTGTGTGTGGAGGGAGAATAAAAAAACGTTTAAAAAGAGAAAAGAGACGAAAGATAAAGAAAACAAAAAAGAGGAAGAGAAGAAGAAAGGGGTCAGAGTGAAGAGAGAGGGAAAAAGAGGAGTAGGGGAGTGTGTTGAAGAAAGGGGTAGAAAGAAAGACAGTCATTTTAATGGCAGACACATACTGTATGTTATTCAACAATAAAAAATACCTTAAATATTAAAAATTAACAGACTGTAGTTTGGAGTAGCCGTATTAGTCCAGTGTATAAGAATGCAAAAACACATGTACCGGTTATTTTTAAACTGTGTTTTCCACTTGCTTGGTCAGAAATGCTTTTGACTATTATTTTAAATACTGTTAGTCCAATAAAAAAGGTATTACAAGACTCTGCAGCATTCAGTTTTTTTGCATTCTTAAATTAACAGACTATTGTGTCTGATTGAGCCTCATACCTGCGCACACATATCCGTGCATATGGTCTTCCTGGTCTGGATTTTCTGAATTCTGAGGTTCCATCAGCTTGATACACATCAAAGTCAATATGGTACACATTTGTTGCATAGTTCTGCTGCCTATTGAGGACAACAGACATTTACTAGGAGCCAAGTATTACTCTAATATAATAATATATATTTATTATATACCGCTTACCTCTCAAAATGATCAATAAGGTGGGATGGGCTCATTACTGTGATCTGTTCCAGAACAGAGGCTAGTGATGGAGATAAGACAATCTATAAATACATGCCACATGTCATATTAATAATGTCCTAATTGCGCAATTATAGGGATTAATGTATTTTTGTGTCTGAATGTGATTTTGTATTATTCATCCTTCTCACCTGTTGTTTTCCCATTCTCAGGCATCAACAAAGGATTCACAGTACTAGCCCAGAGATGGGGAGGTTTCTCTTTGTGGATTAGGAGTCCTCTGTTCTGCAGGAGGTTTTTGTACTCCTTCCAGTTTGAGCAGCTCTGAACCTTGGGGTCTGCATTGACACTGGTCTTAAATCTGCGTTCCCAGTCCCATTGCTCTTGCTCCCTTTGGGACATTTTCTCTTTTTTTAGATTTATTTTCTGCAGCCATTGAGATAAGTCTAATTCACGCGCTACTACATTTTCAGGTAGCAGTGCAAGGTCAGGTTTGGGGAGAAAAGTGTAAGAATGGGTTGGGGCACAGTTTGGAAAGAAAACATTGGAAAAGTCCCAACAGAAAGATGACACATTTTCTATTAAAGTGTTTTCCAACTTGCCAGAAGCTTCACAATTGCCTTTTTCTTCTCTACCATCAAGGAGATACTTGTGGTTTGACTGTTCTACAGAATGTGTGCGCTCTGACGGATCATCAACTTTGCAAGATTCTTCTGTGGCATGGTTTCCTGCAATTGTCTCATATGTGGACTTTATGTTATCTAAACAGTGACTGTTTCCATCTTCTCCTTTGTCTGGCTGTATAGTTACATTCTGCTCTACACCAGCTTTTAACCTACAAGTACACAAGCAAAGCTACATTCAAACCTTCTGAAGCAGGCCTAATTATAACGATAAAAGCGACAATTCCTCACCCTGGGCTTGAGCTCCGTTTACGTTTTCGATGCAGTCTGCTGCAACTTTTCATATTTATTTGCCTCTCATACACAGATTGAACAGAACTGCAGGAAAAGAGTAAAGTATGTCACTTTGTGAAACATAAATAGTGCTTTGATGTGGGATAAGAGATTAAAAGAGGGGAAGTAATTTTCAAAGTTAAGCTTGCTCATTAGGTGCCCAGGCAGCTTCTCCTTAAAAAAACAAAACCTAGAAGCGACACGACAAACTGTACAGGGCACTTTTCCACAGCTCTATGACATGATAGAAGGCAATTGCTTTATTCTGCAGAGTCATAAGGATCAATGTAATTACGATGTTTAATTTGTCAAGTCCTCCACGGCAACTAACATATATGCCCACTAGACTGGCACCAACTACGCCAAGTAAGAGTATAAAGGATCGGAAATGTGACTGTGATGGTTTCAGTAAGTTTAGTTAAAGAGATTATGCATACAGAACAGAAATAAACTGATAAACTGTTGATAGGCTGTTGGGTAAAGGACCTAGCAAGGTGTTTAGTAAGGCAAACCTGTAGAATATACCGTAAAAATAAATGTTATACACTTACCTGGGGTCAAAGCGAGTTACAATGTAGCCTAATCTTTTCAAATGACTATACACCTGCAAATAGACAAAACACAGGGAAAAGTAACTGATTTGTAACAACACGCTTTGAGAGATTATAAAAGACTGAACATCCAATTTTTACATATACCTGATATTGCAGCAGGCTGATTGTTTGACCAGTAAGCAACCTTTCATATGCTTCCTGAACAGACAAAGGCAGGTTCCTGTAGAATAGCTGGATGGTGCCCTATAAAGAAAAAGTATATATTTAGGCGCATGACAACAATAAGTCATTTAAAGCTGATCTACATGAGTAGGGGAACATGCACAGAGCCAAATGACAACTACCAATTGAATAAAAGCTAATTGGTACTCCACAACATTAGTGAATAATGAACCACGTTAGGGACATCTGATGTTAAGGGTTAAAGAAAATGTGCTACTCACGCACTCCAGCAAGTAAACAGCTTCTTCAGGTAAAAGGCACTGTTTCCCTTGGTTTGTGAATCCCATGGTCTGCCAGAACTTGCCCTAGGAAGTTAAATGTCCACTTAGCAGACAGTATCTAAGAGCACTTTAATGATTAAATTATACACACTCTAGCAAAAACAATAATTGTAAAACAATAACCCATAGACCAGGATTATAATACTTGGGGGTAAAAGGTTTCAGCCATACAAATACACATATGAATACAAACAAAACAAGATTCTGTCAAAAAGGGGTAAAAAAGATTGATACTGGTTAACCACCACCATCCACAAAACAAAGTGTCTGGATGTGTGTGTGGGTATATAAGTATGTGTTTGTTAGCGTGGTGTCCAGCTGCGTTAACATCAGTGTTTGTTAATGTGTCTGGTTGTGTCAGTTAGTGTGCATGTTAGTGCGAGTGTCTGACTGTGTGTGTTAGCATTGAGTGCCAGGTTGTGTTGGTGTGAGTGTCTGAGAGGGTGTGTTAAGTATTCTCTGGATGAGTGTGTTAGTATGAGTTGTGTGTGCTTGTGTGAAGGTCCATAGAACATCCTTAAACTGTTCACCACAGACCTCAGTAAATGTCCACCATGAGCAATGTCTACCCCTAGATTTGGACATGGTGTGGGTAGGGGGCAGCATTTCATTCCTGCCCCCTACCCACACCAGGCAGCAGCTGACCTAACCTGACTCATAAACTAATCTCAATAAACATAGTTCAAAAATTACACATGGCGCAGTCAACATTAGCTGCTGATCTGGGCTAAAGTAATACTTTGGAATTTTTCATCAATCACTTACGGCTGGGGATGTCAACTCCACCAACAACTCCTGAGGTTTCCAGACACCACTCACAAGGCTTCCCCTGAAAAAGATCAACAAAGAAAGTCATATTTATTTCACTGATATTCAGTAAAACTGTGCCTATAAGTGGGCTGCTCACACATTTACACACGCACACAATATAGCTAGTGAACCCAGAATGCAATTTGTGTGCATTCTAGGAGCATGTATACAGCACACTCTTTAGGTGAGAAATACTCTCTTCTGGTGTGCATCAAGAAACATTGCAGGTTCAAACAGACAAGACAGACAAAAAATATACATAGAATTTAGTGGCAAAACACATTCTATAAAATAAAAAAAAATTAAAAACTTACAAGCGTTCCACACGCTCCTCTCTCAGAAGTTCCCACTGCTCTTTACGACAGAGATGCAGCTTCTCACTTTGCGTCTCTGAACCATCAGGTAAAAAGTCCTTCTGTCCATGGGCGCGCTGGGGCAGGCTTTTCTCCCGACTGCGTACAGCAAACAGCTCGGCTGGGCTGTGGATGAAATATATATATATAATTGCTTTATACATTTTGTGCTTTGTTCATAACCTGTGTGAACTAAATATTTGGAACAACTACTGTTATTTCTCGCATTGAATAAAATATCTAGAAAACGGGCACTAAACAGCAGCTGACTGGGGATGGTTAGGTAGCTCTGGCATTTGAAGGCTGCCGCTGACAGCCGCAACACGGCAGCAGGCATATTCAGGTGCCAGCCGGATGCTCCAGCACCCAATATTCCTCTGTAGCACGCGGGTCTGGGATTAAATCACTGAGAAATATACATAATTAGTATATTTGTTTTGTATGTTGAATGGAGGTCTAATTACCTTTATTCAACATTTAATAAACCATGATAGTACAAACATTTACTATAAAAAAAAGTTTATTATAACACTATACCTGTCACTATTATATATATATATATATATATATATATATATATATATATATATATATATAAGGGTTTACTATTGTATTACTGTATATGGCTATAGATACGATAGACATTAACCAGTTCTGTCAATACAATAACAAAGTACCTAAATATCACAGTATTGCTGCTTTGCTAGCTAAATACGTAATAAATATATCATGAGTTAGCCGCCTCTGGAAAAATCAGAAGCAGCGGCGTTACGCGGGAAAGCGGCGAGCTACATTCACTACAGGTATTATCTTATGGCCGTGGACGTTCAAATCGCACCTTAGCATCGTGACCAGGAAGTATTTCCCATCCGGGTACCAACGCGACCGACTACAGAACGCAAGCGTGCCATTCAGCCGACGTCGTTACGTTGCGCAGCGCTTGCGTCACACTTCGGCGCCGTGTGTGTTGCGCAGTGGGAGGAATAGTTCTTGAGGTGGTGTATGGAACTTTGCAAGGCAGTTTGAAAGTGAACCTTGTGGGGTGTTGATAGTTTGCGTAGGCTTTGCGTGCTGCAATAGGTTAAGTGCCTACTTTGGGCATTTAGACACAGTATACAGATTAGTACATCAGCTAATGCAGAGAGTAAATGTATATTCCTGTGGTAGCATCACCTTGCTATGGTGGTATAAAACTGTGCATCAATATGTAATGAAAATGGTACATCTGTCTAAAATGGGTGTTATATCTGATGTTCCTGTAATTTAATGTACAGTCAATCCATTTATTTTTACTAACTGGAGTCTCTCCAGAACACAAAAATCTTTCCCCTTTTGCTAGCAATTCCTGCTTTCTGCCGAGTATTACATCAATGAGTGTAAATATGCTATTTATTGCAGTGACTTCCAGGAAATGGATAAAGATCAAAGTCATGACAACAAAGAACGCACAGCAAGCAACCCAGATCAGGATACACAACAAGGACGGTGTGTCCCCACTAAGACAGACATTTTACAGCCTACAGAGCAGAGACAAGACATCCCGCAGATGCATCTGGGAGGGAAAACAGTGGACGATATGCGATTTATGATAACTTGCACCAATTGGTACTAAAATGATTGTTCCTGTCAATAGAATCTTCCAGTCATTGCCATTCGGTAATGATGGAAACATGATATCTTTAGTACTGAATGTAGGCGAAAGGATTGACCATTTACTTGAATGGTAACCTTAATGTCAATGAAATATATCATTACTAGTAGTATCTTTTTTGTGGATAAGCGAAGCAAGCGACCTTCTAGAGATGCCAGCGGTCCATCAATTGTGCCTTTTATCAACATATGAGTTGGGAGAGTGTAGTCCCATTTGAGCATTCTAGGAATTGGTGAAGGACAAGGTAGAAGTCTGATGAAATACAAGCTCCGTTTTCATTCAAACAAAAACGTTTGTGACAAATGCTCCATACAAATGTTCCTTTTGTTGTAAATTAAACATTTTCTGAGCAAATATCTACTTTTTCTATGTCTGTTGGTTATATAGGGTGTATCCAATGGGACATGAAAAAATGCCTTTAAACTCCTTTAAACTTTAATTGCAGGCACACCTACTAGAATGTATCACTTGATGGCGGTGAGAGTTCAAATGGGTTAAAAAAAAATGGGCGATCTGTAGGTAATTGATGGAAAACAAAAGCTGTGCCTACTGTGGTAGTCATGATACCTGTGTTACTGCATTGTGGTCTAAACAGAAAACTGAGACTGCTACAATCAACAATTTGTGGGTCTCTATAGACCCTGCTTTGATCACAGATGACCCTGCTGCTGTCTGATTTATCATATAGTGATCTGGAGTGCGGGGAGTGCTGCTTTCTGATCACAGTGTGAACAGTTACAATGGCGACCAAGGGGAAAATAGTACTTAATTCCATGGTTCCAGTGGCATTATTAGGGGTACCTACTTAAAATAATTCCATGGTCTCAGTGATACTATTAGGGATACCATCAAGTTACAAGAGCCATGGGGTCTATAAAGATCCTAAAGGAACAGCTAGTGAAAAAAGAAAAATATAGAAAAAACTTCAACTTCTATCTTTCACTCAAAAACTAACCTTTAAAAACAAATCCTTTGCTGCCCCCATAACCCAGATGTTTTAACAATTACAAAATGCTGTAGTATTTCCACTGCGCAAAAGTTAGAAAACTGAGAGGTCTATTCGCTAAAGCTGCCTCACTTTACTATTCATTTCAAGGGCCAACAGTGATACATTTCTACAGTGTTAGGGGCTTAGCTGGCCCTGTATAATGGATTATTCAATGGGAGAAAACTCACTGATTTAACCCTATATTAAACAGGGCCAGTCAAGGTCTTCTTGCTGCTTACTGGTGTAGGCCCTTCATAATGCTCAGAAAAGTGAGGAAGTTCAAACCTCAATCTTCATCTTAGGTCTAAACTACATATTGGGATATTCATTCCCTTCCTCCCCTCACTGGCCACAGTCTAAACTGTTTACTTTTTTTAAATGAAGCCTGAGGCTCAAGTAACAGCCACAGAGGTAGCTGGACTCCAAAATCTTCTAAGGAGGCACTCCTCAAGGGATATGCCTCCTCTTCCTTCACAGACAGGGCCGGCCCTACCATTGAGCAGAGTGGGGCAATTGCCCCAGGCGGCACTTTTGAAGAGGCACTTTGCCGCCCCAAGCACCTTTTTTTTCTTTTTTTTTTTTTTAAAGCGGATGCGAGAGAGGGGCGCCAAGTGGTTTTCACTTATCAAGTTGTCAGTACCCGCTCGGCGCCCCTCTCTCTCCTCTGCAAGCTCTCTAGCTCAGTCTCGGTGCCGGCTTTTAATGCTGAGCGCCGGAATATGACGTCATTTCTGGCCCTCAGCAGTAAAGCAGCGCGCCCTGTGGCAGAGCAGGGAGACTCGCCACAGGACTGCTGCAAGGTAAGTGACGTACAACGGGGGGGAAGGGTAGATAATGACCCCCAGCGTCGGCAGGGTGGAGGCCTCATTTTAAACTTCGCCCCAGGCGGCATTATGTCTTGGGCCTGCCCTGTTCACAGATATTACCCTGAAGGAGGGACAGATCTTCTTGGTCCTCCTCCAGGTACAATTGTATAATTGAGTAAGGGATTTAGAAAAATAAAGAGGCATCACATTTTGCCATTTTTATTTATTATTATTGTGGGTTTTAGAACTGTAAATCACTGTGATACACATACCCAGCAAGTATTCTGAACCTGGTGAAAAAAAGAAGGACACAGGGATTTGGATCTTAAAGTGGGGCTGTCCCTCTAAAAGGAGGACATTTGGGAAGCATACATCTATATCTGTCTTAACCACAACTATCAGCTGTGGCCAGCCTATTTCTAGTAATCTGTGAGTATGACTGAATCAGCTCAGGAAACATGCGTGTTTTTACACCAGGAGGGGGCGCCCTTCTCATGTAAAACATTGGCCTTTGGCAGGCAGAGGAACCGTTTCCTGAATGACACAATGATATTCTCCATGAGATGCCAGAAGCATGACAAGGAGAGCCGGAGACACGCTCCATTGTGAAAGTCTACTAATCCACTGCCTCTCTAACATCATTCGAAGTAAAGATTTAGGGAACACTTGCCACTAAAAAAAGCAAATACGTTCCTTGTCTTGCAGTGTTTTTTTGTTATAAATAAAAATAAAGAAATAATAATACATTTATGCGGTTATCACATAAAAGAAAGTATAAGGCAAATATACACACTCCCGAATCACAAGGGGACATCTAAACAAGCAATGCGTTTCAATGTAATTTTTGTGCTTTCATATCCAAAAATTAAAAAAAGAAATATGTAGTTAGGGAGACGCTACATCTGCAGAACACCTCCATATCCTGATCTTTTGCGCCACTGGCTGGGAGGAAAGTCCTTCCATTGATGTTCCGTTCATTTGGGAATTCTAAGGTCCCTGCCCCGACAGTGTTCTCCTAGCCAGTCCTAGGAAAAGTATATCGCATGCAAGGACATACGCCAAATGCATCTACTGCACAGCCAATAGCTGGGGCGGGAAAAGGGGCATATGGGGGTATTCTACAGAATCCCCTCACACATTTACAAGGGGGACAACATGTAAATTTAACAAGACCTCTCCAGCTATCATATGCATTAAAGTACAGGGACGGATCAGGATCAGGTGGGGCCCTCAGCCGTCCGAGGAGGCTGGAAGGTGTATCCAGCAAAATTTAACTTGGACACAGGTATTATGAATGCTACAGAGCAAGTGCAATCGCTGATAACCCATTTAGTGGTTCAGCACTACGGTCTGGGCTGACTTTCTGTTTCGTTAATGCTCCCAAGTGGAGTTGGGCTTTATTTTGTGTATTATTTTTGCAAATAGCCTTGTGACAATAAATCTGTTAGAATTAACCCAATGTTTCCTGCCTTGTTATAGGAGTAAAGATCCTGCACTGTGTATAAGATATCCCATAATATATACAGGGCATTAGTAAGCCGTTAACTGATCAGTAGGATAACCAAATTTCCAGACAAAGCTAGGGGAACCAGTGGTGCCAAAAGGCAATGCAGCGCTTGGAGACCATCGGCGGGGGTGACACCTGGTCAGCTCCGGTGACCTGTCCCCCCACACACACATGCAGAGCCTGCTTTCCTCCTTCTGGGACACTGTCCCAGAGTTGGGGGTTCGCAGCAGTGGGAGAGAGACGGCTGTGGGACCAATCAGAGCTGACATGGGGGTGACACCATGATTTACGGCACTGGGTGACACCAACCTGGGTGACACCAACCTTGGTGATGCATACTGAGGAGAACCAACATGCAAACCAAGTTTCTGTTCCCCAAAACTGCATGAAACACGTAAAAACCTATAAAAACATTTAACAAATCTGTCTGCAGATCCTGTCCCATGCAGCAATTAGGTGCCCCGTGCCACCAGGGACCCTAGGACCATTGCCCCTTTTGCTGCATTGTTAATTCGTTCCTGTTAAAGTATATATGATGTCTGGAGTGTGTCTTTAAAGACCAGTTGAAACAAGTCTGCAAATTGTATCAAATAGCAGCTGGCAGGCTTTAAAGTATGTGCAAGCAACACTGTCCACAAAGGCAAACAATGAGGTGGGGGTAAGGGGGACCCAATCCCAACAGCAATTTAACCGCAAGGAGTGAGGTGCATTGCAGCCAGTTGGACCAGGTGGCCATATACGTGGTCATTTTCTCTGCCACAGATATAACCAATTCTTCAGGCACCTCAACATCTTCAACTGTGGTTCTGCAGTATTTGCATCTCTGTGCTGTATAGTGAACATGACACATACAACAATGCCTAAAGACATATTCATGACGGGACGACCTGTACCCCAACTGGATACACCTGCCAACTATCCAAGACTCCGCGATTAACCCTTTCAGCGCTGGCAAAATTGAACAGGACCGCCATCCAATGGAGCCACGCTTACGCTATGGCTAGCTGTAGCTTAGCTACACAGTGTGAGCACTGTCCTAAAAATATCCCGAAAAGGTCCTAAAAAGTATCCTAGCAGCCCACCCCAAGCATCAGACAGCACTAATGTTGAGGTGACAACAGCAACAGTTTATTGAAAGAACACTTTATATACAAAAATCAGATAAGGAGCATAATCACATCAACCAAACAATACCCTGCCCAGACAAGCAGGCCATGTGGAAAGTCACGAAAGAGAAAAAACAAAAAGGATTGACACGGAAGGGGGCCCAGGTCATGAGTTCATGAGATCATCAGTTGTGACAATTCCCCTTTAATTGTAATGAACTAGTACTTCTAACTGATGCCAAATTACTCTGTAAAACAAGACGCCTGGAAACTTGTACCCTTTGACAAGAACAACTTCAAATCCAAGTCCAATGAACTCTCTGGCTTCCAGGAGTTATATAATGCAGCGTGCACTCCCTAAAGTAAATACCATGGTATTCCTAGACTGTATGGAGGTGCGTCAGGCAGAGACGAGATTACGTCACTGCCCAATGAACAAATGAACATTCGCAAGAGGTTACAATGTAATGTTTACAACTCTGTTTCTAGGTTGTCAACATATAGTATACATACCTGTGACTCAGGGCCAGTTTAGGGTTTTTGGTGCCCTAAGTCACAGTTTCTAATTTAACCAGGATGTGCTTCCACCACCCTGGAATTAATGTTTATGAACTCTGATATATAATTCTTATTGAGTTTTCATGTTAAAAAAAAAAGAGACATTTTTTTATCACAATATTTATTTGCCAGAAAAATTGTATTTGTGTGATCTAAAGAATGTGTATTTAACCCCTTAAGGACAATGGGCGCTCCCCAAACCCATTGAAAACAATGCATTTTGAGCCCGTACATGTACGGGCTTTGTCATTAAGGGGTTAAACAAACAAACAAACCTTGGATAGGGAGGAGTAAGAATCCATAAAGTAATTTATCTTAATTGGTGTATTCTAAACCATTAGAGATGAGAAGAAAGGGCCAGGTCTGGGTGACATGCTATGAGAGCATCAAGGGGTGCAATTCTGGAAATTTCTAGAGTTTAAATTAATTTCAATATAACCAGATACTAATGCACTGGAAGGAACTGAATTTGGGACATTACATGATATGTAAGGGCTTCAATACTGCCACTGTATTCAACATTTTTATGCCAAACCCTGATGAATTGGTTCCAGGTATATCTTATGTTAGGTATATGCATGTTATAGTGTATACTAATTAAATAAAAAATAAATGCAAATATAGCCCAATGAAGCCACACTAAGCACCCAAGGCAATACAATAATTTGTGCCATTTGAAAGCAATACAGGAATATTATTCCAGTATGAGACTAACCTATATACAGACTCCCGAGTCTTACGTACACATTATTTTGCTGATTTATTAAAGGGCAAAAAACATAAATTCCATTTTTCATCCTGCCATTAAAGCAACGGTGGTTTTCCAATGAAAAGATCCAGATCCTCTCCATCTGTGTTGCCACTCAAACGTCTGTGTTGCATGATTGCTATCTTCTTCAACAAGGTATATATGAATAAAACAACTTGCTTAACCATACTAAGAATCACCACTACTCCAAACGCACTAAGAATTTACCCTGGATTGGTGTAGCTCGATCCTAATTTCACTGGTCTTTTGACTTTTGTTACAAAGGTACTGACTTAATCGGCAACTTAATTAAACTTACAAAAAACAATGTTGGGTTTTGGAGTAGGTTTGAGGTGGTCCCTAGCATATTTTAAGAAGATTGAAATCTATTGACTTAAGTAATATTTTTAGCCTTGTATATAACTAACACTGAGCCCATGCTTTTAGATTGAAACACACTGTTGTATGTGGCAACACTAACAAAATTTCACAGAGCTTTATTTTTAAACTGCTTCATAAATTCAGCTCATCATGTGTATTATTACAAACTTTAGAATTCACGTGATGATGGGTTATTAGGCACTGCTTCTTTTGCACATCTATTATGTGTCACTCCTTGATGTAAACTGCATTACTTAATAAAATGTACGATGACAAGAGCTGTGTCATTGCAATCAGCCGTGTTGTAGGGCCTTAACCTAGGAACGCTCCAAAATAGTATCGGTAATTAATTTAAATATGTGTACATTTGTGTCATGCATCAATGCGATCTTCAAACCGTAAAATGTCTTTACTAGCCCAAACCATTCTACTCAACTCTTTCCAGAGTGTTAGTATGAGTGTGTATGTCTAAGGGTGCCTCCCATGGGTCTTGAGGCCGGTCACCTAATAGATTTTGCCCCGGAACTCCATTGGGAGGTGCAAGCACACATATAATTACTCCCACTGCGCATTTGCCAGGATGTGAAGTCACATGAGCACCAGAGAGAAAGCTGCGGGTTGGGTTAACATGAATGTGTAACTGTAATTTCTGTAGGCGTTTGTGTGTGTGAGCAAGGATGTCTAAGTGTTTGGCGGGCAAGGATAGCACAGGTAGGCTGTTTGGATCCACTGACAAGCTGTTTGGTGGCAATAATGGCACAGGCAGGCCGATTGGAGACACTAATAAGCTGTTTGGGGACAAAGATGGCACAGACAAGTGATTTGGGGCACTGACAAGCTGCTTGGGGTGAAGATGGCAGACATGCTTTTTGGGGGCAAAGATGGCAAAGGAAAGGTATTTGGAGCAAAGATGCAGTTTTTGCTACCTTTTTTTCTACTTATTCCTGACTCCAGCTCGTATGACTACCCCCTTTGGTTCCTGCCCCCAGCTTGTTCACGATCTCGATTCTGCAATTATTATTTTCTGTAACTTTATATTTTTCACACTTTATATTCCTGTCTCTGTGTGGTTCTTGTCCCTAACAATGCTGTATAGAGGATAGATATGACATAGATAAGTTGTTGGGGGCAAAATTGGCACAGACAGGCTGGCACTGTGGGACATGTGCACTTGTGCCCTGTGGTTTCTTGTTACCCACATGTGTTACATTGTTTGAATTAAAGAATATCTATTAACGTTGATTATAGTATGAATATGAAGAAGTCATGCTAAGGTAGGTATTAAGAAGATGGAAAAATAAGGGATGGGTAGAGAGATAATGAGAAGTTATGTTAGGGAGCATGAAAATGGAGGGGGTCATTGTGGTAAAATATGTGGGTGATAATGGAAATGATTGTGAGGAGGAAGATGATGATGGGGGTATGAATATGTTGGTTGATGGATAATGTATATGACAATTTTGTGTGTTGAAATTAATTAGGATGTTGAGGGTCTGATGCTTGCCATTGGCACCTGTACACTAAAACCATAAACATATGTAAAACCATATGTAAAACCATACATACATATACACATACCCACTTAAACTTTACGCATACATGCATACACACACGCTTACAACATACGCATACAATTACACATAAACACACACAGACACTGTCACACCATGCACTTACGTATACACACACACCACTCTAACATCAAATGCATACTTAAACACACATCGCTTGCGGGGCGCAGACAAGACTGTCGGTGGGAGGTCATGCTGATGTCGGTGGAAGGTCCTGCTCACGTCGTGGGAAACACTCCCATTTAAAGGGAAAATGGGCGGGGAGTGGGGCGTGTCAAGATCCCGCTCCGACAACCCAGAGGATTTGGGTGTTGACCCGGAGAACCGGAGCTTCTCCCGTAGTTCTCCACCTGGATCGTTTTCTGGTATGAATATATTTTTTTTTGTGAACTAATGTCTGTTCTATGATGTAGCACGGCTCTCTGAGAGAAGCACATCTGCACAGGGTGACACCAACCCAGCTGGCCGATATAGCTGAGCTCCAAACGTACCTACAGCATGTCAAGGATGTATGGTGGTGCGGGTGGGAAATTGGTGAAGTAATCTGCAGCATAATAGCTAAATATATGTGGGTTGGGCATAGTGGACGGAGCTTTGGGGCAGGGGGTGCTTTTGGAAAATGGTGCATTATAGAATATAGAAACGATTTAATAAATTCCCAGTATATGGTCATATATCAAAGATGTTACTTGTGTTTTGCGCAATGGGGTAAGTGGAATGCCAGTAAATCGTTGGTTATATCATACTGTGTCAGACACACCAGGTAATTGCATTAAAGGACTATGTTTAGTTATGTATTTTTACTTTACATTTGCATTATCCATTGATGTTATATATATATATATAATTGATTTTCCCAGCACACAGCCTGTGCTCCTGTGGTAACTCATGGTAACTGATGGTTGTTTCAAACATTGTGAGGTGTTTTGCAGAATGAAGAGAACTTTCAGCCCGTCCTTCCACTGACAGAGACTCCCACTGACAGAGAGAGGGTGAGCAGCAGTCTCTCCGACAAAAGGCTGGACTGCCGCCAGGACAGGCCTCTCTTCTTCCATGAGGATCAGGAGAGGGAGGGGCGGGGACTGGAGGAAGGGAGGCGAGCAGGGACAAGGAAAGGGAGGGATTTCCTGCGGGGAAAGAGGAAAGCTGGCACCTTGACTCGTTCCAAAACTTGGGAAAAACTACGGCAGGACTGGAGGCAAAGGTTCCCCGGTGCCCGCGGGGGTTACAGGTAAGTCCCCGCCGCCCTCCCGCCGTAACTTCGTGCTTCTTTTGCAACGTTTCTGGA
The DNA here is from genome assembly GCF_027358695.1 of Spea bombifrons. Taxonomy (NCBI): domain Eukaryota; kingdom Metazoa; phylum Chordata; class Amphibia; order Anura; family Pelobatidae; genus Spea; species Spea bombifrons. Next base: position 4,397,198 of record NC_071099.1, read on the forward strand.
GTTTGAGATTTCTGGGAGATCAAAGGAGAAGGAGGTGGAGGGGAGAAGGAGAAGAGACGTCGGGAGGGCGCTGTTTTGGGTTATTGGAAGGCACTGCCCACTCAGAGAGCGAGTTTATGAGCGAGTTTATTAGAGTCTGCTAGGTATCTACGTGCGTCTATTATGTGCATTCTTTATGTGATGTATAGAGGTGTATTGCCTTAGAGTCTGGACCCCCCCGGGTTAAATAGCTGTTGGTGTGTTATAAGGTGTATGATATTATTACCCTATACACGGCTGCTGGCTGGCATTACTTACCATAAAGCAGGTGGAGCACACATGACATTAGCATGTTTGCCTTAATGGTCCGCTTGCCACCTGCCTTGTCGCCCGTTCAGGTGTAGACTAAACAAAAACCTTCCACACGAAAAAAAAAAAAAAAACATTAAAAACGACTAAAACAACGTATTTTTAACATCTTTCAGAAACCCCATAAGTTTAGTTTTCTCCACATGCTGACAGATCCGGTATGTGGAAGCCGGAGCCTGCCCGCCCGCCCGCACCAGCTGCCGCGTTAGCAGTGTCTTCTCCACGCGTGGCTCAGTAGTGACAGGGCTCCCACGCTGCGTGACAGCTACCGATGCATTCTTCCCATTAGAAGATAATTCCGTGGAATTTGTCACAAGCTGATTTTCGCTGCCCCAGGCAAGAGGACTTTCAGTGACTATGAGGGGGTTGTCTTCCCCCGCTTTCCCCAGTGCTTATCAGCTGCTGCCCATCCTAGTCTTTCAGAATGTTTTTGTTCTCTTCATGTTGTCAGTTTTTAATTTTTATGATTTATTCTGCCCCTTATATATTTTTTTTCTGTTCTTTATGACATATCTCAGCGTTATGATTACGTATACATTTCCATAGACATATTTTACGCATAGGTTGGACAATGTTAATAAAGAATATCTTTAAATATTCATTCATGCGCTCACACTTCTATCTTTTTTCCTGTTGCCTAGTTGTTCATGTTTAGCCAGGTATACATTAACCTCATTGTAAATAGACCGTGGCAGGCCCAGCGACAGAGGCGCACATAAAACAAATCCGCTTTCTTTGAGGTTTGGCTATGAATGCTTCTAAACGTCATTCATTTGAACCTCCCAAGGCCTTGTTGGCTCGTTAGCCTTTGACTTCCACACAGGCTTGAAACTCATTGTTGGTTTTATGTTTGAACAGCCAGCATATCAGGGCTGCTTCCTGCCTTTCAGAACCAGTCAGTGGGGAGACATGGAGGGTGGGGGGCTTTTAGCTTCCTGCCCCTGGATTTATGAATGGGTCCTGGACTCTTGAGAGGGTTCAGGAAATAGAAGCCTGTGGTGGTGGCGGCGTTAACCCCTTTCTTGCCGTGTTTTTGCAGAGGCCACAATTGTAGTGACAGTAGCTCCAGGTGCTAGAAAATACTTGTGGCTACATTCCCATTCTTCCCTCAAAACCCCTAATAAAGACGATGCCGTTAATGAAAGGTTGTATGCAGGCGTGTTATTTTCTCTTTACTTTTCTGCACATCAAAGGTGGATGTGAATGCTGGAGTATTCTTACCTCTTCGCCTATAAACCTATAAGATGTGGGGGTAAGACAAGGTATTAATGTATGTCGTGTGCTCCCCCAAAGAGTCCAGGGGGTTTAAGAATGCCTTATTTACCATAACATTTGCATGGAGCTGTAACACCTCATGTTTTGTTTCTTTATTGGCAGGTATGAAGACAAGAAGGGGCTTGAAGAAATATTTCAATGATTGAGAACAGAGAGAAAATTAGTAGTCCGCTAAAATAGAAGCCTCTTCGTTACCTCGTGGGACCTTAGAAGGAAGCAGCAGAAAAACACTGAACTCAAGATAAGCGAAGGAATACAAGGAAGCTCTTTCATGAGTAGACTTTGTCATGGAGCGTCGTGCCAGATCATTGCACCCTGTCATTTTGGGAAGACATGGCACATGGTCCTCTGCTTTTGATGACGTATGGGCCCTTTTATTTTGACCGCAGATCTGAAAGAGTTTACAATTCTGTGTTGACAGTGCTGATACTCCCTTTCATTGTTTTCAAATCTCTGCTATACATCTGAAGGCTATTGCGCTGGATTTAATACCGAACAGGATACCTCTAGTCGATATACGTTTGGAGCGTGTGCTGGAAATGATTCATTTTCCAGAAAGTTGTTGCTGGGGGTCAAATTAGCAAATGTCCTCTGTGGATATAATTTGAAGGAACGTAAGGGTATATTTTTGGCCGTAAACTATTGCGATGACGCCATAGAGTGGCGATGGGTCGAGAGAATGAACTGATTCAAGCTGTAAAGAGCGGGGATGTTGTAACTGTACAGAAACTGCTTGCCAAGGTCCGAGCTTCCAAAAACAGTAAGTTCTCTTTGGGTATTGCGGGAGTGAGCGGGGAACTAAGTTCCTGAATTGGAATTGAATCGTATAAGTGAACACGGGGAAGGTAGCCTGAAAATAATGAAAAATACATATCAGTATAAGGAATTGAGATACAGTATAAAATGGAGTGTGCATGAGCCTTACTATAAGAAGGTGTGTGTGAAAATAAAGACATAAGACAAAGCGTAGGCAAAAGGCTTTCAAAATACATTGAGAAAATGTTTAGCCTTGTAATGCCTGCTGTTAATATGCTTTGTATGACTTTCAGAATGAATCTGGATTGCGCGCAGTGATTTTCTTTGGCTTGTTCAGTGCCCTTGTAAGGGTATCTATTTACTTGGTCTATGCACATGGAAGAATACAATGCGTATTTCTTATTTCAAAGCGTCAGCATAATGATGTGTTAAAGGCATAAATTCTGTGTGTTGGGATAGTATGATGCTCGAGACTTTTAATATGTAGATAAGGCCAATGTGGTCACTAAGCGTTGTGGACGCTGTAACTCGCACGTACACGGCGTCACTTGCTCTGCATCTGGTTGTTTGTTACTAGGTTAATAGTTAAATATCTACCTGGAACTGCGTGATATAAACAGTATCCAATAGCACAAAGTTCCTGTTGTGATGAGTTTTACGGTTTCCCCTTCTGTCGTTCTTCTTTTATTTTGTTCTTGGTATTTGTACTGATTTTATCCAACTAATATGTACATAGCTGAAAGAAAAGACATTCCAACGAGGGCCATGCTATACAGTGATGTTATATTGAATAATATAGAGGCAAACAGCAATTGTTAAGGTGTAGAACAAGCAAATACATGAGAATTAAGGCAGATATGTATTCAATTTGAAATCTTTAATAATTTTCTTTTTTTTTATGAGCACTATATATATATATATATATATATATATATATATATATATGTAATGTGTTTCTTGGCTTCTATATAGGTGTGTGTGTGTGTGTGTGTGTGTGTGTGTGTGTGTGTGTGTATATATAAATATAATGTGTTTCTTGGCTTCTCATCACTGACAGAGTGCATATATTTAGCATCACAGATGTTATTGTGTTCTCAATGTTGTGTATTGTGATGTCACAAGCGTTCGCAGGATGTATATGTCATCACGCTCATGACATAAACTTTGGCAGAAACTCAGACTCTGGAACAAAGTTTTTTTTTTCCTGTGCGAGTTTCCTCTGGGCAGAAAGTGCTACTTTGTGCATATGTTAAGAGCTCCATGTGTGATCCCATTTTGCATCATAACTTTACAATGCATTATTATACAAGAGAACCCAACTGACATTAAGTGCCAACTCCCATAATCCTCAGCCAGATTCACTAGCCAGCAACACCTGAGAAAAAGCAAACAACATGGACATGATTTCTGAACATCCCTGTTTACTTCTTCAAAGTATGTTCCAGTCTCTTGTAGCGGTTGTCTGCTGCACCGTGGACAGTGGCCAGGCTCACCCACCCCTAGTAATTTCTGTCATTGGTGAGCCTGCTTTATCTTCAGATTAACTCATGCTTTCTTGTCGCCAAAGTGGGTTTCGTTTACTGTTAAATCCAACTCTTCGCTCACCCTTGTCCTCTTGATTCTGCAGGACTTTACACGCAATGGAATGTGCAGGAACTGGTTCCTCGTCGCTCCTGCCTGTCTGAACGAGCCTCCCAATACTCACTTTCACTGCTCTTACTTTCTCCCCGCCTGACATAAAATTATAAAAACCCTCGCTAATGGTGCAGGGGCCCCCTCTGACACAAGCTTCTTGCAGTTATAAAATCAGACATAGAAGTATTCATCAACTATCCAGGTCCATATTGACCGTGAATTTCCAGTTCTATGTGCGGAATATTCCTGCTACGCTCAGGGTAGAAGGGGCCTCAGTAGTGATGCAACTTTCTCCAAATTGCAAACTGAGATAGCGTTATAGAGCCTTGCACAGTATGTGGGTGTGTATGTGTGTGTGTGTGTATGTATATATATATATATATATATATATATATATATATATATATATATATATATATATATATATATATACACACACACTGTATTGGCTCGAATATAGGCTGCACCCTAAAAGTTTGGTGCTATTTTAAAGAAAAAGTTATTTTTAAAGAAACAATACACATTAGTGGAATGGTATAACAGTATTTTATCTAATAAACAGGAATACATTTTACCATTTTTGGTATCTACCGTGTTTCCCCGATAGTAAGACACCCCCGATAGTAAGACGTATCGGGGGTTTCAGAGGGGTCGGCTAATATAAGCCGTACCCCGAAAGTAAGACATATGTCTTACTTTCGGGGAAACACGGGGGATTTGCCGGGTCCGCCACTCTAAGGGGCCGGGAAGTCCCCACCAAGGCCGGCCTTACGTGTCTGCGGCCGCACAGGATTTAAATTAAAACATCGGGGTTTTTTTTTAACTTTATTTAACATCCTCCATGTTAAATAAAGTTTTTTTAACTTTATTTAACATGGAGGATGTTAAATAAAGTTGAAAAAAACCCCCGATGTTTTTATTTAAACCCTGTGCGGCCGCAGACCCCTAAGGCCGGCCCTGGTGGGGGCTTCCCGGCCTCTTAGAGCAGGGCGCCACACTCCAGGGGGCGCGACGGGGGGCGGTCCGCACCGGGTGCCGCTCATCAGGGGCTGCCAACTTGCGGCACCCGGCACTCCTCCAGAGACGGACAGTAATGTCCGCCGCTGGAGGAGCAGGCTCGCAAGGGAGCGGTATCGGAGGTCTTTAACAGACCTCCGGCTCCCTTGAGTGATTTTAAGCCGGGTTCAACCCGGCTTAAAATCACTCAAGGGAGCCGGAGGTCTGTTAATGACCTCCGATACCGCTCCCTTGTGATCTGCGCGGCAACAGCTGTTGTGCGCCGGGGTTTCTTGTCAGATCCCGGCGCACAACACTGAAGCCGCGCCCACCGCTGTCCGTGCCCTCTGAACCAGGAAGAAGACAGAACTGAAGAAGAGGAGCGAAGAGGAGGAAAAGAAGCTGAAAGAAGAAAGGAAAGGTAGGAAAGCATTAAGTGAGAGTGGATTGGTGTATGTGTGTGTGGATTGGTGTATGTGTGTGTGGATTGGTGTATGTGTGTGTGGATTGGTGTATATGTGTGTGTGGATTGGTGTATGTGTGTGTGGATTGGTGTATGTGTGTGTGGATTGGTGTATATGTGTGTGGATTGGTGTATATGTGTGTGGATTGGTGTATATGTGTGTGGATTGGTATATATGTGTGGATTGGTGTATGTGTGTGGATTGGTGTATATGTGTGTGGATTGGTATATGTGTGTGGATTGGTGTATATGTGTGTGGATTGGTGTATATGTGTGTGGATTGGTGTATGTGTGTGGATTGGTGTATATGTGTGTGGATTGGTATATGTGTGTGGATTAGTGTATATGTGTGTGGATTTGTGTATACGTGTGTGGATTTGTGTATATGTGTGTGGATTGGTATACGTGTGGATTGGTAGGTGTGTTGATTGGTAAGTGTGTGAGAGTGATGGGTGTTATGCTGTACCATTTCCAATGTCTTTTTCATGATCTAATTATGCTCTAAAAGTACATCATAACTCCCATCACTCTCAATTTTTTCCCAATATAAGACATACCCCGAAAGTAAGACATAGTGGGGCTTTTAGGGATAAAAAGAAAGTAAGACACTGTCTTACTTTCGGGGAAACACGGTATTAAGCAGTTAGTCAGCAGGGAGTCTGGGGGGAGTGGCATATCTGGGGGGGGGGAGTGGCATATCTGGGGGGCAGAGTGGCATTTCTAGGGGGCAGAGTGGCAGATGTGTTAAAGCCACAACTTTGTGCATAGAAGCTATTGTACACATGCAAAACGTGTTGTGCATAATACTTATGTTTTACGTCTCCAGAATAGAAGTCCTTGTTGTTGCCAGTGAAGGAGCAATACTAAAACATTTTCCTGATAGCGGTGATCCATCTTCACTGCTGAGGGTCTTCTGTAGTGTCGCTACATCTGCTGAATCCACTCTCAGTACTGGAAAGGAAAGCAGTGTGACCTTCCTTTATTCATCTTTAAAGTCTACTTGCCTCTTATTGTCCAGGGTCCTGAAAAGGTTCAGGGGAGGATCAACAAGCATGAAATTTTAACCACAGTTCTGGGTCTGAGACGTAATGTAGTAGTGGTCAGCAAATAAACAAGAATGTGGGAAAATTGTTGTAATGGCCAGGAACGCCGACAAACCAGGTGCTGATGCAGTAGAAACTAGAACACAGAAGGAATCAATAGGTTTAAACTAGACATCTCACACACTCACACGCACTTACATATCGCGGTTCCAAATCTGCTATCGGCAAGATAGATTAAAAGAGAATTTGAGAATTTTATATTGTACCACTCAATTCCTAATGTAACCCCACAATGCAGTGGATTTGCCCTATTGTTACACATAGAGGTTCATTCAGTAAACCAGGAGTTTGCAGACTGAATAATCTTTTAGCATGAATTATGCTCGCTGAGCCCTGCAGAATGCATGCCGAGGTCAGTAAGTGGGGATGTTGTACACCCCTCCGTTTTATAGCTTTGTGATGACTGCATGGGTGTTGGCTGAAAATATCTTTACATCTCGGCGTTTGCCGGCTCTTTGAAGAGCTCCTCGTAATTCATATTTCAGTGAAGTATCCTGGGATCACGTGAACTGCTGGCATGGCTTGTGGCACATAGACAACCACTTGTAACTTGCAGCGTCCTTGACCGAAGGCCAGCGACAGCCGCAGCAAAACAGTCCTAGGTAAAAGAAAAATAGAATGTGTAGTCCGGAAATTCATGGCTCGAAGACGTTAAAGTAAAGAAACTAGAACAGTGTTAGACAGCACGTGACCATCCTGATATCATTGACTGTACTGTACAATAACAGCTGTTGGCATTGTGTTTAAAACCCTACAGTAGTCAGTATAGCTGCCACCACCACCCCCTGATAGCGATATCATTACAAACTGCCTGCTCCAGCGAGCCTTTCCGGTAAGGACGGCATTATGATGTGTTAAATGCGTGAAAACCAATGCATTATTCGGGGCCAATGAACAAATAAGTGAAGTGATGTGATAGAGAGACGTGCAGCTAATAATCACAAAAAACACACATCTCCACAATTGTTAGCAATTAACCAAATACACAAAAGTGATTGCGCACATAAACCCAAAAAGGGGAAAAAAGAATAACGATCCCCCCCTCAACTTGCACCTAAAACCTCAGAGACAAAGAACAACATAACAGTCCATATAGTGTAGTATATGCAAATGCAACGAGAGAGACTGCCAAAAGATATGAGAGACTCTGTGTAAAGAAATAGCAGGCTCATCAAGGGTGTCCTCAAGGCAAAGTCAGAACCTCGTTCTCCTGGTGGGGCTTCTGGATGATCCTCACAGGAAACAGGTGTCCACTTGGTACTTGTAAGTAGAAAGTAAATGTAGGCAGAGCTGGGGGTCTCTCCGTTTTAAAAATGATTTAATAATTAGTAAAAACAAAAAAAAAAAACAGACAGTGCCCATATAGGGCTAATAACAAAAATAATAGAGTGGTCCTCACAAAAGAATTGCCATGCAGTCCTATCAGCACTGCTAACAGGTCTTTCTGGTCATTAGTCTCCTCTTCCCATGACGTCGCCATGCAAACGCGTTTCCCATAAAGCATCCCTTAAGGACGGCGGTACGATGTATAGTTGAAGGAGTGAAAACCTATGCATTATTCATGGCCAGCTTAGCCTTTGCTGCAGGAGACTACTATTTATTATCCCGTGGGCTTTGTGTGGTAAAGCTCTAATGAGTTTGACAGTAGGACAGTAGTAGTGTCTTCTTGACTAGTGTTGGTATGGGGAAAACATGGTCAAAAAGTAAAAGTTGGGCCATGCAGAATGGATCTAAGATATATGGTCCACAGGTCAAAGTGATCAGCTAACAAGTGAAAATATGAAAAGAAGAGGAACAATAATTATAATACAAGGCATCGATGAAGATTCTTCTGCTGTCAGAGGGATGTTTGTGGCAGCTTACCCTATTCTATGTCGTTCATCTGAGAACACAACACACAAACTGGCGTCTATGCCATCCATACTAATGTCCGCAGTGAGCAGTATAACCCATCCTGCCTTTGAGATGCCTTTGTACGCATTTTGATGTCTGCGTGTATGAATGAAATGTCAGCAATGTATGTGGGAAGTGAAAGAGACGTGAAGTATGCAGAGAAGCACCCAGTAGGCAGAAGAGCATCCAAAATGAAAGGACCAGCAGAGCGATATTCGGACGATGGTATGGGAGGGGGTGTATCAGTATTTCTGGACAGAGTGCTTATAAGGGATTTAAATGTTTTACAGCGAAATAGCACGTGTAATCGTGTTACATGGGACAGATTCTGTTCTGTGCAGTATTCGGATCCAGTACGTTTTCCTGTTTCCAGGGTCTGAAGGATTAATTCCAAGATGTACAAGACATAGCTTGGCATACATAACATGGCATTTCATACAAAGAACACGTATGCGATGTGTTGTTGTTGCTATTGATAATCTTAATAACCTTTTCTTTCTATGCAGAGCTGCTTGGATCTACAAAGAGGTTAAATATAAATTATCAGGATGCGGATGGGTGAGTTTATTTAATCCAATATGACGTAGCGTGTTTCTTCTTGTGGCTGTGTGGTCTTAGAATATACGCTGTGCAGCTGGACTGAAGCACTATGTGATAATAGCCCAGAACCTATATATTTGTCTGTACAATTTTGAGAGCCTATGAAATAAATTTAGGTCAGGTGGACTTTTAGTTGGACATCCCTTCTCTATGTCACTCTTCTTCGCTGTAAAGATCAAAGGAGCACCCTTCTAATGTTAATTCATATGTAAATAATTAAAGCCCCTTGAGGGCAAACATATGTGCATGTGGGAAATGTTATAGCCTTTAAACCTCAATCCCGGGCAGATACATAAAGTCTGTAAGTATTTGCCATATAGCCTAACATTATTAAATGACTGTTAATCCTACAGGTTTTCAGCACTGCATCACGCTGCACTTAGCGGCAACTCTGAGCTCCTCCTCATGCTGCTTGATACACAGGCAGCCGTAGACATTAAAGACGGCAATGGTGAGTATTTGCCGTGATCTAGAATGTATCAAGCATGGTTACAGTGTAAAAAGTAAAGTTAATGTACATAATCTATGGGATTAGTAATAGTTATTCTCTGTGCTGCGCAGGTATGCGGCCACTTCATTATGCGGCTTGGCAAGGACGTCCGGAGCCTGTTCTCCTCCTGCTTCGTGCTTCTGCCAGTGTCAATACTGCGTCCCAAGATGGGCAGATCCCCTTACATCTGGCTGCACAGTATGGGCACTATGAAGTGGTAGGTGTCAACCGGGGTATAAAGTCATAGAAACAAATTAAATCTGTTGTGCAAGGGTGTACAGAATTCTGGTTTGTGTCCCTCAAGGCTGAGTTTGAAACATCTTCATTAGAAAACATGGATATGCACACAAGTTGTAAGACTGTATTATAGCTGCCTTGATGTGAGTCTTTCTTCATTAGCATGCATTATAATGAGGATTTGGATAAAAAACATGAAAGACTTATTTTTTTCCCTTTATATCCTCCTTGACTTTATAATATGACTTATTGATAAGAAAAAAAGATTACAAAATGGTACAACTATCAGACTATGCTACTTTGGCAGATCTCCCCCAGGAACCCTAAAACCTACTTATAAATATCTACTGCATGTATGGTTGCCTCTATGCATATTCATATACTGTGTCTTTTAGCTATTTCATGCATCTGTATACTTTGTTCTCTCTTCAATATGTCGCTGTGTTTATAAGCACATTGATCATGTAGCCCTTTTTTTTCTTATTATTATAATTATTATTATTTCTAATGCTTTCTCTTCCTAGTGTGAGACGCTCCTGCAGCACCAGTCGAATCCCTGTCATGTCAACAAAGCCAGGAAAACCCCTCTGGATTTGGCCTGTGAATTTGGCAGAGTGAAGGTGCACGATGGGATTGGGGCTCAGATTTCTCTCTCTTCCCACAAGCTCGCCTTCCTCTTTGAGTATTTCCAATGTGACGCTAGTGTTTATTTCACGAAGCTCCCGCTTCTGTCACTTTCTTACACAATTTCCAGTTCTTCCATCCAGTTCAGTGCCTCCGAACACCTGTCTTATATTTGTTTTCGTAGTTTGGTTGTAAATAGGGTTGACGTATCCATTAAATGCATTTTGTGTGTTGCTCACCACAACATATAAAAGTATTACTCTCAGTATGTAATCTGTAATGCATTATGTAGGATGCATATACTTAAAGAAAAGGATCTGGTACTGAATGAAATTCCCTACTTTTAGTTTGCGCATCCCACATACTGCTGGGTTGCACGTCATAGTTGCTAGTCAGTAAAAATGGGTGCTATTGTAGTATTGAATATACTTTTTATTGGTTTTCTTCACTTATTGAATGTTTAGGAGTATTGCTTACCTCCTGCAGTAGCTGGTTCATTAAAGAAAAGGTGGTTCATGAATGCACACACTTCCCATATAACGGGTCCCCAAAATGCAATATAGCTTTAAAGCTGGACAACATTAACTGAGCTCTCTATTATGTTTTTTAAAGATTTAATCACAAAAAAACCAACATAGATGCTTAAAGGGAAAGCCTAATGTCCCTGGCACCCCTGCTATAGAAGAATCCATATTAAAGTGTCATTAACTCTAACCCTCTGTGAGAACGTTTATATGCATTCATCCGAAAGTGCTCACGTTGGCTGCAGTTTATGTTTCCACATGGGAATTAAGCATTTCACGAAAAATTCTGAATTGAGGCCAAAATTAATTCTTTCTAAGAATGGTTTAGACATTTATAATTCTCAGAATTGTTTTTTATCCGTTCTGCATTGTGAACGTTTTAAATGTAACTAAGTAGGTGGAAAAGCACATTTAAAATTACTTGTGAGTAAAGCAAGGGTCTACACAAAACCACAAAAATAATGAAAAAATATCCTAATCATTTTTTTGTATAAATTAGGTTCGTGGATTACTTTTAATCATGCTTTATATGCATTCATCATTGGCATTTTCTATCTGTTCTACATTTGCAACTCACCCTAATTGACTTTTGTTTTCTTTTGCTCACAATTGTTGTCATTCTGTTTCCTCAGGTGGTGCAATTGTTGTTGAATAGCCACCTGTGTGTTTCCCTCTTGGAGGGGATTTCGAAAGACCCCACAGACCCTAATTTCACTACACCTCTGCACTTGGCAGCAAAAAACGGCCACAGAGAAGTTATCAGGTGTGTTGCACTATGGCAGTTGGATTCTGAACATTATCAGACACGAAGAGCTAGAGCCCATCTTATTGACTATCCTCTGACTATCCTTTCACAGGCTACTCCTGAAATCTGGTATTGAGATTAACCAAGTGACCAAAATGGGTACAGCTCTTCACGAGGCATCACTCTGTGGCAAAACCGAGGTGGTAAAACTGCTGATAGAGGTAAGGGGAGTTGTATAGACAAAGTGTGAGCGTGTTTAAATGAGATCTAGCAAATCGGCATCCATTATAATTTAATTAAATGTTGTTGAGTCTTTTTTTTAATTAGGGTAGTTGCTTATTGAATGAAAGAGATTGTATGTGATTTATTCCTGATATCCACTTACAGAATGGAATTGATGTGAACATTCGGAACACATACAATCAAACAGCTTTGGATATTGTCAACCAGTTTACAACTACACATGGCAGCACGGACATCAAACAGCTGCTAAGAGGTATTTATTTAGTAGCCCCCCCATGGTATAGTGGTGCTTATCGGCAGTACACTGAAGGTTGGAGGGGTCCATGCGGTTACTTCATGCTATTTATTCCATTACAGAGGCTTCTGGAATTCTGAAAGTTCGAGCCCTGAAGGATTTCTGGAATTCTCATGATCCAACTGCCCTAAATATTCGAGCTGGGGATGTGATAACGGTGAATGTTTTGGTTTTTTTAAATAGATATGTTGGTCTCTTACCTTCTTTGTATTTGTAAAGCTGTTTAAATGAATAAAAGATCTTTCCCTCTACAGCTATGTAGTGTATTTTTTTCATTTCTCATCATCTGCCCTGATGTCTTCTTTTTCACAGGTCTTGGAGCAACATCCTGACGGTCGTTGGAAGGGTCATATTCATGATGCCCAAAAAGGAACTGATCGAATAGGCTTCTTTTCTCCATCGATTGTGGAGGTCATTAGCAAGCGGCTGGGTAAGTGGCCCACAAACAGTTTTGACAGTTGAGGACGTGTGCTAGCTATTGGCTTCTGAATTTTATAGTCAACACATCTCCAATTTTCTCTTTTGCCATTGGCCTTAAATCTTCTTTTGATATCTCCGACTTTAGGCTCCACTCTTTCCCGTAACGTTGTAATACCTTCTCATCAGAGACTGGCAAAACCTGCGCATTTGCTGGCTAATCAGCTCAATCCAGTAACTGGGATACAGTTGGGGATCTGCACTGAGAACACTGGAGGTGAGAGGAAATCAGGAGACTGTCGTCATTACGGAAAATAAAGTCTGGTTTGTGTAGAAAATACACTTTATCTATACAGTTTTGTAGCCAAAGTTCCAGGAATGTTTAGGTAAAATGACATGTCTGATTATGAAATGATATGCTGAATATCTCATGATTACCCAACTGGCCTGGAACCTGGAGGCTCTAAGGGAGTGCTGATTTATTAAGAAAATCTGCATTCTTTCATTGGAGAAACACTACTTCCACTGGATGATATGCCAACATTAATCCATGCATTCGCGTCCTCTCATCTAGATTACATGTAATGCACTTTACTTGGGCCTCTCAGAAAAAGAGCTCCATCACCTACGGGCAGCCAGACTATTGACTAATCAAACTCATTCATGTCACGAAACACGGAGGATTCACGTGTTGACCTGGAGGATTCGGGTCTTAACCTGGAGAACCTGAGAAGTGGTGCTATTGTGTAAGATTGTGTAAAAACAATTGAACCTTATAACTACCTGTAGTGGTACACTTTATTATTTGTCATTTCATTTAATCATTGTTAACCACCAAGCAAAATATTTGCTGAATGGATAGTTCACTGTCCCTGACACACCCGCTAAAGGAAAATCCATATTAAATCTTCAGCTGGTGACCGTCACAGCGTAGGCAGCGATGGCAGTGTGCGCAGCGCCGGAAGTGGCCAGAGTTGCGAGGGAAATGGAGTTGGAACTGCCATCCTCATAGAGAATAATAAGGTATGAGCATACCAACAGTTGTGGTATTAATGTTCTTTGAAAGGGTAGAAATTCTACGAAGGAAACTTGTTTTTGTATTTTCATGAAAACCTGCTTACCTTCTGCAGGCTCCACGCCTTGGTTTGAATGATCTGCAAAATTCAAGAACATTTCCAAGTAAGAAACGGCCTTTAGTGATATTGTAACATTTCTTTCCTTATGTCTCATTTAACTTGCAACAACTTTTCCATTTTTCAGGCTCTGTATGTGGCCACTTGCTGAATACTGGTTATGCAGTGGAGAAAGACCCAGAAATCTATCTGCATGGGAAGGTATATACACATTTTACGTGAATTACACCTGGTTTCAAGTTAGAGTAGCCCTTCAGGATAAACTGCCCCTACTTCACTCATTTGATTCTTTCAGCCTCTTAGTCATTAAATACACCAAATCAGTCGATATATTTTGCGCTACGTTTTGTTATTGCTCAGTGTTTCTCTATTTTAGGATGCAGAACTCATTTATTGCTGGCTGCGGGGCTTCCAGTTAGAAATGTATGTGGGGAACTTTCTGGCTGCAGGCTACGACCTTCCAACAATCAGTCGCATGACACCAGAGGTGAGATCATTCCTCAAAATCCTAACTCTTACGTTGTATCGTTTCATTGGCGCAGATGGCTTACGCTATCTCTACTTCTGATAGGACTTAACAGCAATTGGGGTGACAAAGCCGGGGCACCGCAAGAAGATTTCCACAGAGATTGGCAAGCTGAGTGTTGAGGATGGCCTTCCACTTCATACTCCGGTAATCATTCTGCCCGGTATTTGAACACCCTTGACATGAGCCAACTGCTACATTTTGAGACTCAAACTTTTCTCAAATTTTCTTGCACAGAAAATGTGTAACTCTCCTCATCATTGTTTCTTGAATTCTCACACATGCAGGCGGACCTCTGGGAGTGGTTGTCTTTGCTAGGTCTGCCGGAGTACCATAAACAGCTGTCAGACAATGGCTACGAAACCCTGAGCACCGTGATGGAGCTAACTTGGGAGGGACTACAGGAAATCGGTATCCACAGGCTAGGTAAGTCCGTTCCTTCGGAGAGGGGTGCATAGTCCATTGAGATTTACATTTTGAGTATAATTGATACTTATTTTAAGATTCCTTTCACTTTAAGAATACAAATTCAATCTGTTTTGTTGTGTTCGAGAAAGTGTCACAATTTTTTTTGTATCAGTAGGAATTTTTTGCAGCCGTAACTGAGGGATCGTGGGAAATGAAGGGCAAAGGATGCTCTGGCATTAAATAAAAACAAACTGTGCTATGTGGGTTTTTTTTTGTGTTGTCACGTTTAACTCTTAACTTTTTCATCTCAGGGCACCAGAAGAAGTTACTGCTTGGTGTAAAACGCCTGCTGGACCTTCAGCGCGGACATCCTGTCGGAGGAACTCTAAGACGCAGAATTGTAGGTTCCAAGGACCAAGTTACAGTTCAGGAATCTGCAGAAAATGGGGAACCACCCGTTACCCTTAAGCTGAGGACATTTCAGGGGTTGGAAATCAGCCATGAACTGCAGAGTGCGCTCACACGAGGTCCTGATGGCTTCTGTGCAGGAAGACGCTCTTATAGCCAGGAGAGTATTAGCTCTCGTTCACAGGGCTCCGGCCACTCACAGGAATCTGCCTCTTCCCGTCCATTGTTGGCCACCAACACCCAAGAAACAAACTCAACCTTACCAGAAAGGAACCTTCCTGAGGGAACAGAGCAACCACAGTGGATGCCTAATGGGTGCCAAACTCGACCAGAGCCACCCATACCACCTCCCAAACCTAGCCTAAAAAAACGTTCACTCAGTGTCTGCCGATATGCACTGTCAGATGGTGAGCCGGAGGAGGAGGAGGAAAAAAAGGTTGTATCGGGATCTGGATCACTGGGATCATATGCCACACTTACCAGACGTCCTGGGCGAAGTACTTTGACTAATGGCCAGCCAGAGAAGAAAGTACAGCGTAGCCAGTCATTTGCTGTCCGGGCACGCAGGAAGGGGCCTCCTCCACCACCCCCCAAGAGGCTTAGCTCTATGTCTAGTGTGGAAACAACAGTCTCTGGGGCAAACTGCTCAGTTAGAAGCATAGCAGCACGACTAGAAGAATTAGGTGGTGTGTCAGAATTCCGACCTTGTGAAAATCCTCAAACAGATGAAAAAGAAGTCTCTGGGGGACGAAGGAGGACAGTGAGCGAGTCTGCAGCAGGACTTGGAGGAAGGCTGACAGTACCACCGATGGTAAAGAGGGAGGGGGAGGAAGAAGGGAAGAAAGAAGAACCAATATCATCACAACACAGTTCAAGTGAAAGTCTCCCATTCGCAGAAGAAGGCAATCTCACCATTAAACAGAGACCCAAACCACCAGGGACTAAAACTGAACAAGATGTCACATTGGAGTCCAGTATCAGCCCAGTGACCAGAACAGAGCAACTGACAAACAGGGATGTCCAGGTTGTTTCAGAGCTGAACGTTCCGCCACCCATAGCTCCCAAGCCACTGACTGTATCTAAACCAAACATAGAGACCAAGCCTTCAGCAGAAGTGCTCGGCTCTAAACTTAGTATGCAGCCTGATTTTCAGCTTACAGAGTCAGACACAG
Organism: Spea bombifrons; assembly: GCF_027358695.1. NCBI lineage: Eukaryota > Metazoa > Chordata > Amphibia > Anura > Pelobatidae > Spea > Spea bombifrons. Next base: position 4,413,489 of record NC_071099.1, read on the forward strand.
TAAAACGGAGGCCAAAGGTGAAAGAGAAAGAGGTTGCTTGTTTTGGTGAAGAGAATCAGGAAATACAGAGTAAATGGAAAAATCCTTCCCCCTTACCTAAAGGATCCCCAGCGCAGGAAATTCTAGTGACCAAAATTGCGGAGATAGAGAAGAACCTCTGCAGCCTAGGAAGGAACGAAGGAATGGAGGAGATTCCAAGAGTTGCCAATGCTGGAACAGGTATACATACATACATACATACATACACAGTTACATTGGCTAGTCAAGTAGATTATTACATCATACTTGATTAATATTTAATACATAAATATTAACACACATAAATTACACATAAGAATATAATTCTGTATTTGTAATATAACCATACATTGTTTTATATTTTTTCTTTATCATTTAGGGTTTCAAGTCTCTCAATCTCATTTAGTGATTTCTGGGCCCCAATTAGTTTTGCAGAAGCCATCATGGGGAGTAAGTAGCTCAGCTCGTCCTGCAGACTCAATAATATGGGGAAATGAGGCTGGGTCTCGCCGTAGCGAACGGGACAGTGTACGTCCACAGAACATGGTAATCTCAGAACTGGGATGCAATAGCTCTTCACAACAGACAGCGGAAGCGCAAGGGACCACAAAAGAAACTAACAGGTAAATTGAGACATAAAAGGAAAAGGCATTAGTAGTAGTGTTTGCTGGCGGAGGATGGGAATGCCGCTTGTGGGCTGGGAATCTCAAGTGGGGCAAAAACAGAAAATATATTGGAATTGATACAGCAATATGTCATACAATTAAGCAAGTGTGATTTGTTTGATGTGTTTTTTCCCCAGTGTTGAGTCAATACCACTAACCAAGAACATCCTTGATGATATCAGCACGATGTTTGATAATTTGGCTGAGCAGCTGGATGCCATGCTGGATTGAAGTTTTTGGAATTTACCGCAAAAACTAAATGCAGACAACGTGGTGCATCTTGGGTTTTGGATGAAAAAAAAAAGAATGCAGTGAAACAGTGCCTTTTCAATTGGATTCTACTGAAAAAAAAAACAAAAAACTGCAGAACTAAGATGAACTTACAGGTGTTGCTCATTTGCTTGTATTTTTTGTATAGTGCATTTCCCCAGGTTAAAAAAGTATGTGTATTTTATGTACTACCAATCACAATGAAATTGTAAATGTTTGATTTGTTTTGTTCTGTTTCACAGAAAAGTCTATTTTAAAGTAACTTTTATAAATATATGTATACATTTCTATAAATATATATATATATTTACTAACCTTGAACTGCATTCTGTCTATTATGTGCTAAACAATGTGTGATGTAGAAACAAAGTTTGACAACAGGTAAGAACCATTTGGCCTCTCTAATCTGCCTGTTTCATTCCTTGGTTTCACCTTGATTCAGGATAGTCAAATTCATTTCATTTTAACATTCTACAGCATATATCTTTTAAGCAACATTTCGGGAACATTAGCAAAACGGCATCACAGGCCGTGTCAATGTCCTCTATGGAAGATATACTGTCTAGTTCTAGTCCTATAAGAGCTGACAATACATTAATTACGAAAGATATATTAAAAATGCCTTGGACGACTTAATGGAAAGAGATTTCTAACAGCTCTAAGGAAATTAAGGCTGACATTGTCATAAAGATAGAAACTAAATATGGCTCACTGGAGAAACAGCAGAAAATCATTGTGGAGACCAGTGGAAATCTAGAAAATAAATATCAAGCCTTACAAGTCAAACTATCTGATCTTGAGGACCGTTCACGCGGATCTAATTTATGTTTTAGAAATATTCCAGAGACTTACTCTAACGATAAACTTAAGACATTCTTACTAGATTTAATACAAGACATGCACATAGAAGACACCCCACCAGTCAATATAATTGATAGATGCCATCGTCTGACGAAACCAAAAGAGCTAGCAGAGAACACTAGAGATGTTATTGCTTTTCTTTCTTCCATTGGAAAGAGAATATATTAAGATCTAGAAGGAATAAAACCTCAAACGACCCAAGATTTGCAGAAATCCAAATCTACGCAGACGATCCTTTCAACAAGTTATCCGTGACAAGAATATTAGATATATATGGATTTTTCCCAGAGCGATAGTATTTTGGAACAATTCGGTCGAGACATTTACAGATTCAACTACATTGAGGGATAAAAAAGAGAAACATATAACCCCTGTTTTTTTTTTAAATGTATGTAGGTACCGTAAAGATGTATGGTATCGCAAAGCTATTAAGTTTCATGATATGTGTTCAAATCAGGTGTGCACTTACTGAAAGTTATTGGTAAATGTCCCTTACTTCTTTGTGATTAGGCATTTTAGTGTATTTATACGTATCTTAGGAAAATTGGTAAATCAAACGCTTTTAGAGTCGGCTATAATTTTTTTCCTTTCTAACACTGGGTATTTGCACGCTAGCGCTTTAATATAGCTTCTATGATCTACGGCAATTAACGAATTAGATTCCATATAAATCTGTTTCTTCCATAAGCACCCAAATTAGCGGTCTATTTGAAGACTGACAATGGTTTTCTAATACTTTGAGATTATGCACTTTAGTAGTATATGGTATATTTACTGAAGGTTTTTTAAAAGATCGACAACTTTTTCTTTAAATTCTGAGATTATGCACTTTAGTATGCTTATACAGATTTTACGGATAACGCTGAATCAAATAGTTTATAGAGTCGGATATATATATATATATATATATTTTTAACACTGGGTATTTGTACGCTAGGACTTTAATATAGCTTCCATGATTAACAACTATTAGCGAATTAGATTCTATATGGATATGTTTTTTCTATATGCACCCAAGTTAGCGGTATATTTGAAGACACTTTGAGATTATGCACTTTAGTACTACAACACCTCTTTAGGATCTCACAATCAAAAGACATTTAAAACATTAAGATGTCACAATCAAAAACCCTTTTATGATATCATATCGATATCAGAGAATAGCAGCATTATGATTAGACAATTAAAACACCTATTAATGATCTCATAATGATTAGACAATAAATAGCTTGCATGTGTATATACATACATAAGAAAAAAACAGATTGCAACAAAAGAAATGACGACATGGTTTTTACAGCAATTCAATCACTTACCATATCTGAAAATCCCTGTGTATAGTGAGAAAGGAGAGAGAGAGAAAGAGACAGAAAGAGGGGAGAAAGAAAGATACATGTTACCTGTGTCATCTCAGAACCCTAACCAGCTTGTTTTTATCACCTCTGTCTCCTAAACAGACAGCTTGCCTGTGCTAATTCTTCCACTAAAAATACTACCTGTGTCACTCTGCCCATCAACCAGTCTCTATGTGCCACCTCTGCCTCATAAATAGCTTGCATGTGTATTTAAATAAATAAAATATAAAGATTACAACAAAAAAAGGATATGGTTTTTACAGCATTTCAATCACTTACTGTGTCTGAAAAATCCTGTGTATAGTGAGAAAAGAGAAAGGGACAGAGAAACAGACAGAGTCACACATGCTACCTATGCCACCTCTGAACACTAAGCAGCTTACCTTTGGTGTCGCCTTTGCCACCAAAAAAGCCTCACTGTGCCACTTCTTCCCATAACCAGCCTGTGTCACCTCTGCCTCCTAAACAGACAGCCTGCCTGTGCCAACTCTGCCCCTTAAACAGTCTGTCTGTGCTACCTCTGCCCATAACAAGCCTGTCTGTATCACCTCTCCCTCCAAACAAAGCCTGCCTGTCCTTGTCGCTTCTGCCTCCGAAACAGGCTACCTGAGCCTTCTCTGTCCTCTAAAAAGCCTACCCGTGTCACTCTGCCTGTGTGTTTCCTCTGCCCCTTTATACAGCCTGCCTGTACCAACAATGGCCCTTAAACAGCCTGTCTATGCCATCTCTGTCGCTAAACAGCTGGTCTGTGAGATATCTGCCTCCTTAATAGCCTGTCTGTGTCATCTCTGCCCCAAAACAAGCTACTTCTGAAACAGCCTACCCATTCTGCCTCTGCCCTTAAACATGCTACCTGTGCCGCCTCAGTCTCCAAACACAACCTGCCTGTACCTCTTCTGCCCCTTAAAAAGGCTAACTGTGCCACCTCTGCCCCCTAAATAGCCTTTCTGTGCTAGAGTATTGTATGCCACACACACCTTTATTCATGGAAACAAAATGTGAACAAGACAAGATGTACTATGCAGGGTGCAGTGGCAGCATTTAACTCATTGAGTGCCAGGGAAGCCAGCCAGGCAGCACATTGTTCTGACACACATTGGGTAAAAACGTTAACCCCCCCCCCCAAGTCTTGGAAGGAAGTTTAAAGTGTTGCACAGATTTGCTTCCTTCGCTCGAGAGTGAAAATGGCTTCATAAGATAGTTTGCAATATTAACATGAATAAGCAGTGAAGGCTAAATGCTGTTTAATTGCCCCAAATCATTTGACAACTTTTCTTCTCCTGTCAGTACAGGGGGATTTGGTACGTCAGATTCCGCAGCGCTTTAAAACATTATTTTACCCCTATATCATTGTGTGACTGTGTGGTTAAAAAAATACATTTCTGCCCCCTGATGGGGTAATAAGCCATGTACTTCTGCTATAAAATAAGGGGCCACTATGATATAATGTATTTACCTGTAACAGATCTACTTAGCGCTACTTTAGTGGGGATTTCAGAAGAACTTCTGAGATGTAACTATCCGCCCCGGTATTGTGAGAGTTCTCGGGTCTGCCCGGTGGACTAAGGGTTAATACAGAGAGCCTGAGGCCTGCGTAGGGCGCAGTGGCGGCAGTTACCTGAGTGCCAAGGAAGCCAGCCATGCAGCACATTGCTGTAACGCTTAATGGGTAAAAACGGTAAGGCCGATCATTAACCCCCCCAGTGCCCGAGGGGAATTTAAAGTGTTGCACAGTTAAAGAAAATGGCTTCATAAGGAAGTTTGCAATATGGCAGCGACTCCCATGGTCACATAATGAAACTTTTTATTTGCCCCAAATCATTTGACAACTTGTTTCTTTCTCCTGTCAGCGCAGGGGCATTTGGTACGATAACATCTTGCCCTTTAAAAACATAATTTTACCCCATGTCATGATGCGACTGTGTGATTAAAAAGCTACATTTCTGCACCCTCATGGGGTAATAAGCCAGGTGCTTCCACTATAAAATAAGGGGCCGCAATGATCAAATGTATTTAGCTGTTACAGATCTATTTAGCGCTTTCCAGTTTATTGTTTAATAAGGGGACTTTTAAGTACAGTAGCCATAGAAACATTATTGGGTACAATAGGTATGTGTATATGAGGACGGAAGATCCCTGGTCTGCAGAGCTAACAGTCTAAGTGCAGTACTTAAATCTGTAACCTGCCACACCATCCTACTTGACAACTCCGCTGGGGTTGACAGCTACACCCTCGTATTAAATTTACATTGCATGCTATTATATATGTGCCTGAGAATAAGAGTGCCATTCATGAGTTCTCACAAGCTCAGTGTAGACATGAGCTATAGATGCTTATTGTTAACTATATACTGTATTTGCTCGATTATAAGATGACCCCCCAAAATGTGCGTGCGTCCCTAGACTTGTCCCCCATGCTTTTAGATTCCTTGGTGTCTAGTGGGGCAGCCGATGGAGGTCTGTGCGATGTGCGCAGGCAACCTACGCTGCTGCTGGCCAGGGCTTCTATGATGAAGCACCGGAAGGTCACGTGATGCCGGTGCTCGGTCATAGAAGCCCCGGCAGCAGCAATAACCCTGCCATTTCCCACTCAAAATGTTAATTCACTACATACTAACCCATACTTTATCCCTGGAACACTGGTTTTGCCCAACAATCACATTTATTTTGACTAACATACACATATCCTTCGCACCACTCTCTCACATCTTCTTACAACCTTTTTACTTCATTTATTTTTCTGTCGCTCCTTTTCACGTGATGGCTTGCATCAGAGACTTAAAAAACACATTGGTTCTCTGTATGACATTCTGTGCATTAATTATTGCCAATGTATTACTGTAATGTAACCTGGTTTGTTTAAAATAAGCAATTTTATGTTTTAGAAACAGTAACATTTATGGTCTGTCCACATTTGCTTGCATATTAACCCCCCCTTCAGAGCCTCCATTAAAAAAACAGACCCAGTACCTACTTACATACATTAATAGGAGCAATATCCAATAAATATGCAATTGAGTATTGTCTTTGCCTGAAGACTTGGCTGGCCAGTAGGTGAATTTATAAGGAGATTTAAACCATGTGCGTGGAGAACTTAACAAAATGAAGTTAACACTTTATATACAATGGAAATGGTATCTGAAAGGAGTGTCTTGCAACTTCCACCTAGTGTTTTTTGTTTTTATCACACCTGTACTTCTTCCACAAAGAATTTAACTTATAAATTGCATTTTTTGTTTTTAGACCCTTGCTAGGATGTCTGCTATCACTGGGAGATAACCCTCATACATACATCCTGTAATGACACAGTGCTTCATAAGAGTTTAGATTTTTTTTGTGGCTTCACATCAGTTATTTGTAACAAAGTATTATGTTGCGGTTAGCAAGATTAGTGTTTGTGTTTCTGAGCTTTTGCACTATAAAGTATTCAACTTAACCTTGAACTTCCACGTTAAAGAGCTACTATGCGATTGTGTGTATTTTTTTTTTTAATCATTCCCTTACGCCTTTGCTAAAGATGTCCAACTAGCTCAGGGTACTTAAATCCCTACTTTGACCATTCATGTAAGCCTAAGGTAAATGCACCACACAGCTTCTCTGATCACCCTCAACTGGGTGTGAGCTGCCCTGGCAGCTTTGAAAGGGAGATGATAAAGGGATACACTATACGGTGTCGGGCTACTCGGACAATCTCACGTTGACAATGCCACTGCTTCTCTCCCTACCCAATGTTATAAACCAATTGGAGACATATGGCTTGCTTTCTAACTTTTAGTTAGTGGAAAACAAGCACAGCTTTGCGTCCTTCCTATATCAATGGTCGTCTAATCCTATAAATATTAAGGAGTTTGGCCTACTAAAGAGCTCTCTAGGCTATACACTGTGAACTTTACCCCATTGCTATCCAGGCTCCAGGAAACTTTACACTCATGGAATGCTCCTCACATTTCTGGGTAGGATAAATATGATGCAAATGAATATCCTGTCTCGACTCCTTTGCTTGTTCCAGACTTTGCCAATCAATATTAGAAAACTATTTTCAAACAATTAAACATGACTCTTTATATATGTTTAGGACAAGAATAACCCTACGTTTAAATTCTACTTACCATATACTTGCCTAATCCATTTTTAGATGTAACTTTGAGGGTTTTAGAATACAAGCGGAGAGATTGTCCTTGTTCACTTCACTGCCTCTAACCACTTACATAATGCACTAAACAACAAGAGTCAGTCTGTAGGAGCTTGAGATCCTCCAGCTCCCATAACCAGTCAGTTTCCCAAGTTATGGCACTTTGTTAAGATTGACTCCTCTCGCAAAGCTTCCCTCACTAGATTGGAGCTATTCTAACCAGACTTGCGCATTCGTATTCGTGCGTTTTCTTGTCGAATGTTGCAAGTCTAGCTCTGACACAAATTCTCACTAGCAGGTACACACTTCCTTTCTAGAGATCTGACAAAATTAGTATATGTATCAAATCCTTGTACGCAAGGCACCTTCTCTGCCATAGGTCTCTTTTGTTCTTTCACAGATCAGTAAATTACATTTAATGTGGATAAATGCAAAATAATGCAGTTACCACAGTCTGACCATTTTCCCAGCGTACCTAAATTATTTGCCATTCAACCTATCCCTCTAGGAACAGCAACCATTAAGACTTTCTGCAACATCACTAATAAAGCTAAAAACTAGTAAAAGATCCCTGAGGTATCACACTGGTAGTACAATCTTCTGATCAGAGTGAAAATTCTTGTTGCAAACTAAGAACCACTCTATCCGGGAGGATCCTCAGGAATGGCTCCAAACTGGAGAAGGCCTGGAGCTCACCCACTCGTCTTGCAGAAGTGATGGCCACCAGGATGACAACCTAGTAGGTGAGTAGTTTCAGAGAAGTCCCTTGTAGAGAGGCGAGTTATCTTGGAACAAGGTTAAGATCCCATGGGAGAACTGAGGAATGGGACCTTACACCCTGCACCAAGAAACAAAAAGGTTCTCCAGACCTTCTGGTATTTGGCTAAAGTGTAGATGTAGATAGACCTCTAGAGATCAAGATTTCCCTCTCAGAAGCAAGGCAGACAGGTTGAGATGGGAAGAAACCGGGTGGAGAATAGGACCCTGGCAGAGAATGCCCTTCACCTGAGGAAGACGGATTGGCCAGTCTACGGCCAGACGGGTAAGGGATGAGAACCAGATCCTTCTTGGCCAGATAAGTCTTTGGTTTCTTGGAATCACCATGAATTGGATCCGAATTAAGTTTCAGGTACCTCATCCTGCAGGTTTAAGGTAAGAGAAAGGGGTCTTGTTGCTGCTGCAGCCTGCTGCTGTGGTTCCTTGGATTCACCCAAGGACCGATGCCAGGAATTCAAACAACATATACCCCCCTGGGGCTCCAAAGAAAAAAAATAATAAAGGGAGCATAACTAACATGCCTCCTACCGGAGTAGGGCAGGAAACATCAATTGGGAGTAAGGGGGAAGCCCACTTTTTTATAGGGTTTCCTGCCCCACCTGGTAGGCGGAGCCATCTCTCCATCTGCGCCACCTGGAATGGTAAGGAAATGTCTTCTGCACCACCTTGATCAATTATTTTAGTCACTCAAGCAAAAACATCACAAAGCACTTTTAAGACTTTTTACCCCCAATCATTGAATGGTTAACTTAATTTTGGCAGTTCAGCTCTTCTTGCAGTAGAAGCTTAGAGGGTTTTTTCCTTCATAATAATGGATATACCCCAGAGAGTGGTATTTATATCAAAAGGCCACATTTTTAGATACACCACCTAAAGAGGATTGTATTCTAATACATTGGTTCATTCTTGCATTAGTATTTAGTACAAAGCAAAGCTCATGATGCATTAATTTACCCAAAATAAAAGGACACAGGAATTATGCTTACAAAATGCTGATAAAATTTGTCACTGCAAGCTTTTCAGAGGACTTTATGTGAAATGCAATATCACGGTTGAAAAGTCTTCCCCTTACTAACTGCTGAAGTATTTCACGAGTCTAGGACAGGGAGGCAGAAATTATGGGCTACTAGAATGAAATTATTGCCCTGTCAATAAATAAGAAACTTAACAGTTGCTATCAAAAATAAAAAAAGTACAGGACACAGACTTTCACATGAACAAATGTGAACAAATACAAAAGCAGGCTATTACTAAACTTCTGATCAGTGTCCACCATCACCCGTATTTATTCACAAAGGCAGCCCAGCTGAGCACACACACAGCTGTGGTGCACCACTGAGACAATGGAAAGACCAGATATATGCGTCTCACATGCTGTCCACATTCTTCTAACCATTTACTTAACCAACAGTAGGGTCTTTGTCTACACCATCTATCCCTTTTTCTTCACGTTTTAACTTGCCAGTTCCCCCAATGGTACACATTATCCACTGACTTGGAATCGCATTTTATTTACAACATTTTAATACAAATAACAACAAGTGCTTTGATTATTTTTGTAGAAAATAAACATTATTTAATAATTACAAAAACAGCATGTTCAATGTCTGTTGCATACATTACTTGGGGGCTACAACAATCCAGTGGTTTTAAGGACACTGCAGAGCATCTCATTATCGTCGAGTCTACACAGAGCCCTGGGTGGAGTAATGATGTAAGCATAGAACGTTGCATGGGTAAATACAAACACACTAAACATGCATTAGGTCAAACAGTTTTAAAAGGACAACTGTTGACACTCTTCCCACGTCTTATCAGTGCAGGGGGAAGACTATGATAGATGTGATGGCTCGGAAGGGTGATATCTCCAGCTGCTAATTGCCTGTAAACAAGCAGGGAGATCTTGGAGGCAAGGGAGCTAGGGAGGAGGCACAGGCGGTGACAGCTGGTGGTGGGATAATATAAATAGCTTTTTATCAATGTCCGTCCAAATGGGAATATCAAGCTCAGAAACGTACCAACCCTCTGCACCTCTCCCTCATCCGTACCTGAGGTAAGACACAAAGTAAGGTCATGAACAATAGTAAATACCCAATTGCACAGAATGGTGAGAAGGGGAAATTCAGAAAGGAGAATTCATGCCAAGTTTTGTTTCAAATTGTAGCTTTTGGCGCTTTTGATAACGGACCCGAACCCTGATGAAAAAGAAGAAAAAAAAAGGCAAACATAAGCGTTTTTATCACAAACAAAAGAAGATATTTTACATTATTTCCCCAACATACTACGTCTACCTTATTTCATGCAGCTTGACTATTTCATTGATTACAAGGACAATAAGAAGTGAAAGTGATCCCAGCAGCCAGGCTAAGAGTGGGATGTCCAAAAAGTGAAATGCCAACGGCGAGTCTGTGTTTGTCCATAGTTTCAGGTCCAGGGCAGTCTGCAGTGCCTGCGCCAGCACCCTGACAGAAAAATGGAGAGTCAGAGAAAATAGAGACAATATACGACTGCTCCATGGCACAAGCCACCGCTCTCACTACTTACAACACTGGCAGTGTCAGACTCCACCATCTGTTAGAGAAAGGGCTTCGTTTCCACAGCGGTTTGGAGCGGTGCACATGACTTATTGAAATGAACACTAAAAGACAAAAAGGGATTAGACAGTGTAACATTTCCTTCACTTTCATCCTGAGCCGTTCTCTCTCACCTGTGTGCAGGACAATAAGGCAAGCAGCAAGCTTCTGGGCAAGCAGCAGAGCCCCAGAAAGGGAACCAAACCAATCCGGAGAGTCTGCAGAGTCACTATGACAAGAGTAGTGATCAATAAAAACACTTGCAATGAGCAGAGCAGACATCTATCCTATCCGGCTATAGGCTACCTTTGGAATAATCTTGCAACTGACTCTTTGTATTGCTAACCCTTACCTGTGCACTGTGATGCAAGAACAGTTGGTTGTGTTGTTATAGGATGAAATCTCACAAAATCTTTGAAGCGAAAACCAGAAGCAGGCCAGACAGCAAGTGCATGATGGCATAAACTTAAGTAGGAAGCAAATTAGAAAGTAATGCTGCGTCTGTAAATAGACAAAAACAGATGTAAAGGGTGGTCACCGATAGCGTGATATTCTATTAGAGACAAGTTGCACTTTTAACGTTTTCCTTTCCCTCTCCCCAGTTTGTCTCTGTCTCAAATTTAATAAAGATTTACTTGTTGAATTCATGAACCACACTTGAGTGTGGATTATTTACATTGACTGATGTTTAACCACTTCAGTCCCAGGAGATTTTTGTCTCCTATATAAGTTGTTTTTTCAAAGAGAGATAGAGCTTTCTTTTGATACCATAGTTAGATAATTAGCTGAAAATTTAAGATGAGAAATTTAGTAAAAAACTAGCGTAAATTAGGAAGAAGAAAAAAAAAAACAAAAAAAAAACAAAAAAAAAAAAACTAACTTTTCCCTCTGAATCCTCACAAAATTAGATAAAGTGATGGAAAATCCCCTTCAGGTTTATCAATTCAGTTGTCCTGATTTCAGAAATACCTAACTTCCATAACTTTCCCAGCACTTATGGGGAACATACTATAAGGTGTAAAAATTCAACGAAAAAATGTACATTAGGTATGATGGGATTGCAATTTAAACAAACAAATCAAAAATACCCACAAAAGCATATAATTCTGTAAAGCAGACAACTCAGACTATCATATTAGGGGTATTTGGGCACTCTTCATGCAGCTATTTGGCCACCAATCACTGTCCAAGGTGGCTGCAGAAATTATTTCCTGCTGGCTTCTACTGACAGGGGGGAGTCCAGGCTGTCAAACGACAGCCTGATCTCCCGTGTAGCGGCAGGGATGTGCCCCTGGAAGAAAAGCAGGACGCAACGGTGCTTTAGATGTGTTTCTTTAGATGAGTTTTATGGATGTACCGGTTGCTTGTTTGACGTGATTAATCGTTTGCATTATGTCGGTTTACCTTTTTGGGAATAGAATGAAGGTTTTTGCCAGTTGCTACAGTCATAATGGAATTATCAGGTGGTTTTCCAAGCAGAGACACACTATGACATTAAGCATAAGAAGAAATGTGAAAATCGTAAAACAAAACAACAGTGTCCCAAATATGTCCCAAGATATATGCAATATAATAGGGTTTCCTCACCTGAGCAAAGGGTAACAGAAGCAAGACAGCCATAGAATATCTGTAGTACTAAGGAGTGGAGGAAGCTGCAGCATACACGCTAGAAACTGCAGATGACAGAAAACATAGCAAACCCCACAATGACTATTATCTATTTAGAATATAGGTCTTCTTATACTTCTGCCAGGCACTCTCTCAAGTGGAAGCTCCACTTTATTGTGATCAATGAATGGATTTCAGGACATCTGAAAATCTCATAAAAGTCCACTCACATTTTTTCGAACATCTGCCCCTTAATTATGGTGTCAATATTTCCAGACACGATGTCTTCATATGGATACTATGCGGTCATTAAGGGGCCTCACCTGCACGATGACAAGGGTCAGTTGGCACTGCAGGAGAAACAGGAAGCACTTCCTGATACCATATGTAGCATGACGAGCCTGGGGACAAAGAGACAGTCCAAGGATTGCTAAACAACAAATCCCATAGGGCAAAAATGCACACTAGTGAAGAACGATGACCTCAGAATCAGACAGCTAGTGATAACATAAAACAGAATTTATGAAATCCCACACCAGAGCCAACATCGAGATTCGAACAAATGCCAAAATCCTGGCATCACAATGAAGATGCCATAAATCAGTCACAGATATTGGCACAAAAGGTTTGTCAAAACAGTACTGACCTGCTCAATGAGACGGATGATGCCCACACATTCCTCCTGTCTGAAGGACACGGAGCAAGGCAAGCTGTTCAGAGATGCCGAGAGTTGCAGAGGCGAGAGTACTTCTGTTTCTGTTGTCCGTAACGGACCGCTTACATAACCAAACATATCCCAAGAACAACGGGATGGGTAGAGTGGGTCCAGGGAGATACTGCAGGGATGAGATACATATATAATAGACGCACTGAAATTAGTACTGATATATAAAGGAGAATGCACTTTAGAGTTCCTATGATTTTATTAATATTCTGTTAAAATATATTTTTTCTCTAATATAAACACATAAGTACATATAACATATACAAATATATAGGAAAGTTATACATAAAGCTTGCGTGGATTTAACCTGTATGACAACCCCAATTACCTTGGTCATACATCAGTTTGTATCCAGTCCATTATGAATAACAATCACACACAGTAACTTGCCAATGTTAACTTACAATACCATACATTACTTGACAATACAATGTGGATTTGTAGATTTTGAGTTATACTATGACTTAGTATTGGCTAATCCAGGGGTTCCAGAGCTTAGAAAATGTATGCAATTTATTTTACTTTGCATAATAAAAGCTTTATCATTGCCATAAAGCAGTGCAACATTAGATACCTCTAAATGTAGAATAGCAACTCCTGGGGTAGGGATTACCAAAAATGTATTTCCAGAACTACCCTAACTTCTCACATGACCACCATACATGCATGGGATCTCACCACTGTCTTGTCACATCTTCAACATAGTGGTGCTTTCTGTCTATCTTTTGTAATCTATTAGGGTTAAGTGCCACCTATTAACCCCTTAAGGACCTTTCTTTCCTTTTTGTACCTTTGTGACAAAGGCTGTTAACATGTTTGCAGTGCTCATGCATAGGTGTAATTTTCTTCACTCTCGTTTACTGTACCCACACAAGTTATATAATGTTCTACAGAACAAGAAGGGTTTTCTTAAGATGCTATTTTGATATCTAATTTACTATAAAGAAAAATAAGATATGGAGAAAAATTTGAAAAGTTTTACTCGTCTACAAAAGCTACTGAAAAAACCTGCTAAATAGACTCTACTATTTGTCCTGAATTTAGAAATACCCAATGTTGGTGTTTTTGCAAGTTATAGGGAAATATGTACAAGTAGCGTTTTACCATTTCAAAACCATTTTTTCCCAAATCAGGTCATCCTGAACCCATGCCCTATTTGGGACATCTTTGTACCCGGCCAATTAAATTTACTCCATCAAACCGTATATTTTTGAAAACTAGACAAGCAAAGGTATTTCAAATGGTGGTATTTTAACTCTTTCCATGCCAGGGTTTTTTGGAAGATACAGTGCTATTTTTTTTTTTTTTTTATATTTTACTAATAACAGACATGGAGGGTACTGACCTGATATCACTTTGCAAAAAAAGTCCACTGTTTCTGATGCTTGCAGAGCTCCCCAGACAACAGGTCACTTCCTCATACTCCTGCATTATCTGAATCATTTCACACATGGCTGGAAGAGAAAGCAGGGTCAACAAACCCAGTGATACTCCCCCTCATTCATTTTATTTATTCTTCCCAAACATGCTTACTTTCAGGGGTGCAGTCTGTAAAAAGTGGAACCAGCAAAGGAACATTATCAATGTTCTGAAGATGAGGTCTAACCTGGTGGATGCCACGGGGAAGCTTTGCCTAAGGAGAAAAAGCGAAAAGCTGGTGACGCTGTCAGAAGCAAAGTTTCAAGCACCTACACATGCCAACACAATGACCACCCGGAAAGATACAGAGTGCCTGACCTTTCACGGAGGGTAGTGTCTTGGAGACAAATCACATTCACTAACCCTGTTGGAGTCTTCCAAGAAGCTGGGTACATCACTATCTGTGGGTTGAAAGCTAATCATATCAGCATGACCCTCATCTTCCATAAGGAGGAGTCCCTCTGCATCTTCTCGGGATGCTGAAATATGTGAAAGTAAACAAAATAGGGGGTGAAAATTATTAATAGATTCTAAGTAATGAATTACAATGTTTAAAGTGGTAGTCATGCTAAGTTTTTAATTTCACAAATAAGTCAAGCAAACCGTATTTATGTAATTGATCCGTATCTTTCTTTTTAAGCAACAAGAAAATGAATTTAACCATAATTTTCAATAGGGTCATGGTATACTGACAATCGGGATTCCGCTTAGCTACATAGGGTAAGGGGCGCATTTAAAGTATATTTGTCTGCAATCCCTATACTTGGATGCAACAGACCTTTTTATTTAGGACATTAGTGAGCAATGGAGAATATAAGTCTATGCAGTGCTGAGTAACAGTTCAAATCTAGGTGAATCTAGGTCAGATTTATCTTTTCGAAACTCAGCCTGCGATGGCAAAGAACAACAGGATCAGTTAAAGTTATGATGGTGGGAATCAACTGGAAGAATAAAATCGAAAGTTCAAATTCAAATGCTTAGTACCTAATGCTATCTACTCACTCTGGTTAAGGTCATCTCGCAGGGAGCCTGCATGGCTTGGACTGGATGGTGGAACTTCTGACCCTGGTCCTTCACCATTAGGTGTTAGGGATATGTGACAGTTCCACCCAGTTTCCAGACCCATCTTTTCTGCAAATACCTGGGTAAAGGTAGGACATTGTTTATGAAAATAAATAAATAGAAGGCAATATTAATATAGCATTTCAGCTGCTCACCTTGCTCCTGAGTTCATCCTCCATGGAAAAGTAGACAAATCTTATGCAAGCATTCACTAAAGCATCTATTAGACGCACAATGTCCAAACGAGCCTGATACTGAGAAGACACCATTCCCATGAAAATCTGACCACTTAGAGCCTGTGTAAAATCCTCTGCCACTTCTCCAATGCCTTCTGTGTCCATGGCAAGAAATATGCAAGAAAAGGGAAATTAGACCAGAGAAAATATATAAAATAAAGACCAAAAAAAAAAAAAAAAAAACACACAAAAAGTATCTCTTTACATAGTGCGGTCGCGTAAACCCCAAATTATATATTCTGCCACTCGGGCAGAGAATTAAAAAGAGCAAGGTGGGCAAATATTCCAGCTCACTCTCCTGTGGAAGGTAAGCTGGAATTCCATGCTCAACGTTCAGTAAAGCTAGTAAAGCCAACAACAGGTGCAGAACATGATCTTCCTAAATACACAATTGTAGATAGATAAACAAAACACCCACCATCAGAGCTCCAGCTATCGTGTCGGCCAGTGGTTTTGAGAGGGATAGTTCCACCAGAGTCACATAAAGCAGAAATGGTGCTTTGGCCAGGAGTATGCTGCATCTCTATACATTTTCCATGAAGCTGGTGTGACAAGGAGTAATGCATGGGCTTGTAAGAGAATGCTGAGCAGTAGCCAGATAGGCAGGCACGCTGATAGAAATCCAAAACCTTCTTCCTAAGGTAGAGAATAACAGTGACAGTACAGAGAGTTGGGCAAGAGAGAATAAAAAAGTGCGGAGAGGAGAGAAAAAAAATAAGACATCGGATGAGTATAGGGAAAAGGCATAAAGGACACTCATAAATGCAGATGCAGGAACAGGGTGCCGAGTACCTGTCAGACCCAGAAAGAGGGTAGATGTCAGCTCCGTCCCAGAAATCTGTGCAAGCTTCAAGGATAACGTCGGCTGTTCCATGGGACAGCATCTGCTCAGTGTCTGAGAGAGTGAATACAAAAAAGGCTTGAGGAAACAAAAGTAGAAGAGCGTGTGTGACAGAATGACCAGTCATACAGGGCCCAAGGAACTCAAAGATGGCTCCAGCCTGGCTGCCAAACAGGCAGGAACTCCATTGTGTAAACTAACCCCCCCATTAACAGGATTGCTGCCAGGGGGATATTCAGTAGCTAAAGGGGATTAAAGGTTGGGTGGTCTACATGTACCCGTTTATCAATGTTGACTTATGTTAATGAAGTTCTGTGGCTATACGAGTATGTTTTACATCAATACTGTTCATTCCTGCTGTACTCAATTAAAAGGTAGTTGTGTCTACTTATTGGGTACACATAGCAGGGTTCCAAGGTGCGCATGCTGGCTGGTGCTGGAAGTTACTAGAGGATACATGTGGGTGATCTCTGGGAGTTACTACAGCTCTCTTGGTGAGCCTGTTACAGTGTGTAAATATGTATTTAAGAAAGAAATAGAAACATCACAATGTTTGAAAACATAACAATAAAAGAATCCACGTTAGCAAAAGGGTTGGGAGAAGCAAATATGACATTCATTAACTGACTTACTAGTAGTAAGATCCCTCACAAAAAGACTGATCATATGGCTGAGGAGGGGTCTCCGCTTGGTAGATAACGGAAACTTAGACAGCAATGTCTCTTTCACAGACTCATCATTTGGAAGGCGGTAGAGAGACACGTGATTCTGTAATTTAAACAGATCCTTGGCTCCCGGAGTGAATCCTAGAAACGATGAGAATAATACATTTGTATCCACGATGGGTGACAGAAGAAAACGAGGAAGTTAAACCGTGAATGCACACATCGCTATGTTGAGCATCTGTCTGTACAGACGCACAGCATCACTTAAAGGCCAATACCAGATTCCACTTCCCCATTAGCAACACTTTACCAATTAGCCTGGAGAAGTCACACAGGCCCCAGGGAATGTGCCCCGGAAGCACAGAACATTGTGTTTCTTGCAGAGCTATGTGCCTCATATGGTCAGAGAACCGGCAGAGGGTGGTAGTCACTCCAGGGTTACAGAGGTTTAGTAGCACATTTAGTCCTATAGGTTTGAGAGAGCTCAGATGGAGTTGCCAGTTGGATTCATCAAACTGGATGCTCTGTGGATTCTGTTGATCTTGTGACAGACGGAGCATCTCTAGGTGACAGTCACATATATAATCTTCCATTTCACTATTAAGCTGTGGGTAACAAAAGGGTAGCCGTATTACCAGCAGTAATACAGTGATACAACAGTACAATAGTCCAATTGAAAACTAGCTTTTGTGAATTAAGTGGCTAATCAACTGACACCGCACACACTCTTACCAGCCCTCCTGCATCTTGACTGAAGCTCACGTTAGACCCAGAAGCATGTTTGCTCCGAGTGTGTACCTTTCTTTCATTAGGCTTACTGGGATCGGCAGGCTGTTCGTTTGTGTCATTCTCATTCACTAATTGCAAAGTGTCTGTGTTTGCCAGAAGTGCAACCATCTCTTGTGGCTGCAAAGACAATACCGCAAATACATTTGTAAAGCTATAGACAGGGTACACACTAATCAGCCCAAAACCGGAACGCAATTATTCATCTGTTTATTTAATTTAGCTTTATAACACGCTTTTTCCTCCATTTATTCACTTCATTTACTAAAACACGTCATTTGTTACGTGTTGAAGCTGTAGCAAAATCACAAACACCTGAAGCGCAAAATAGCCCTTGCCCTTACGGGGTTAATCAGTACATGGTCTGCAGGGAAGCTGTTCCACTTATCCACCACCCTCTAGGGGAAATAAAAACTTAACTTAGCTTTAAAAGTTGTGTGCCCAATATACAAGATAATGCAGAGAAAATGATCTTAAATACAGTACGTTTGGGTAACACACTTTCAAACATTACCTCATCTTCAAGCTCAGCCTGGCAGTAGGAGCGTAGGGACATCTGGTCAGCCATATCCTCGTGTCTGTCTGTAGCCTGATCTACCCTTCCACTAAAAAACAGAACCGTCTCTGGGCTGGGATTAGGCCACGAGAGGATGCCCTGCTTATCCACACAGCATAGCACCTGAAGGAAAGAAGTACCACTGGAACATCAACGCAACCACCGTTCAGATCTCAGTTTAAAACTATCTCGCTCTGGCTTACAGTAACAGATCCTAGGCCATGCAGCAAGCTTGAGGTGTATGCCAGATTCTCAGAGCTTCCCACGAGGACACGGAGAAAGTGTGAACACGTGCAGCGCATCAATTCCTGACAGCAAATACAAAAAAAAGTAAAAACAAATAGAAAGACGCAGAAGTTGTAATCAGAATTCAGCAGCTCATTGAACAACTGACTGATCTTTCCAGATACATTTAAGGAAAAATGACAAGCTATTATTATTGGATAACTTATTATTATTATTATTATTATTGGATAACTTTCAGACAGGTACTCACCTGTGCAGACACTACCTCGGTATAGCTGCTGAGAGTATCTTCAGAAAACTTAGCCATCTGGTGCCAGGACATGAAACACATAATTGGGGTTATTTACAAGAGACGGATTTTGCTTGTAAACTCTAACTATGGATAATGAAGGGCCATTGCTGCCAAACTTGGTCTGGACCTGCATGAAGCGCAGTTTGATAACGGAGGTTAAGTTGAAGAACGGATTTAGGTATGCATTATAAAAGGTCCATTCGCAGAAGCTCCTCACCGGGGCTGCCCTTTCATTATACATAGTACCATCAGGGTATTCAAATATTCGGCTATCCTGCATTAGTGAATAGACCCCAATCACCTAGACACATATGAAATCTCCAATAAACTTCAGGAAATCTAAAAAGTTCAGAGACCCTCACCAAGGCAGTTGGAGAAATCATGCTCATTTGAGCCAGAACACGCGCCTCTCCTAGCGCCGTTACTAGGATCCACATAACCGGGAAAAGAAGGGGAAGCACCGGTATCACAGCGTTCACCTGAATAAACAAAACACCACGTCTGTTTCTAGGACTCAAGAACAAAATCTGTTCACACGCTTAGGAACAAGATGTAAAGTAACTGTAAAACAGGCGAGAACTACTAAAAGTACCTGCAATTGCAGCAGCGCATACGGCGCAGGCGGGATGCCAGGAGCATGGAACAGAAGACGCAAGGCGTTGGTGATAAGGAAGGTTACCTGAGACATCAGAACAGTGACCATGAACATTCAGAAACGGATGTGCACAACGGAACAACACAAAGTCAGACACAATAGCCATGAACTCACCACAATGATGGGAACAGCATATATCAGCATCACAGACTGAACTGTAAACCTCTCATTATCCAGAGCAGTTCCGGGGCGAGTGAGGGCCCGATCCAGCCAGCTCCTGAGAGTGGGAGGAAGAATGTGTCTGAGTGCACCTGATCCAATCTGTTCTTTAGAAAGCAAGGGTGTAAAAGACAGCTCAGAAGAAACGTAAGAGAGGAAGAGTCAGCTACTGAGTTCTTGGAAAAGCAAGGCAGTTTGAAGAAAAATAAAATGTTAAAATGAGAAGCACGGATCAGATTGAAATGTTGAAAAGGGATGCTATTAGACGTTCTTATTAGAGACAGCTCAGTGAGACTACTTCTTGGCAAGATAATATGTATTGTTACATTCTTTTTACCCAAAAACGAAAACCATGTTATAAGAATAAGATCTATAAATAAAGTTAAAAAAAACTGATTAAAACTGTTTTTGGGTAAATGGATATTGCTATACTGGTAAAAGTGTGTAGAGAGCATCTGAACATGGAATAAAGTGTAAAGTCACCTAAACTTTCAAGATTTTTAAGCTGTAATATTCATGCTTAAAAACTCAGTAACTACACGTTAATAATCTTGGGGAGAAGCTGCAGCTACAGAGCTCTCCTCCTCCTGTATGGTCTGAGGATTAATTCTACTGATCGGTCGCTTGAAGCAGCCAATCAGTGTCAGGAAAGAACTCCCACTAAGCCAGCACTGGAGCAGACTGGGGGAGGTTTATCACAAGGCATCTCATCCATACAAAATTGCAGGCAGCAAGGAACAGGTCAAATGCACATGTGGGGATTCCCAGTCATATCGTTCCTCAGCTTAATTGCATCTAGGTATTATAAAAAGACCCCTACAATCTAATGTGAACCAGGCCGTGTCTTATTCCCGTGACAACTTTAAGCTTATCCCATGCATTTATTACCCCTAAACCACGGCACAGGCGAATTCTTTACCTGACATTTTCCAGTACAGGTGTTTTCAGGACACGGAAGAGGTGATGTTGCTGTGGGTCGTGGGGAATCCTCTTACCCTCAGCACGTGGGGATGGTGGAGGAGAGAAAGGAGGAAAGAGGTCTCCTGGCTCTAGGACAATGTGCTCATCGTCCTAATAGGGGGAGAGTAGGGTTCAAGCAAGGGTCCACAAGATTCTTTATATCATAAGCAACGAAGGCACTGCACTGTGTGAATAACTAAGTAGTATTTTGTTTGGATAGTATGACATCAACAATGGAATAAAATAGCAACAGCATGCACAATTATATGCTACATGGATGTTTGACTCCAACATACAGTATGAGTTGTGAAACACAGAACCTTAACCACCTTTAGCATTGAGGCTAGCCAAGTGGTAGTTCTCTGTGTGTGGTTGACCTAGAGTGGTGTTCTATGTCTTTAGCTAGAAGATTATATAGAGATTTCAACCACAGTTGGAGAGCTACAAGTTATTTGTGCTCAAATCAATGTTATAAAATTTGAGTATGAATATGCCTGACGAAATCAAAACGCTTTTTCTACTGCAAAGTATGTTTTAGGATCTCTGGTCTGAAACCCTGGTAAGTTACCTTCATTCCACGTAGAGAAGCAAATGATTCCTGTCCTGGCCGTAGAGCTATAATATCCCCATCCACCAACAAGTTGACCGGCAGGTTGACAAGTCTTCCATCTCGATACGCCCAGTGAAGAGACCATGAAGGAGCCGTTGGCATATACAGATCAGGATAGAGAGTGTCCCCCCAAATCATCTCCAGCCCACTCTTCAGAGCATCTACAAGAATACATTTGTTATATTATGCTATTCTTCCAACTTTCAAGTGACTGATTAAATACTAGTACCACCACAAACAAGAAAACACTGCAAATCTTTGACGCAAAGGTATCAACATAACTGCAATACTTCTGTGCTAAACGGCTATAGTATGGGATACAGGAACATGACAACACAAGTCATAAATAGATTTTTTGCAATGAATCTTTTTCTGCGTATCCAACAGTCAACTGAACTTCCAGATTTTAAAAAGGGGTACAAACTAAATATACTATGGGTGAAAACAAATGGAAAGTAGAAGTTTTATCTACCATGCTGACCTCTGCTTTTGCCTAGTTTTACTTCAAGAGTTTCTTTTATCTCACACATTTAGTGTACCCACGTGTGTGTGTGTGTGTGTGTGTGTGTGTGTGTGTGTGTGTGTGTGTGTATATAAATATTTTTGCGAGATAAGTAGGACTTTCTTTTAATATCCTATTCATTTATGTAAAACATTATTTTTATTAATATTAAGAAGTATTGTTACATTCACTTTGATTTGCCAATGCTGAATATATTTTTATGTGACATATTGCTTCAGATTCAAAAGTAGCCATTCCATAGCATAAGGAAAGAGAACCCATATCTGGATTTGTAAATTATGTAAAACACAGAGAAAAAACGTTAAAAGATCAGACTTTTGGAAAATGCATTTAGATTATTGTATATTATCTCTTATAATAATTATCATGTATGACATATAAGTAGCCACTTTGATTTGCGACATACGCATGCTGAAAAACACCAAGCTCCAGGTCCTGGTAGATCTTTGTTCATTGGTATTAATGTTATAATACAATAATATCTGTATTAGATTTAAAGAGACAAGATGTAAAGTACTAGAAAAAGCGACAGGTAGAAACAAAGAGTTTGCATGTGGATACACATATTGAAGTGGCTGGTAGTAGATGAATTAGTTACCATTAATCTCTGTGATGATCTTTGTCAGTCTCCTTTCCACTTCTCTTTCTTTAAGAATCTCCAGTCGTCTCATTAGAAACAAATCAAGGAGAAGCAAAAGCAAGAGGGCCAAGGCATTACCCAATTCAGAGCCCTGACTGCAAAAAAAACAAACAACCCTGAGTAACAAAACATATCAAAGCCTAACTTTCTAAACGTATAACTCTCTCAAAAAGATAATACATATCTTAGTGTGCTAAAGTAGAAAGAGCACTATAAGAGATTTGTATAAAACATCTGTATGTATTTTCTATGGGATCCGTTAGGGTTACAATTCAATATTTAGGGTGTCTCGTAATTAATTGCTACTGTGTGTTAAAAAAAAAGAAAAAAAAAAGATGATTAAAACGTGACTCAATAGTGCAGACAAAAACTGCCTATACGTTGTGCTACTAATGTCTTAGTTTTGAAAACTTTTTAGTAATATATTTCAACCTCTTGAACTAATCAGGAATGGGGATATCAGTAGCATTCTGGGACACATCATCCCTAATTGCAAATCATTTATTGCAAGCATAGCAATGCCAAGACAAACAAGCATTCTGTAGATGGAGTTTGCTTGGCAGCTCCCTCTTTAAAATATGGGTTCAGTATGCCCACAGTCCTGTCTTCACCATGAGAGGCCTGTGGAACAGGCTTGGGTGCTATGATTTCCCAATTTTATTCTGCACCCCAAAATCAAAGAATCAGTGACGAAGATAGTAACCAGTAATGAAGTCATTTCGCTCACCTCCCTTCAGGCTGGCTGCCGTAACAGCATACAAGTAAAAACGTAGCAAGCAACATAAGAGCAGCGCCAGGCCAATGGAAGCAAGAGGAGCGGTTGCCATGATATAGGAAGCTCTGCTTCCAGTCCTGAGGAAGGGAGGGAATCAAGTCAATACATCTAATAGGAGGTTAAAATGCCTGTTTATCTAACACATCACATTTTACAAAAGTAGATCACGTGTCAGGATAAGGTAAAAAATGACTTAAATAAGTGAAGTACCGTCTGTTTCCTATTGCAACATTCTGATATAAATGAGCAAACTAAGGTAAATGCAACTTCCAGCCTACATGTATTAATAGCCACGATTTAGCAAATTATATGATACAGGCATTGGCAGTAAACGTAGCTTCTGGTACGACACCAGGGAAGCAACTATTTCCAACCATAAATGTTGCTTTGTTGACAAAAGGTATCAAACAACAATATAAAATTGTTCTTCTGAAGACAATATAATGGGATGGAAATAGTTGCTACCCTGGAGTCGTACCAGAAGATACATTTACTAGCAATAACTATATCTCATATAATTTGGTAAATTCTGTTTAAGTGTATCTGTGATTCATGTTGCCTGTAAACATGTTATTAATAGAAAAGGATCATTTGGATGACACATACGAAATGTTTTGTAGGCTTTTAAAAATATCTCTAAAAAAGCACAAAACATAGAAAATATATTCTGAGAACATGGTTTGCCATATCATCTTGGATTCATTTCCTAAAGGTGGATGCAGCCATAAAGGAATGAAGGTTTCTGGAATCTCAACGATAAATATGTTTACTAGCAATACCTATATTTCATAAAATTTGCTAAATTCTGTAAACAGAATACACTAGTACCTTTCTCAGAAATGTCTTGTTCTTTTGTCTCTGGTGGTTTCCCAGGGCCAATGACAACTGTTCTTGCAAGCGTGACAGAGCCTGGCGAGTAGAGAGGCCCAAACATGGCCTGTGGCCATCCTGTCAAAAACAGAAACCAATGCGATGGTTCAGATCCCATACAAAAATGATTAAACCGCTTAAAGTACTCAATCCAATCTAATACCTGGATCTTCTCTTCTGGCTCCATGCAGGGCACTTAGAAACACTCATGTATAGGCATATATTCCACTTCTGTACCACCTAAGCGACAAAAGAATCATGCATCAATACAACAGGCAACAATATTTCACACGTTATTGATTACAACTTGGCATCAAATAGTTAAAACAAAATTATGGTATTTATACACTGTAGAAGTATAGGAATCTTTACAATCTGCATAATGGTAAACATGGGATTAAACAATATACACAATATAATATAGAAATAAGAGTTCAGTAACATAAAATCACCATTAGCGGAGTAGGGATTATGCACAAAACGTGATTTAAAGTCTATGTAGGAAAGGACTTCATAGCATTACCATAAGGAACCACCTCGGTGTGGTGAAAGTCACCCAAAATATCACATGACTGACAAATATGGCAGCCTCCAGGTAAAGCAAGTTTATTGGACTAATAGGAAATAAAAATTTTTCCCCTTCCCCTTTGCAGCAAGTGGAGAGTTTTATGAGCCAGAAACAGATGCATTCATAAAAGACTACAATAGATTTATATATATTGTACAGCGCTATGGAATTTGATGGCGCTATATAAAACAATAAATTATATAATATATATATATATATATATATATATATATATTAAAACCGGAAGCCTAGAGGCTCTCTGTGCAGACTTCTCTCATTCTAGAAGCCATAGGTCAGAACACATCACTCCAATGAACCGCGATGTCATTGTTCTCAAAGTGTTTGTGAAGCAACCTGATTTTTTTCCTGCCTCGCGCTAAATCTTACAAATGTGTGCAGCACTGTGTAAAGTTACCAATATAGTACACAACACTAGATTTATAAATAATGGAATTGCTTCCTTTCACGCATTAAAACATATAAGGATCAACCCCAGTATATCCTCGTATATGGGGAGCATTTGAAGCAGCTGCATAACGATATGGAAGTTCCATGTTCTGCTCAATACGGATATTGCGGCCCGAATAGCAGATCCAATTGCGGTGAATGCTGCCGACATTGACGTTACATTGTAAGAACCTCTCAGAAGAACTCCAGAGTGATACAGAAGCCCAAGCAAGTTTCAAACGAAGTAAACATTCTTTTTGGGTACAGATTTCCAGTGCATTTCCCACATCATACTTGGTGGAATCACGTTTCACCAGCGTGAGTAATTTGTTAACACAAACAACGTGCAACTGCTGGACATAGTGAACAGAGGTGAGCTTCACTTATTTGCTGCAATGGAACCTGACATCAAGGAACTTCCATCTGCTCACCAAGGTCACCAAGCCCAAGGCTCACGTTACATTACATTTATTTATATAGCGCAAGCAGACTCTTTAGCGCCATTACAATCGGTGGGAAAATTGAGAGTCACACACAATAACAAACCGGTACAAAAGGAGAAGAGGACCCTGCTCCTGTGAGCTTACAATCTAGCCGGTGGTTAGGGGCAAGTGAAGCCATAGGTCACATTAATTGACCAACAAATTATAGTCATTGTGTTTTGTATGCTGCATTACTAACAAAAATACATATTGCATTTAGAAGCCTAGCGGGGGTCTTTTACACCAGTAACAGGACCCGGACAGGTGGCCACAGGAGAAAAACAGGCCAGAAAAAGTTAAGTTAAGAAACACCGCACTATAGAGCCTGGCGAACCTCATATTACTAAATTAAAATTACATGTCTCTGTTTAACTGCAAACTATCCAAGATAATAAATCTTACAATCCACAAACACATCATAAAATTATGCCGGACTGTGATTTCTCTTAAACGCTTACCTTAGCAGACCAGGCCCACATACCTGCATACACATTTACACTGGGACGTAAACAGACATGTCTGAAGTGGCCCCAAAATACCTGGCACAACTAAAAACGCAATAACACCATAAAGATACACGTCTGACTAATGATAAAGACATTAAGAAATCCCCCACGGAAAGCCACGATCGCTATGAGAGTGCGCAGAGTATATATAAATATTTTTATCCACATACAGTCACACACGAACTCCACGGTTTATGAGTAGCCGCTCCCGGTCCCCAGTTTAGGCATCAGACCGCCATATTGGTGACGCCTTTAGGTACTAGGAATTTGATTGGACAAACACAGTATCGAAAGGGGCGGGACTTGTGGTTAGGCAAGTAAGGTGATATTATATGGTAATACGTTGGACCCCTGCAGCAATACCTGTCAAAACATTGACAAGTGACGTACAATTTAGTACCGGCTGCTTCATCACACTCCCCGGTTCCAGCTAAGCAATTTCAGTGCCCCGTATGGTCAGGTCAATGTTTGTCCCCTTTCCATTCTAGACGTCTGTAAGATTTAGAGGCTTTTGGCGTTTTAAAGAATTAAATACCCGACGTCTTGCCCAGTTTGCGCTCACTCGTGTTGTTAGGTTGCAGTACTTATATTATTATCCATGTCTCACTTTTTGGCTATACATAGGTGGGACCCATATCAAACATGGCGCTGTTAGCTTCGCCAGAAAAGACATCGCTAAATTAGTGACGAATGCACGTAAGCGTGAGTGAGCACGAAGGATCTGACGCTATCCCGGAAGTCTCGCGGGAGGATCTGCCCCGGGGCGGAGCGGAAGCGGCCGGAAAGACAGAGCAGACGCGGCTCCGCTGATTAGGGTGAGACAGGGGAAGGGGCGAAATACCGTTGGGTGGTTGATATATATTCTAAGACATAGAAACCGTACTAGAAAGAAAATGGCAGTGGGTGTATACCGAAAGCCGAGTGGGTTCAGTAGAAGGGAAGTACCGGAGGTAGAAGCACCGAGTCAGAGGAGATAAAGCAGCGGTGTCTTCCATGTGTTTATTCACGAATACATTACAGAGGGCTGGGGAGGAGAAGGATGAATTATATGAAGGCAGTTACTAGGATGGGATCATGGGTGGTGTCAAATGGTTTTGACTTGATCATTAGAGTCTAATGGGCCGACCGCACCACTGAGTATCCACCCATGACAGGCTTTGTTGGGTGTCCGTACCATCAGTGTCTCGTAGATGACACGCTGGGTAGTTAAGGGAGAACCTGGTTTGAATTTGAAAGGGAAGCATGACAGTTATGTGTATGGGGGCAGGGAGCGGCATCAATATCCACAATTGATTTTTTTTTTTATGTGGCAGTGATGACTGTTGAGTGGTTGTTATACAGAGGCAGTGCTTCGTATGCTTAGATAGAAAGACAATAGCCCTGACCTGTGCGATTATAAAACATATGCCGCCATTACCTCTTATTCATGTGTATCTACATTTATAATGCTACCGTTTAATTTTACAATGTCGGTTCTTCTTGTATAGCGCCGCTGAGTGTTGTTAAGCTTTCTAGTGAAATATGGGCTAAAATAACAGGTTGGGTGAATAGAGGCCAAAACTGATAAGGCACGATTGGAGAAGCACCTCTGGGACAGAAGAGTGATGTAAAGTTAAGGCGTGATAGTTTGTCACTACTCGTTTTGTAGTTGGCTCCTTAATTAAGTTTCTGCAATCTTGCGCAGTTTAACAGCCCGTTGACTCCTAACGCAAGAAACTTTCGGGACTAGCTGTAGGTAACAGGCTTTCCAGTAGAATGCAGCGTCAAGCGGTTGTAGCTAAATCAAGTAAGTTTCCATGAGATAGTAAACGGGGAAAAGATTCACTATAGAAAAAGCCCAGGGCAGACCAAACTTTAAGTACAATTCTGCTTGGCTGTTTATAAGAAGGGCATTTTAAGTATTTATTTTTATTTTTTGGAAATGTAGGTTATGGGAGTTATCCGATTATCATAATAGGCCTAGATTCTATAATTTGGGGCACGTTAATTACTGCCAGTTAAATATCTGTTTTCCCATGGACTGCAGAAGTAAAGTATTCTAAAAACCCTTTTTTACTCAGATTATGGAAAGCATGCTGTGGTGTGAGGAAGGACTTCCTTAAACTAGAGCACATAACTGCAGTGTGCCAATATGTATCTCTTTTAGATACATTTACAAATTAGGATTAAACATAAAGTGGATATTCTGTAACTGACTGGATTGATTGAATTTGTTTCTTCAACACTTTTAAATAACCAAGAAGTGCAGAGTTCAGACAGAGGGAGAGAGAATCATGGACAGGGTGCATTTGAAGATGATGAAATAAGGGGATTGCAAGCGAACAGCATTGTTGGGAAAGATTGTTGAGAGATGTGGGACCTGGAAATGGTTTTGTCTTTTTATGCCGGCCTGTTGGAATACATGCCTAGAGATCGATATACAAAAGTGCAAATAGGTGCCACCGATGATACCGTTAAGAACTATGTCATGACATGTGGCATGGTGTGAGACAGTTTGTTGAGTTTAAGGCACAAGGGGTCGCGGAGAACGTTCCTTTAGGGGTTATGGTGGAAAGTGAGATATGAAAGATTGCACTGTGGGATGGGAAACAAAACAAATGAAATGTATTTGAAGAGTCAGGATCAGCCACATAAACAACCTGACCTCATCTAGAAATAAGGAGGAAAAAGTAACTTGTAAAGGAAGTAGGGGCAGAACAAGCAACTTCTAGATGGGGAAGGTAGATAACGCTGCCGCGTGGTGTAAGATGTGATCATTTCAGCTTTTCAAGGGTTTGCCAATTTCCTTCAGGAAGAATGAGTTACAGGTTTACCTGTGTGTTCCTTTAGTCTGATGATGTGACTCCGTTATTGTGTATCGGTTTCCGTGAGAGAGGAGCACAGTGCTAGATTTACCCTGCTTTAAGAACATCTGTGTGAAAGATCACCGGATGTAACTGATGCTGCTGGCGGAATGAGAAGTGCTGCTAGGGATGCTCGGGAACTTCATTTTTGCATTTCTTTGATTATAGAGATTTAGAAATGGATACATCCAGTGGCCATCCTGGAGGCAAGAGACCTACTTTTTGAAGGAAATATTGGACAAAGCATCAGAGGATAATTTGCATGTTGGATGAACTGCAAAAGGTTAATGATTTGTGTTATGTGCCAATTTGTACATGCGTTGTGGGGGAAATGAAGTGGTAGTTGAGTGCAGTGTTTTCTAGATGTATTCAGGCCGCTTAGCTATTCTATCATATTACTGAATGTTATAGTGTATGATATTTGAAAACAAACTCTTGTGGCTTTACAATGAATTGGAGTTTGGGTGTATTAATATAAAATATCACTTTGTGATATCGTAGGAGACCTTTTCCAAGTCACCTTATTTCTGTGTGTGTGTGTGTATATATATATACACACACACACACACACACACACACACACATAGAATGAGCAGTTGTGTTCAAGGAATCTTCCTGGGTGCAAACGCTAAGCAAGGAGGTGAAACTTTTAACGGCTGCCATGAAATGATAAAATATTAAAGGGTCACAATAACCTGGTCTGCCCAGATGCAAAATGGTATTGAATGTCTTTATGTAGGCTTAAATATGCAATACATGTTGTTTTTCTTATTTCTCAACATCGACGGGACATCTGTATGTTTGGGTCAGAGTTTGTAGACTGAGTTGTTTGATATTTAATTTGTTTTTTGATGTGTAGCTTGTTTTTTTCAGAACTTATTATTAATATAGCTACCTTTTTATTCAATAAATTGCATAGATTTGTTGCTTCAGTGTAATGTCCTATGTCAAGGACACGCGGAGTGCTGGTGCCCCCTGTTATCAGTAGTAGTTCCCCATTTTAATCAGGAAGAGGAACTTCCTTCTGTTTGCTTTAAGTTTGGTTTTGTATGGCTAGATCTGGCCCTTCATTGCTGGAGAAATGAAGCCGTGTGAAAGCAGGCACATTGAATTATATTGTAAGTAGTCATTAGATACCTTAATATATTACACTATTTCCTAATTGTTTCTATACATGGCAATGCTTTACTTTAGATGCCTTGTTCCTCTCCATGGTATCAATGCAATAAAAAACATTGTCCTAATATAGGGGCATATATTACGTCTGCTCTCGATGCCAAGTTACTGTGCAGAATCCATGAGGTGAACATGTTCTGTATTACTTTGCATGAAGGAGAGCCCTTTAAAGAGAGGTAGCAGCTTCAGTTATGAAGGGCTGGTGCTGGTAAGATTTTTCCTGCAAGAAGGGCTGAACCGGCCCTGTGTAATGTCTAATTCATCTAGGAGACTACAGGAACCCCATTGGTTTCACTACACATTATACATGGTTAGCAAAGTTCTTCCTACAGCAGAAGCTGATGTTGGACCTCCATCGTATAATGATGATGTCACGGATTTGAAACCAAAACTGTCCTGTAAGACACCGGTAATTTAAACTCTCTAAACAAAGCATTGTGAAGGACTACTCCCATACGAGCTCCTTTCCAGATGGGCCTTCATAGTGCATAAGTTCAGTGTGTGATTTCTTGTGTTGCCTTATTGCTTGAGCATAATGAAGTTTACTGTACTTAGGACCTTGGAAACAAACCGGAGAAATGGTTGCTTTTATAGATGAGGAGATAAGTCTTCTCTTAGGATGTCACACTATGTTTTGAAGAGAGAGGCGTGGCAGTTTAGGATGTAAAGGTTCAAAAGCTTGTATTGCGTTTCTTTCCCTGTCAGAAAGCATACGTTTTGTGCAATGTTTGCTGGGATCTGGAAAGGAAACCTTTACGTTTACTTTAAACAGTTAGTGCATGCTAAAAACTTTATGCGATTGCCATAAAATGCTTTCTTTGGTGCTATCTCAATTAGTAAAAGCATTTTGCCGGTGGTCGGATCTCTGTGAACAGATGGGATCATTGAAGCTCCAGGAAATGACACCCTCTTTAGATCATTACCACAACATCATGAAATTACAATCTCTCTAATGGGATTTCATTGATTGCTATCTTGATTGCATCACATTTATCATTTTGAACCTCAGTGGGCGATCCTAGGTGACTACCTTGTTGTCATGTGATATTTGCCGCTTAAATTTCCCCTAGGTCCTTGTCACAATGCCCCTTAATGCTTTATTTTGCCTTTAGGTTTTTTATGTCCCAAGTGCATTATCTTATATTTATCAACATTAAACTGCAGCTGCCACACACTCAATCTTTATTTTAATTTACCTAGTCATTTGGCTTATTCCACCAGAAATGTCTACTTTGTTGCAGACTGTTGAGACCTGTTTTTAGTATCACTGATAAGGATACTAAAAAAAAAAAGGTACCACACTAGCAGCAAGACCATCTTCTTCTGAATATTCCCCATTAACTTTCTTTGTCTTATCTGTTTATTATAACATACAAACTAATCCGTGTTCTATGAGAGACAGTGTTAGAAGCCCTACTAAAATCTGGTCTTCTGCCCTGGTCTATTATCTTGGGTTAGTTTCCCAGCTACTGGCATAACTTACGTGTCTGTAGTTTGCAGAGTCCTGGTTCTGAGCGCTTATATTTTCTAAATGCTTCCACTTTTCTACTGCTTTCTTTTTTTAACATATGCACCGCTTCTGCACAATACCACAGTGGTTTCCTCTTTCTTTTAGCCTTACTGACAAGGTTACTGACAAGCTTTTTACGTTTTATTGACAATCTTCAGTGCTGCACCACTTTGTACAGTCCAACAATTAACCTCTTAATAACAAAGGGTATTTCATCATAAAAACTCAATCTTATTTAACCATTATTTTTTTTGACTTTAACACCATAGTGTAACACACACCTAACCTATACTACACTTATCAACACACAAACATACACTATGCTGACGTTCACTTATTCTAATGCCGTACCGTAACATGCACAACCCCTTTTACACGAACACCGCACTCTTATACTCATGCACACACTATCCAACAATATACGCTTGTTCTGGCTAACACTGTACATAAATACAAATGCACACGTACACACTGAATCTGGCACTACAATACAGTATACCTAACTGACTCTGGGACTATGCATTTACTCACACAGACACTGATTCTAGCAATATACATATATACACACTGACTCTGGCACTACGGTATACAAAGACACACACAGACTGACTCCAGCACTATACATGCACTACTGTATATGCATGCACACACTGCCCCTAGCATAATACATAATACATGCACACTGACTCTGAAACTACAGTATAAACTCACACGCTAAATTAGTTTGTATATGTGTTTTTGTCTAGTGCTAGGGGCAGTCGCTATACTATAATGTTCTAGTCAGTGTGTATGTATGTATAGTGCTGGAGTCAGTCAGTCAGTGTGTGTGTGTGTATGTATGTATCGTGCTGGAGTCGGTGTGTATGTATGTATAATGCTGGAGTCAGTCAGTGTGTGTGTATGTATCGTGCTGGAGTCAGTGTGTATGTATGTATAGTGCTGGAGTCAGTCAGTGTGTATGTATGTATAGTGCTGGAGTCAGTCAGTGTGTGTGTGTGTGTGTGTATAGTGCTGGAGTCAGTCAGTGTGTATGTATGTATAGTGCTGGAGTCAGTCAGTGTGTGTGTGTGTGTGTGTATAGTGCTGGAGTCAGTCAGTGTGTATGTATGTATTGTGCTGGAGTCAGTCAGTGTGAATGTATGTATCATGCTGGAGTCAGTCGGTGTGTATGTATGTATCGTGCTGGAGTCAGTCAGCGTGTATGTATGTATCGTGCTGGAGTCAGTGTGTATGTATGTATGTATAGTGCTGGAGTCAGTCAGCGTGTATGTATGTATCGTGCTGGAGTCAGTCAGCGTGTATGTATGTATCGTGCTGGAGTCAGTCAGCGTGTATGTATGTATAGTGCTGGAGTCAGTCAGCGTGTATGTATGTATAGTGCTGGAGTCAGTCAGCGTGTATGTATGTATCGTGCTGGAGTCAGTCAGCGTGTATGTATGTATCGTGCTGGAGTCAGTCAGCGTGTATGTATGTATCGTGCTGGAGTCAGTCAGCGTGTATGTATGTATCGTGCTGGAGTCAGTCAGCGTGTATGTATGTATCGTGCTGGAGTCAGTCAGCGTGTATGTATGTATAGTGCTGGAGTCAGTCAGCGTGTATGTATGTATAGTGCTGGAGTCAGTGTGTATGTATGTATGTATGTATAGTGCTGGAGTCAGTGTGTATGTATGTATGTATAGTGCTGGAGTCAGTATGTATGTATTGTGCTGGAATCAGTCAGTGTGTATACTATAGTGTCAGAGTCAGTCTGTAAGTGAATACTTTAGTGTCACAAAATGATTCCAGCACTATACACACTGACATTATCGTATACACATACAAACACTGACTCTAGCTCTATACAAACACATACATACACAAACACTGATCCCCTTCTCACCTTGTGGAGACTTCCCACGCTGCTGCCTATATTCTGCCATCGTGAATCCATCACCCTATGCTTCCCTGTGGGGGGGGCAGTGAAACACGTGCCATGAGGTACCCCGCGGATCATGTAATGTATGTGCCCACGGGAAAGCATAGGGTACCGGATTCACAATGTTTTCATGTGCTTTCAGTCAACTGTTTTGTTTGATAGTTTCTCCAGTTTTCTCTTAATAGTGAACAGGCAAGTAGGGCTGCAACTAACGATTATTTTAATAATCGATTAATCGGCCGATTATTTTTTCGATTAATCGATTAATCGGATAAAAAAAACAATATGCAAATTTTTCGTTTATTTAAAAGAATTTAATGAACTGGATGTTAAAAAACAACTTAAAATTTACATTAACATTCTTATTTTGTTATGATGTAATAAAAAACAATATTTTCAAAGTACAAGAACCCAAACACAATATTTATGAAACAAAATAACCCCAAACATTCTGAAAAGAGGTGGACTATTACTGTTCAAGAAACTTTGCCCCAGCACTTTGCACTTTGCACCCAGCACTTTGCACCCAGCACTTTGCACCCAGCACTTTGCACCCAGCACTTTGCACCCAGCCCTGGCACTTTGCACCCAGCACTTTGCACCCAGCACTTTGCCCCAGCCCTGGCACTTTGCATCCAGCACTTTGCACCCAGCATTCAGCACTTTGCACCAGCACTTTGCACTTTGCACCCAGCCCTGGCACTTTGCACCCAGCACTTTGCACCCAGCCCTGGCACTTTGCACCCAGCACTGGCACTTTGCACCCAGCACTTTGCACTGTGCCCCTGCACCCAGTCTCTAACTCTGCCCTGCACCCAGCCCTGCCCCCACATTCTGCCCTGCCCCCACACTCACACTCTGCCCTGCACCCACTCTGCCCTGCACCCACACTCACACCCTGCCCTGCATCCCCACCCCCACTCTGCCCTGCACCCAGTCTCCCACTCTGCTCTGCACCCACACTCACACCCTGCATCCCCACCCCCACTCTGCCCTGCACCCAGTCTCCTGCCCTGCACCCCCCACCCCCACTCTGCCCTGCACCCCCACCCCCACTCTGCCCTGCACCCACACTCACGAACCGCTCTGTGCGAATGGAGCCACTCGCACAGAGCGAACCGCTCTGTGCGAATGGAGCCACTCGCACAGAGCGAACCGCTCTGTGCGAATGGAGCCACTCGCACAGAGCGAACCGCTCTGTGCGAATGGAGCCACTCGCACAGAGCGAACCGCTCTGTGCGAATGGAGCCACTCGCACAGAGCGAACCGCTCTGTGCGAATCGCTCTGTGCGAGTGGCTCCATTCGCACAGAGCGATTCGCTCTGTGCGATCTGTGCAGAATACTTACCTCCGGAACGCGTCACATCCGTCACGTAGCTAGAAGGCGGAGACTGCAGAGCATGTAGCAGAAGCGGGGAACGCTCGCGGAGGTAAGTAAAAGGAGCCGAGTGCTCCAACAACGAATTGATCACTCGATTAATCGATAACGGAAATCGTTATCGATGATTTCCGTTATCGATTATTATCGATTTTATCGATTCGTTGTTTCAGCTCTACAGGCAAGTTTAATTTTCGAGAGACACTCCGGCCAGCGTATGCACTTTATTTTTAAAAAGAACTCTGAAAGTGCTTGCAGTAATATCACTGGTGCTGTTTCCTGCCAGCGATTGGCTGCTTCATCAGCCAGAACTACAGAGGGGATGGTGGAAGGAATTTTTTTTATTTTGTGTAAGTTATTGAACATATTGAAATCCTTTCGTGCTATGTACTTCAATAGGCATTCTCCATCGGTAGATCTGATTTGGGACATTATACTTTAGGAGGCTGCGGTATGTAAAACTGTAAGTCACTGTCATCCGGTTCTGATTGGTTAAGACAACCTTTTGTAAGAACGGGATAAGGAGATGCATGTTAGCCTCAGTACACAAAATGTATTTGATTTGCTAGTAGTGCCACGTTGAAGGGCCAGTCTACTGTCCTTAACAATATAAACTTGTGGAACTTTATAGTCTATTCACAAACGTACATTGATCTAAAAACAGCAAGGAATGCTGCAAGCATATCGAGGTGAGGGATTCTGCGAAGTCAAGTTATTTATTGTGATTTTTCCAACTTCATGGTTTTGTGTTACTGTTCCAAATAACCTCATCAAACGTTAATGCGTATTAAAAAAAAACTTGGTAGGTACACCATATGAGCAAAAGTATTTGGACATACATCTTAATTATTGAAATCGGGTGTTTCAATCGGACCCATTGACACGGGTGTATAAACTTACGCACCTAGCCATGCAGTTACGAACGTTTGTGGAAAAAATGGGTCGTTCTGAAAAGCTCGGTGAATTCAAGTGTGGTGCTGTGATAGGCTGCCCTCTTTGCAATAAGTCAGTTGGTGAAATTTAACCCCTGCTAGATATTCCACTGTCAACTGTAAGTGGTATTATTGGAAAGTGTATGCGCTTAGGAACGGCAGCAACTCAACCACGTAAAGTCACAGAGCTGGATCACCAAGTGCTAATGTACGTAGTGCGTTAGTTACAAACTTCTACTGGAACTAATATCAGCACCAAAACTGTGCGGCGGGAGCTTCATGGAGTGGGTTTCCATGGACGAGCAGCTGCATGCAAGCCTCGCATCACCAAGTAGAATGCCAAGCATTAGATTGAATGGTGTAAAGCACATCGCCACTGGACTCTGGAGCAGTGGAAACGTTCTCTGTTAGTCTAATGGGTCTGGGTTTGACGGATGCCAGAAGAAAATTAATGACTATTTCCCAGTGCACAAAACCAGGTGCACAGAGACTTGGTTGGATGTGTGTTGGTGTGGAAGAACTTGAGTGACCCACACAGAGCCCTGACCTCAACCACATCGATCAACTTTGGGATGAACCGGAATGGAGATTGCAAGCCGGGCCTTCTCATCCAACATCGGTGCCTGACCTCACAAATGCTCTACTGGGTGAATGGGAAAACATTCCAACAAACACTCCAAAATCTTGCGGAAAACCTTCCCAGAAAAGTGAAAGCTGTTATAGCTGCAAAGGGGTACCAACTATATACTTATATATGTATTTAAAATGTCATAAAAGTCCCTGATGGTGTAATGGTCAGGTGTCCCAATACTTTTGTCCATAAAGTGTACATTTCATGTGTGTTTTTGTTTTGGTGAATATAATACAGCTGCATAATAGCCACTATACGATTACTGACAGTTTTAGCTGCTTAAATGTAGTCGGAGCACCAAATGCGCACCATGTCAGACCCCTTGGAAATCTTGCACGAGCGATTGCAAGAGCTGGAAGGAGGTGCACGATTCAGAGCACGAGATGCGTTTGGCCAAATGCATCTCCTGCAAAGGCTTGGCGTGGGAAAACATGCCTGTTGTATAAAAAAAAAAATGGTTCTGAGGTAACACTCATATCCATTAACATTAAAGCTTCTGTAAAAGTAAAAGCTATATTTAGCTTTAACGTACTATCTTGATTATGTTTAACGCCATGGCTGCAACAGTTCTCGTTTAGTATGATCACGGTTTGGAGCTGCAGCACTTCCTTGTACAAAACACAGAAGTCACTGGGCTGGTGTAGTTGTAAGGTAGATTTGATTACCTGCTGTAAATCTGCTCTGATAAAATACTTGCCCAAAGGCGGGTCTAAAGACCGCTACTCACACCATTTTTTATTACTAGTTACAAATTTCGTTACTAGTATCAGTATTTTGTTTTTAACTGTTCTAGTTTTGGCATAATATTTTCAGGCAGCTGCATAAGTAGCCTTTTGAATGTGTGCTCTGCTAATATTTCACACCATTCTACAAAAACACGCTGTCATTTTATCACACTGCCTCTAATAAACGATACTATAATCCGTCTTAATCACCCAGCTGGAAATCTGACTGATAAAGGTCTACAGAGGAACAGACTTCATTAGCATTGCCATAAAGAATCGGCTCAATGTGGTTTGCGCAGGGCAAGTCACCAAAAAAATCACCTGACTGAGAGCAATGGCAGCCGACATGTATACAGAAAAAGGGAGTTTATTGGAACTAAATGAGAGGAAACCAGGTTTTTGTCATAGCTATACTGCATACCTATATTGCTGTATACGGCACTGGTTTCTAATGCATTTTGAGAACAATTTCTCCCCCATGGAACCTCACATTAAAACACAACCGGATAAGTGCTAATTTAGAGTTGAGGCAAGTATCTTGACAGTTAAACCAATGTAAATTGAATTTACCGCATTTGATATTTATCAAATAAGCTGTGATGTCTCTAGCCTGGTTCCTTGATATTGACTCGGCTTTACTCAGTTTAATTTGAGTTTATTGAGAAAACCAATTCCATAAATGTGGTACCACTTTTTAACAGTGGACATTTTTAGCACTTACTATATTTGCCATGAAGGATACATTTAGTTTAATAAAATAATTCTCAAGTAATATAGACATTAGGTGGACTTAAATAAGGACACAACAGGACTTCAGGTACCATAGTCAAGCCGAGGCTAACGGCACAAATGAGGGTCTTTAGTAATACATGCTAAAGGGCTTAAGATAACCGTGGACGTATCCGTTTAAAGCTAGGACAAGAGGTAGTCCATGGATTATTTGAAAACATATTGATAATTTAACTATTTAAAAATTATCCCTCACATGAACTGTATTTTGCTTTGTCAAGAAGTAAGTATGGATATATATCTGTTATTTTTCTTTAGAGTGCCAGCAGATTTCCTCTTACATAAAGAATACAAAATTATGTGTGTCAAAATTAACACATTATTTGACAAAATTAACACATTAATCCACACTGGTTCAAAAGGAGAAGAGGGCCCTACTGTTGAGAAGTTTATAGTCTATTACAACAATGTCACTGATGATATTGGTTGGATCAGGGTCTGGCCGAGCTTTCCCAACTTATGCGATTATTAGCCAGCGAAGGGTTTAGGTAATTTACTTGATTTAAAATGTTACAAGCTCAGGTCTTTCTAGTGGCATTTTCATGATTGTCCAGGGCAGTGATGTGCTTTTTGCCTCGGTATCTGTAAATGACATGAAGTAGGTGAAGTGTACTGTCTGTGACCTACTCATCCAGTGACCGTGCCAAGACTGGTTAAATTACATCTGTCAGCGCTGACGTTCCTTAAGCTAGAGTCTTCTAGAAAGAGAGTGGCTCCTGTGGGACTCAGCAATGTTAAGTGTGATTCTGTAAGCTCATAGTCGGGAACTTTTTAAAAAATATATTTACTTTTCTTAAAAGTGGTCAAGTATTTAACTCTTGATCTATAGTTTTGTTGTTGTTGTTAAATTAGCCCCTTAAGCGTGTTTCCTTTTAAGACATGCTGCGTGTGTTACCGGCTGTGCGCTCATTTCTCTAATCAGCACACAGCTCCTCCTTGACCACGCAACCAGTCTAAGTGACTCTAATAACGCCTGATAATTCGAGTGCCTCCATGTTGTTAATATACAGTATATCCACCCAATTTATAGGAACACTCTAGTGTCCTGGCAACTCTTTAAACAAACAATGCATATTAAAGTACTAATAAAAAAACGACTTATGTGGAAGCTGCTGTAGTTGATTTGTGCCCCTGATTGGCTGCTTGACTCGTTTAAAACCACTGGGAGTGCTTACCGGGCATGTGCATAGGGGTTCTCGTTAGACCAACAGTCACAGAGCCACTGCTGGTAGTTGGCAGAACGCATCTCCTGCACAGCAAATTGCTGGGGAGAGGAAATTAGTAGGGGGAATCTTGCAGAATTCACCCCCCTTCCCCATGGAAATGTATAGGGGCCACTCCGCTATCATACACATTGAAGTGCATATGATCGCTGGAGTGTCCCTTAAAGCAGTCTGGGAAATCTAGTATTTAGGAAACTAAGATAAGCTTCAAGTTGAGTACAGGCAGTACATTACAAATGAGACATTTTAGAGGAAGCTGAGAAACATTTACTTCATTCTAAAGGTTATAACACAAAAGAGCCTAAATATTTGCGGTAAACAGACTATTCAGGACACGTGACAA
Organism: Spea bombifrons; assembly: GCF_027358695.1. NCBI lineage: Eukaryota > Metazoa > Chordata > Amphibia > Anura > Pelobatidae > Spea > Spea bombifrons. The sequence continues at coordinate 4,453,235 of NC_071099.1, forward strand.
GACCAAGGACAAAACATATGACATTGGTATACCTACGAACCTTACAATACCTGATGGGATAATGGTTACTGTCTGTCAACAATTTTCCTGCAATGTATCAGAAGGCAACCATTATTTTAGATTTCAGAAAGCAAGGTATAGCTATGAGGAATTCAGCGTGTCCACCATAGGGGCTGCCATCTTAAGTGCTCAGGACTTGCGTAATGATTTCATCCCAGTAAATTAGCTCTAGCTTTGGAGGAAGTGGGTTCTCTCACAGCCTTTGTATGGGTGGGGTGGGGAAAAAGAAGAAGAATTCAGAACATATGTCATTTTATCTCAGTTCCCCGGAGTATAAATAGTATCTGATTTTAACCTCATGTCATTATTTTAATTGGTTGAAACTGAAGCATTTTACTCATTTTGCTATGTCTTGTTCAACCACACTTTTTTTTTCCCTGACAGTTTTAACCATTGTTATTTATTTTATATAGCGCCATCGTATACCGCAGTGCTATACAATGGGTGAACAGGATATAAGTAGTAAATAGGATAGCAATTTGACTTACAGAGCCAGATAAGGAGGTCCCTGTTAAAAGAAGTTTGCAATCTAAATTATAAATATATATTTACTTTGTTGTTGTTTTGAAAGTCCTCTTTCCTAGGATTTTCAGCTTTGACATGTACAGAGGCATATATTGGTGCAGGAATGGTGAGAGCTGTAGTCCCCCCCCCCAAAGTTTGAGGTTTGTGTTCCTGGTTGTTAAGTAATGGCTCTACCGTGACATATGGTAATCCATATATCTAAAAAGCAATTGCACTAAGATACCAGGAAATAGACCGAGCTCAAGGGAGTTTAAAATGAATTTAGCTCATCTTATCTTTTGTGCACTTTGTAGCCTAGATATGTCCAGAGCTGCCCTCTAGTTACTTTTATTTGCTGTTGAATTCAGGGCCTACAATGAGGCCAAGTAACACGGAATCACTGAATTGAACAGGTTTTGTCACTGGGTCATTCTGCATTGAGCAACTTTTTATATAAACCATTAGAAGTGGTTAATCACCATTTTCCACATTACTTTTAAAACTGCCTGACTAGTTTGTCAATGTTGTGAATGTTAAAGTAGATAAAGATACAAATATTAATTATTTGTCTTTACATTTGGTATCATTGAACGGTTATAAACCCAATTAAAGAAGAACGGAAAGCCCTGTCTTTTGCTCATTGCTCCCTCCTGTAATTTCAGGCCGCAGTTTTTCCTTCTGAAGTGAAGCTAAAAAGTATCTTTCATAGCAACCTGAGTCTGGTGACAAACGGAAGGTGTGAGCAGCAAAGGGGAACAGCCCTTCTCTTTGTGTGGCCTCCACAGAGAAGTTGCAGTCACCATGGAGGCCATAGCAAAATATGACTTCAAAGCCACAGCAGATGATGAGCTGAGTTTCAAGCGAGGGGACGTTCTGAAGGTGAGTGACATTTGGCCATCAATGATATTAGTTATGAGAAAAAAAAATTGTAATGTAAAATTAACCAAGATCAAAAGGCTGCCTATTATTGTCAGGTAATTGTTTCAGGTTTGTTAAGGTTTCTCCTTTGCCTAAATTGGGACTGAAGTAAAAAGAGTTCAGCCTTTTCAAAATATCTATTGTAATAAGAATGTTGCTTAATCAAAGGGACACTCTGATATGCACTTTGATCATACAACTAACATTGTTTTGCCCCTTTCCCTGTCCCTTAGCGAAGTGCCTTGCAGGCCGAATGCATCTCCGTGCACTTGATTTACTCGCCGTTAGTCAGCTCCAGCACTGGCTCTGCTGAACGCTGCATGAAGGCGTCTGTGTAGATTCCTGTGCGCATGAGTACGGTCTTCCCATTGAAATGGCAGCAAAGTCTGTGTTAAGTGCTTTATTTCATTTAGAAAGAATGCATTTTAACTTAGGGTTGGGGTTACTCATAGTATGCATTCATAGTAGAGGTGTCAGGAACATTAGACTGCCCCTTTTAAATCAAACAAAGGCAGTTCACTTTTTTGGACGCAACATATAGCTGTCACATCCATTTCCTATTTCAGTTGAAATGCATGAATACGTTATTAATGTTGGTAGGTTCTGCAAGTTGGTTTTATTTTTAAGATGGCACAAGTAGGCTAGAGAACAACTCTTAATATACATAAGATGCATTTCGCCAAAAGATATTTGAGGTAATTACAGAAGAATTGCACTGTTTTGAAATAGCATTGTAATCCAATATTTGCATGACATTATTATTATTCCTGTGGTAGAAGGCGAGAATGAAATATAATATTCTGAATAATTTAAACATTTTAGATTAGATTGTGAGTCTATCATATGCGATTTCACTGTAAAACTATGTCTGGAAGAGAATATGGTAATGCAGTTATTGAGATTAGCTTTGCTGAGTAATGCATATTCACACGCATTCCCCATAAGCATGATGTCAAATAATCAATAACCGTGCTTAACCATGCAGGACGCACTATTATGGCACCACAGAGCACTCGCTAGACAATGGAGAATGCAATATTACAGCCTTTGGTATCACATAAGTTGGTCCCTAGTAAATCAGGGTGCCTTTTCTCCATCAGTAGTCATTATTGCTGGAATAACCACCACCCTAATAATACTTATGCCTCTAGCTATACTATATGACCAATATTACATGGACACCCTTATAATTATTGAGTTCAGGGTCTGGGGCTGTTTTTAAGGGTTTGGGCCCCTTAGTTCTAGTGAAGGGTAAAGTTAATGCAATAGAATGAAAAGACATTTTATAGAATGCTATGTTTCCAAATTTGTGGCACCAGCTTGGGGATATTCTTAACCTAGCATGACTATTCCCCTGTGCAAAAAAAACAAGGTCCATAAGATGCGGTTTGATGAGTTTGGTGTGGAGGAACTTGAGCGGTCTGCATAGTAGGACCTTAACCGCATTTGGATACCTTTTAGGATGAATTGGAATGTCAGTTGTGAGCCAGGCCTTCTCATTCGGTATCAGTGCCTGACCCCACAAATGCTGTTTTGTCTGAATGGGTACAAATTCCCACACACACACTTCAAAATGTTGTCCAAAGCCTTCCCAGAAAAGTGGGGGCTATTATGTGTGATTGCCAGGTATCCCTTTTAAAAAAAACATACACAACAACGAAAGGTGAGAATACGGAACTCAGTTATGGGATGGTGCACGAACCAGGGTACCACCAGTCCCTCAAATATATGGAATAAAGAAGCAGAAGCTCAGCACTTCAATGGTGAGGTGAGTTAATTTCACACAGGCAACGGGTCTTTCTCAAGATCTGTGCGTCGAAACGTTGTGTGACATAAACTCACCTCATTGAAGTGCTGAGGCTCTGCTTCTTTATTCCAGGTATCACTTTTGGTCATTTTCTTTTCACACCTCCGCTCATTCGCTTGCAGATGATCTGTGAAAAGCGTTGATGCACAATTGATGTGAAGCGATTTTGAAGTCTCCACAGGCTGCACATTGTATCAAATACCCATAGCCAGAAAAAGAATCGCAAATTAGTGATTTTATATAATTGTGCCTTCTCTTTATAAATAGTGGGCAGCCTTAAAATGCACGTGCAGACAAACTGGGCAAACAGATTCTACTAAGTAGTCACTGCACAGCAGACAAATACATATGGCAATAGTTCCCAAATCACTGTCACTTTTTATAACATACTATAAATCCCCCAAACCCTGTCTCTCGTGCATCAATTTTCACATGTTCCTCTGCACTACATGCTTTTTTTCTTTTTATAGGTCCTGAATGAAGAGTGTGACCAGAACTGGTACAAAGCTGAACTCAACGGAAAAGATGGATTCATTCCCAAAAATTATATTGAGATGAAGCCACATCCGTAAGTACCATGTGCGGGTCAGAATTCTTTAGCCTCACCTTTTTGGTGCTCCTCTGCCCCATTCACCTTTGTACTTAACTTCCTTTGTGTATCCCTTTCCACTTCAGGTGGTTTTTTGGCAAGATTCCACGTGCCAAAGCAGAAGAGATGCTTGGTAAGCAAAGACACGATGGTGCCTTTTTGATCCGTGAGAGTGAAAGTGCACCAGGAGACTTCTCTTTATCAGTCAAGTGAGTCTTGGTCCAAGTAGTTACTACAGTTTTTTGGTGGATCATTTTGCTCAATCTGTAGTGAATAATAGACAGGAAAATTTGTAAAGAATGTCAAGCCCAAGTATACACAACTGTTCTTCTGCTACAGATTTGGCAATGATGTGCAGCACTTCAAGGTTTTGCGAGATGGTGCAGGGAAGTATTTCCTGTGGGTTGTAAAGTTCAACTCCCTGAATGAGCTAGTTGATTACCATCGGTCTACATCAGTATCCCGGAACCAACAGATCTTCTTGCGTGACATCGAGCAGGTGCCACAGGTACACGGGGGAGAAAGAGCAACGAATTTACCACAGGTATATAGAGGGGTGGGAAATCAGGAGGGGAGAGTGTATCTTTAGATCTTTAATCCAAGTTCTATTGGGTCACCATGTTGTATTACTACCAAATCTTTCTTTCTTGAGGAGATGGTCATTTTGAATCAGTGTTTGGGGAAATAAATAATGGATTTCTTTGTGTGCCTTCTCACCTCTAATAGACATGGATTTGATTTAGACACGGTATCATTGTAAGCATCACAACTGACCTCTTTGCTTTTACTTCAACAGCAACCCACCTATGTGCAGGCGCTGTTTGATTTCGATCCCCAGGAAGATGGGGAACTTGGATTCCGACGAGGAGACTTCATCCAAGTGGTGGACAACTCAGATCCGAACTGGTGGAAGGGAACTTGCCATGGCCAAACTGGCATGTTCCCACGCAATTATGTGACACCTGTCAACCGCAACCTGTAACTAGAGCCTGCAAGGCAGCCAAGGAAGAGCACAGACAGGCTTACCTGGGAAAGAGAGTATGGACTGATTTTAAGACCAGGGATACACAAGACCAGTTTATTTAGGTATAGATAAGTTGAATGAATTGCAACTATAGGCAAATTATCGACAAATGGAACCACAAAAGTATATGCTTAGGGATACTAATTGATTGAGAGGCCCTAACTATTTGGCTAACCAGACTATAGTGTAATTGGGCCACACATTTGTAAATGTGGGTCTATCACAGGTAGACCTGTGATATATAAGAGAATGGTAATGGACTGACAGTAAAGCTGGGTTGGGGTGAGGGCAGGGTAGCTACACACACTTGCAAACACACACACAAACTGCTCTACAGAAACAGTGGTGAACACCCACTGGTCCGTGATCTGAGGAAACCATCCCAGGAGTCTGGCTGTGCTTTGTGCAATTGCTTTTCAGCATCTTTTTTGAAGGAAAGGGGAGTACCCTTGGCTCATTATGGAACTTTAATTTTTTTTTGGGGGGGGTTGAGGGTCCAACAGGCTCAGTGGGCGGGGGAGGGGGTTTAATGGATGTTTGATTTAGAATGCCAAAACATAACTTTAAATTAAAGACCGAAAATAAGACTTTTTTTTAATTAACAAGTTTCCTTCACTGCTGCTGTTTCTTCCTAATGTTTCACCCGCTTCACTCCTCTTTATCTGTCTTATCGTGCATGTGTGTTATCAACGCACTGAAATACAACACACGCCTATAAAATAAAATACAAAATTGAGAGCTGCCATTTCCAGTCATTTTCTCTCTATGCAAACCTGGGGTTGCTGGCTTTATTGTACGGGACAGACAATTTCTCAGCATCTCCAGGCACATCCAGGTGTTTCCTAAACTAAGGCACAGATGTTTTGTCTAAGATACAGCTGGCATTCATTCCTGGTTCAACTGACCTGCTCCATCCACTTTATTTATTGAAAACCTTTTATTTCACTTCTGCAGACAGAGGGCAGCGTGCTTCCACCAAATTTGGCTCTTCACTTGTATTATGGAGGTACAGCAGGGGAAAAGGTTGATTTGTAGATGTCAGAGCTTTTTAAAGCAATTAAATGAAAGTAATTGCACAGGCCTCAGATAACTAAGGTGTTCGCTAACAAAAAAGTTGCACCAAAGTGCTATTATACAGATTTGGTCTGTTGTGGAGGAATACTCCATGCCTTCTTAGTTTACCAGTAGTGCAGATGATAACCCTTTGTGTACCATCTGAATATTCTGTTATCTGTTAAGGCTAAAAAAAGGAGAGGGCAGGTTCTGCTAAAGGCCACAACCAAGACTTATGATGCATCTATGAACCAAAATATTGCAGCTTAAAACATCATTGTAACACAGCAGGACTCCTTTTACACCTTGCTGGGTAAGAGTTGCATGTTCACATATATACCCCTCTTCAGACACCATTTGACAGCCTTCATGCAGCTGTGTAGGTTTACAAGAGTGATCCATGCCACAGGCTCACAATGTAGAAAATTGTCAATGATTCTTTAAACATGCTTTTATCACAAAATGAAAATTTGACCCTGCAAGGGTAACTTCATCCCTGTAGTGCCTCTACTTGCTCTTTTCCTTCTTTAACTCTTGATTTGTTATTTTCTACTACTTTCAGCTCTATGTAAATGGATTAAGAGCACACTGGGACCATTTGATTGTGTATTAGGGGTTTATGTATATTCTGCACCCATGCAGATTGAAAACTTGTGTGCGTGTGTATATATATATATATATATAAAAAAAAATCAAATCAGTGTTTAAATAATTAAGAACAGCTCCTGCATTTAAATATTCTAATGCGGCATTTGGTAGATTATAGTTATTAACTGTGAATAATAATAAAATCCCTGTGTATTCTTCACTGGACTGCTAGTGACCTAATTTCTAAGTAACAAGCCCAGAAAACCTTAACTCTGACTCATTTTTATGTCTTATCAATGTAGATATTTTACACTTTGTGCTATTCTCTGAAATTGTCTATTTCAAATGACCTCCTAAGGATTGATTTTATATATATATAGATATATATAGATATATAGATATATATATCTATATCTATATATCATATATTGATAAAAGTAATATGTGACCCTCTATGCACTTTGCAGTGTAACAAACCTGTGTACATCTCAGTATTAACACATTTGTCTTAACAGTTGTGAATCTGATTAATTGTCTGAACATATAAAGGTCTTGTATGTGTAGTAGTGATCATAATCAAATTCATATTAAAGTAGACCTGTCATGGAAAAAACAATATTATATAGAATGAATGTTAATTAAAATCCACCTATGCATTGCGCAAGCAAATGTATAGATTTCCTATTTTCCCTAATCAAATGTTGTTCCTTGTTTTTCGAAAAACCTCCTCTGCGTAGTCTTCCTGAGCAGCGCTCGGTAGAGCACAGTGATCATGTACTATATGTAGGGAAGCCATTAGTGAACATAGCAAGGTGAGCTGAGCTTCCTAAATAGAGCAGTGAACATTGTGTGAGACAACAGTAGGGGAAGTTGCCATCTCACCAGGAAGGTAGAGAGAAAGAACAGTGTTTAATTAGGGGCTCACGTGTGTGTGTTTTTTTTTTTTAGTTTTTAGTGGATAAATGTATTTAATAATGAAGAAATAATTCTCAAAAAAAAGCAAAAAGTCTTTACCAGGGCCGGTCCACAAGATGTCCAGATTGTAATAACCAAGAGGTTTCAACCATTGACTACATTAACATCAAGCACTATATATAATATTTTGGGCACTGTCCTGCCTTTGCAGGGGGTGTGGTGCATGGGCCAGTTGGGGAGATCCTTAGACCTCCCCAGCAAAGAGCTCTAATGAAGCATGAAAAGGGTTGGTATGATACATACCGGTATTTATATACACAGAGAGATTTTATAGAAGACAAAATGGAGCATAAAGATTATGTGCCGGTCGTTATACCCATCTCACAGTTCTATAAAAAGGTTGCTAGCTAGTCATACGGGATATACCTTGAGTACACTTAGTATTGCTGGTAGTGCTACTGTTTACCTTCCATATAACATCCATGTGTAATCTTAATAAAAATATGAGACAGGACCATCCCTAGTAGGGCGCTGGGCACCAACAACATCACGCGACTACCACGAGAGAAAGCACTGAACATGCTTCCATGTTTTCTCGTGATTACTCCCCACTAACCAGGCATGTTTGCTAGGTTCTAAAAAGATCTGTGGTAAACCCCAGCAATAGCCATGCCTTACCTACTTTTACTGCTTTTTGTGTATATGCATGTAATAATTGGGTTTTATTAAAGTATTAAAATGGTGCATGTAGAAATTAGGCTACGTGAATATTCCATAGGTCTTATACACCATTCTGGTTTTCAACTTTCACAATGCCACTTGTGTCATAAGCAGCATGCAGGAGTGCCCATTTGTCCCGGTCTCTGCAGTTCCTGTACAGCTGGAAGGGAGCTGTGAAATATGCCCTCCTCCTACAGACTGGTGACCTTAGCTACACCGCACACTTACACATGCATATACAAACTCACTCAGTTTCCCTTTCACAGCTCTCCTCATCGTTTGCACAGCACCTTTATCTTCAGCACAGTGTCATGTAAGCCTGTTCCTTGACCCCACTGGGCAGGTGGGATTGTGGATTCTGGGTGTCCACCTCATTTTGCCCTATACAAAGAATTGCCCTGTCTGTACCGAGACAGAAGATTTTAGGCTATGTAAGCATTGAATCATATGTTGTGACAAATCCTAAAACCCCATAATGTTAAAAGGCTCTCTTATTTTTTTTATATTTCTTGTATTACTATAAATAAGAAAACAAAAAAGAACCACTGTTAAGGATGGACCAGCCACACTAGTATTGGAGGAAATTAAGAAAGGGGAGCAAAGGAATATGGGAGAAAGGGTGTTGAGGGATCTTTTGAAGGACCAAAGGTGGGGGGAAAGACAGATAAGCCAGGGAGGGCGTTCGAGAGGATAGGGGCAGCCCTTGTGTGCATGAGAGCAACAAATCAGAAGAGAGGACAGACTGATTAGGTGTGTATTTAGAGATAAGTGATGAGATGTACCATATTTCCCCAAGTATAAGACACTGCCTTTTATAAGATGCACCTTAATTTTGGGGGCCGAAAAAAAAAAGTTATTGTACTGGCTGCCTGGGCATGATATGAGTATGATTGATGTTAGCTGCTAGCAATTGTTAGCAATCGCACTCCTATCATGCTCAGGCAGCCAGTACATGCACATCACTTTCAGCCTCCCTGTGGGTGCACCCCAAATTTTTCTGAAAAAGGTACGTCTTACACATGGGAAAATACGGTAAGTAGGAGAAGCGCTATGAAGGCTTTTTAAGTTCATTCTGAAGCGCACAGGCAGCCAATGAAGAGACTGACAGAGAGCAGAGGTAATAGTAAAGTCGTGTAGAGAGAAGTTAAACAAACCTGTAATTTTATTTTCCTCCTTAGTCCCTTCAGACTCGTGTGTAATGATGCTTGCCGTGAGTGCTGGTACAGTCATTCAAGGTATGCACAAATAATGCGATCGAGCATTCCCTTCTGGTAGGTGTCACATGAGGACAGGAGAGCCTCAGCAGAGTCTGTTTATAGGCTTTCCCATTGCTACCCCTGCTTGCTGATCACAATTAATGCAATTGGCACATCAAAAAGTGAAAAAAGGAACAAAATAAAAGTGGGAGCTTAGCGATCTTACTATGACATCAATGACATCATTGGTATAAAAACAATGTATGAGAGATCACCATAGAGATCTTGAGTTATACTGCAGTGGGACCAGTGCAAAAACAGAGTTCATAGTTTAAAACTGACGGGTCAGAGACTTAAGATCAGTTTATTTCACCTAGAGGATGGTGAAGTCTTAATACAGTGAGATCATTTAACCATGTTGGGAATATAAAACAAAACCAATGACCAAATAAAATTTGAGCTCTTTACAATAGGAAAAAAAGGAACAGACTGGATGGATTTATATATAATGTTGTCATTATAGGAGTTCTCTTTTTAAAATTTATTTTCATAATAAGAAAAGACATGACAAAAAGGTATAATATCAGAAAAAAATAATAATATCAGACATGTAGCTATAGAGTGCCACAATAGGGGTTCCGATAGCTAATTATTAATAATTATACAAAACGATAAAAAAGAAACAAGACAATAGATACCGTACTATTAATCTAGTGTCGCAAAAGATTGTCTTACATAGAATTAGATGGCTAAGATAGGGATTGGCTTGGGGGAGCTCCAAAAAGGCGGAATTTTGGTGGCAGGGGCTGTAACTGATTAATAGGAAAGGTTATTTAAAGACATATAAGATTCCCATACAGTTAAGGCCTTATCAGCTAAGATATTACAGTTAACTGCGAGGAGACCTTTCTCCATATGTAGTTAATGTTCAATTTGGGCCTTAAACTCAATTACTTTTCCAGTGTCACGCTATAATTATTTTAGCTGCCATTAAAACATGTGAAAGTAAATATATTTTTATGTTGTCCAGTTTTGGCCAATTTAAATGAAGAAGTATCTCTGGCTTGTCTTATACCAGTTATTTCTAAATGCTCTAAAGTGTTATTGACCATATAGGTGCCCTTATCTGAACCACATCTCCAGCATATATTTGTATATGAAGGATAGAATTTGTTTAATCTATCAGGGACTAGGTATCATCTGTATAAAAGCTTATATTGAAGTTCAATATGATTTTGACTTTGAATATATTTTTTTTACGGTAACTATTACTTTATTCCTGGTGTCTGAGTCTAATTCTATACCTAGATCGTTTTCCCACTCTTTCTGTGCATTTAGAGTTTAGAGTAGTCTTTAGCATCAAAAAGATGACTATGGTATATCTGCATACCTGGGAACTCTCCGGGTTTGACACGGAGATTGCCGGGTGAGCGCTGCTCCTCCGGTTCAAGAGCCGAATCCTCCGGGTCGCGGGGTCCTGACACGCCCTGGCTCCCCGCCCATTTTTTTCCTTTACATGGGGGTGTTTCCCCCATCAGCGGGACCGCCCACCAACATCCGCAGGACCACCCGCGGACATCAGTGTGCAGCCCTGGCCAGGTATGTATTTCTGTCTGATTTTTGGATCTTCGGCGAACATCTTAATTATTTCTTCAGTATGTGTATAATTAGATTCCCCTATGGCTCCCATAATATAGCCTCTTACCCTTAAGTAAATAAATATTTCACTAGTGAAGAGATCAAATTCTTCCCTTAGCATTGAAATGTTTTTAATTAAGTTGTCCTTTATTAATTGGTTGTATTTTAACAGGCCCTTTTCTGACCATTTTTTTAAATGAAAGATTTTCCATATTCGATTGCAGAATGGCTCTAGTGTAAGTATATAAAGCAAAGGGGACAGAGGGCAACCTTGACAAGTTCCATTTTTTAGTGCACACCAGGGAGAGTACCAATAATCCTAGCAAGAGGGGATTTGTATAAAGCAATTATGCCATCTAGGATTTTGTCTTCAAAGCCGAAGGTCTTCAATGTAGCCACCATAAAACCCTAGTTGACCCTGTCAAATGCTTTTTCAGCATCAAGGAACAACAGGGGTATTCCTTGTCTCTTAGACATATCCAAAATTTGTATGAGTCTTCTGATATCGTTACTGGGGATAATTAATCTCAACTTTTGATCGATATATTCAAACCTTAGTCGTGAGGATATCGATCAGAAGTTGAGACTAATTATCCTTATATTTAAAATTAACAGATATCCTCGTACTATCATGTGTGTGTACGCTCCTAATAACCGGCTAGATGTCGTATATCTTGATTTTTCCAAAGCGTTTGATACGGTGCCACATAAAAGGCTGGTACATAAAATGAGAATGCTTGGGCTGGGGGAGAATGTGTGTATGTGGGTAAGTAACTGGCTCAGTGATAGGAAACAGAGGGTGGTTATTAATGGTACACACTCTGAGTGGGTGACTGTTACTAGTGGATACCACAGGGGTCAGTTTTGAGTCCTATTCTTTTTAATATATTTATTAATGACCTTGTAGAGGGATTGTATAGTAAAGTATCAATCTTTGCAGACGATACTAAGCTCTGTAACGTGGTTAACACAATAGAGGACAGTGCACGATTACAAATGGATCTGCATAGGTTGGAGGCTTGGGCTGGGATGTGGCAGATGAGGTTCAACACAGATAAATGTAAGGTTATGCACATGGGGAAGAAAAATCCAGGCTGGGAATATGTATTAAACGGGAAAACACTGGGGACGACTGACATGGAAAAGGACTTAGGAGTCTTGGTTAACAGTAAATTTACCTGTAGCGACCAGTGTCGGGCAGCTGCTGCTAAGGCAAATAAAATCATGGGGTGCATCAAAAGGGGCATAGATGCCCACGACAAGGAAATAATTCTACCATTGTACAAGTCACTAGTCAGACCACACATGGAATACTGTGTACAGTACTGGGCACCAGTGTACAAGAAAGATATAGTGGAGCTGGAGAGGGTTCAAAGACGGGCAACCAGAGTAATAAGGGGAATGGAAGGACTACAGTACCCAGAAAGATTATCAGAATTAGGGTTATTTAGTTTGGAAAAAAGACGGCTTAGGGGGGACTTAATAACTATGTATAAATATATAAGGGGGCAGTACAGAGATCACTCCCAGGACCTATTTATACCCAGGACTGTATCTATAACAAGGGGACATCCTCTACGGCTGGAGGAAAGAAGGTTTCTACACCAGCACAGACGGTGGTTCTTTACAGTAAGAGTGGTGAGACTATGGAACTCTCTGCCAGAGGAAGTGGTAATGGTAAACTCAATAAAAGAGTTTAAAAGGAGCCTGGACGTGTTTCTTGAAAGCAATAATATTTCAAGTTATGGATATTAGATTAATAAGGACAGAACGTTGATCCAGGGATTTATTCTGATTGCCATATTTGGAGTCGGGAAGGAATTTTCCCCCTGGTATGGGGCAATTGGCATCTGCTTCATAAGGGTTTTTTTTGCCTTCCTCTGGATCAACACAGTAGGGACACAATATGTATATAGGTTGAACTTGATGGACTTTGGTCTTTTTTCAACCTTATGAACTATGTTACTATGTTACTAATATATCCACACATTTTAACCCCGGATGGTCACCCCAGGGCCGTCACAACATTGTATGTTGCCCTTTAGCTTTGTCGCTTCCCCTAACCATTCCTTACTAGAATTTCTTTCTCCCCTTTCTTTTCTCATTTCCCTCCCCTGTTCTTTACCTCTTTATCATGAGTGAATATCACCTTCTGTATTGATTGCACCCATTAGTTTCTTTTTGTTTCTGTGATTCTTGAAATACCTCAACACCCTTTACAGTGCGTATTAATCTCAGTGAATAAAACCTATGTATCTATTACATAAATACCTCCTGACATCTCCTTTTATGACTCCAATCCACCTCTGATTTTAACACTATTGACTGATCAAAGAACCTTGCCTTAGACATTTTGATGTTATCTGCTTCCCATTCTTAACCATGTTATTTGACTGATACTTAAAGAGAGATCTTTCACGTTGCTGTATAACATGCCTGATGAAGGGACCTGAGAGGTCTTGAAAGAGGCCCTTAGACGTGTTTTATATTCAGTGTAATTTCAGTGAGCTAATTTAAATAGTTTCCCCTGTTCCACATGTCGTTGTTTAGTGATTTCCCATATATAATAAAAGAAAAGAAAAAAACAGGAAATAACACACAGCACTTAAGGTCTTACATGAGGAGGAAGCCTACAAAATGAAGCATACATTAAAGTTTTTTTTCCTTTTTTTTTCTCTTCTTTCTTTCCTCTTCCCCTCCTTCCCTTTTATTTTAAGTCTTTTGTAAACATTCATGGGCTTCCTCCCGAGTTTTAAAGGCTTGCTTCTTGCCTGCTTTAAAGATAATTAGAGAAGCTGGATAGGTGTACAACCTCACGTCATCGCTCTGCCCTGTTGTCAAAGGGGTTCATTCACTAAAGGCAGAATTGTGATTTCAACCTGATTTTCAGACTACTTGTCTTCACTATAAGCATGGGCGTGCTATTGCTAGGCCTGTATAATAGCCAAATTAGTGAGATATCACCAGACTCCTTCCCTTAAATTATGCATTATGTAGGGCCAGCTCAGACTTTCTTTTTTAAGAAACCTGACAGGGATGGCCCATCATAATGAATAGTTAGAGACTAAGGGTGGATACATTGAGTAGATTTTACTAAAAACATATTGCCTACTGTTGAAGCCAGTGGAGGCTCTTCAATAGGAACGCATGGGCACATGAACCCCCCAAGTGCAAAATTCATCAAAAATCCATTTTAATCACTCCCTAGTGACTGACTGAAGATTGGCCCCGCCCCTTTCCTTATAGCATCCACACTGCTCAGCAACTCATCTAACAGCGAGTATAAAATTAATCTTTTTTTTTTAGGTCTCTCCACACATGCGCACAGGGGTCAGAATGCTGCCTTCCCCTAGCCAACGCAGGATCTGACTGGAGCGCAGTATATCACATGCAGAGCATTTAGCTGGGAGATGTGGAAAGAGGCAGGACCGGCATGACTTTAAACGGGTGCAGAAAGCGATCTACGTTCGCTTTCTGCACCCAAACGGTGTTGCATTAACCCCTTCAATCCCAGGGGTTTTTGGTACCTCAAAGCCCAGAGCAATTTTGCCATTTTTGGGGTATGTCGGTTTAGCGATGATTCTCTTTTCCTGTGAATAGTGTACCCATGTAAACTATATATTGTTTTTTCAAGGAGAGATAGAGCTTTCGTTTGATACCATAGTTGGATGATTAGCTGAAAATTTAGAATGAGAAATTTAGTAAAAACTAGCGAAGATTAGAAAAATAAACTAATTTTTTTTTACATTTTCCCTCTGAATCCTCACAAAATTAGGTAAAGTGATGGAAAATCCCCTCCAAGTTTATTAATTCAGGTGTCCTGATTTCAGAAATACCTAATTTATATAGATTTTCCAGAATTTGCCAGCTCCAGGGAGCATACTATTAGGTGTACAATTTTGTATAATTTTTATGCCTATGGCTTAACGGGTTTGGGGGTTGTGAACGGGGGCAGGAGGGTTATACTGGCTAGATGTTATGCTAGGGCAATGGGAAGTAAGGTTTTTTAATAATTTTTTTATTATCTTTTTTTATATATTTTTTTTAATTTTTTTTTTATTTTAATTTTTTTACATTTTTTTTTATTTTTTATATATTATTTTTACACAGAAATGGTTAGAGGTCCTCCTAGGGACCTCCTGAACATGCCAGTGATGTCACAATGACATCACAGCTCACGTTATAATTTTTTTTTGTATTATTTATATTAATATTTTAATGATTTATTTAATATTATTTTTAAATCACTAACCGTTTTTTTTTTCCAGCTCTTCTGTTACAGGACGGGAGGGGGAGTGAGAGAGATGGTCTCTCACTCCCCTCCCCGCGATCCCCCTGCACCGATCACACTGTGATCTCTATGCAGGTCCTCACAGACCTGCATAGAGATCGTAGCGTCTCTGTGCCTCATCGGAGGGCAGGATATCCCCGCAGGGGATATCCTGTCCTCCGATGACCTTCCGGGTTACGTCAGCAGTGACGTAACCCGGAAGGGAATGCCCGATCGCGCGTTTGCAACTGCGCGATCGCGCGATCGGGCAGTTTACCGGTAACAGCTTACCGGCTTTCATGCCGGAAGCTGTTACGGGCGATCGGACAGCAGAAAGCCGGCAAAGCCGGCTTCTGCTGTCAGTGGGGAGTCCAGGCTGTCAAACGACAGCCTGGTCTCCCGTGCAGCGGCAGGGATGTGTCCCTGACGCTGCACGAAGGGCTGGACGTACCAGGACGTCCATAGGGGTTTCTTTGTGGGCGTTTTTTGGACGTCCCGGTACGTCTATAGGGGATTGAAGGGGTTAATGTCTCGACGTCGAGGCATTCAGCAACACCACGATCGGCATCAGGGGCCGTGTCTGGCCCCTCCCCGGGGCGTCAACTAAACTAAAACTAAAATTAGAAAAAGTCATTTTGTTCTAAATTTTTCACCATATTTTATACTTTTTAAATAGTAAATAATATGATACAATCAAAACAATGCCATCTAGAAAGCCCTTCTTGTTAAAGTGGACTCGCAACCGTCACATGCATTAAAGTGCATAAGAAAGAGTGTCCCTTTATATATATTAATTATCTTAATAAAAAAATAGTTTTGGAAGGAGACACAACCGCTTGTGGATAATTTCATTATTAAAGGCAATCTGTCTAATGTTTTCTTACCAGACATGGAAGTTGTGTTAAATGGCTACATTATCAATGCAATAGCAGGTACTTGAATCAATTGCTCATTCAAAGGACCTGGCAGCCGCCTGACACTGCGTGGAGTTTTCTTTAAACGCTTCTTAGTTACAGACTTCATAACCTTTACTCCTCTGCGGCTTATGGAAACCCGACTAATGTCTCCGACTGCAGGCCAGCGAAGTGAACAAAACCCCTCAGGCTTTGCACAGTTAGTTTAGGTAGCGGAGAACCAACACAAGTTCAGAGCACCGGCCCTCCACACTATTTCTGGCACTGGTTCCACCACATTCCACCTAGCGCGTACCTTTGCATCGCACGGAACCGCGCAGGGTTCATTCGTGACCTTACCGCTGCCGGACAAAGCGCCGCGAACAACCCAAGTAAAATAAGCAATCAAAGAAAATGCGTGCACTGTCTACTGCGTATGACTGCGAACAGGCTGGTACTGTACTTTCTAATAACATCGTGATCTCTGCTGTTTAATATCCCTTGCCACCACAAAAATGGCTGCCGTTCGACCCACTTCCGTTTATCCCCGCCTTTTGGACCTGACAGAATTGTAATTTGTCGCGAATGTTTGTGTCCACGGAAACTGTGTTCTTATTGGTTTGCCTAGTTGGACAGTATTGCCGACGGGTTCTCTTATTGGCTGAAAGACGTGGGCGCTGTTTCAGTGTACAAACGAGTTCAAGTTCAGCGGGGACAGGTGAGTGAGAGTCGCCTCTTTTCTGTGTGAATCTGAACAAATGCGCGCGTTAATCTGCTGGCACTGAGACTAAGGAAGGTTTATTTAATTTTATGCACTTCCAATTTAGATTTCATTAAGGTTTTAGATTATGAACTCACAGCGCAAGACGTGTTTCCGAAGAAAATAATAACGTTATATATACACACACTGATCAGAGTCATTTGGTTGACAAACTACATAGAATTAGCTTGATGGACCATTAAAGAGTTAATATGTAATGCGTATGAGGGTGACATCATGGGATTATGTATACATCATTTAATTGATCCATTATGCCTTAAATGTAGGCCTTTAAAAAGTATAAAACGGCAACTGCAAAACGTTTAGCAGTAGGGTGGCAGCTGGCCATTCTGTATCGCTGCCTCCAGAAAAGGACTAACAATATGAACTAAAACTAAAGCACACTTTGTGGATTGTGGGCAGATTTTCGTGCAAGATCTGAAAAGGCATCGCCTAAAAGGAACTGTTAATTCATTTAAAATCACTTATTTTCAAAATTAAATATGTGTTCACTCAGAACTTATAAAGCCAATCCTTAACTTGGATATTGATATAGCTTGCCTTTTGGATATCTTAAAAGCTTTTAACTTAAGCAAAATGTATCTTTTTTTTTAACACTTTCAGATCTTTTTCTCAGATTTGCAGGATACTTAAGGATACTTAAAATTTCTGTTTATCAATGAAAATTAATTAATATGTATTTGGTTTGAAAGCTCAACAAAACATTACTTTTCAGAAAGTCTTTGCTATATACATATGGTATTTAAAGTAAGGAACAGAGTATTTTTAAGACTTAACATACCAAAAAGGGTTAATTGTGTCACACATCGGAGACAAGCTACGGCTACCCGGAGCGACTTCGTTGTGGAAGATGCTAACCTGACGGCCGTAGCGATGTCAATATTCTGGCTACGCTTTTGTGACACGCACTAGGTGGCGTGTCCGTGATGTATGATGGGTGGTGGGGCAGACTCTGCTGTGAATTTAAGAACTTGGAACTGCATTAGAGAGGCATCATAGTGTGGTCTTACTACTGTCACAACGTTTTGGCGTTCCTGCTCTTGTTCCCTGGCAAATCTGGATCCTGAAGAGGTATATGACTCCTGGCCTGTTTGACTATTCTCTGCCTGGTATTTTTGTACCTTGCTACTGTTGGCTGATTACCTGTCCTGTGTACCTAGTCTGGCATCCTGTGGCTACCTGTTCTGTGCCTCTACCTGTGGCATCTCCTATCTAAAAGTATCCAGTCCTCTGGCAAGTGCTTTGCTAACTCAGTTCCTTACCGGTCTACCTGAGCCTCCACAATATTGGGATCATTAAAGTCCCTGGTCTCCGTTTTTTGGGCTCAACCCTTGCGTAGGTTAATCAGGGTGAATGGCTCATGTGTTGTGTGCTCCTGGGTTCTGGAATTATGATATTCATACCTGGGAACTCTCCAGGTTTGACCTGGAGATTGCCGCTGGGTGAAGCTCCGGGTCAAGACCCGAATCCTCCGGGTCGCAGGAGTGGGGTCTTGACATGCCCCGATCCCCGCCCATTTTCCCCATCAGCGGGAACGGCCCGACAGGTAGCCCAGAAGTTCCCAGGTATGGTGATATTACACTAGGGTAATAGTGCTCTCAGCTCAAGGGCACTCAAGTGCTCTCAGCTCAAGGGCCCATGAGGTTCTGTTCAATGGTAAGGAGGATAAGGTAGACCAGCTTACCCTTGCTATGCAAGTCCTGATAGCAAGATCTGATCCTGGTATTAGTACCCTGCATGGCACCTCTACCCCGGCAGGATATGTTGCTCTTGGTTCAAGCCCTGCTGCTGTTTCTTCCTCACAATTACCTTTGAAAATTCCAAAACCTAAATGTTACAGTGGAGAACTGGAGGCCTTCCACGAATTTCTGAATCAATATTCAATGCAATTTGAACTCGCACCTCAGATATTCCCTCCTGAAAGAGCTAAGGTGGGGTATATTTCTCCTCACCAGCAAGGCTCTGGCATGGCAAGGCTCACAGTATCCACCTCTGCTATGCTCAACTTCATTGATATTTTGTTTGTCTACAAGAATAACATCCCTCTTGTAACGACAGATGCCTAGCTCTGAGAATTTTCACTTTTTACAAATCAAACATAGCAAAACTTTCTTTTCATAGCAAATCTACATTCTGTGGGCAGAAATACACTCACACTTTCAAATTGACAGCTAATGTGTAGTGTGACGGGTACACTGTCAGAAGCTGCTCCCTGAGCCCAGGACAGGAACCAGGGACCCGGGCAATGCCGAGTTGAAATGGATAAATTGTGATTATAATATATTACCCCAAACTTCAGACAGAACCAATGTTAATAAAACAGGAACTCCGTTTTAATGTGACATTTAATGTGACATTGGCGTTTAAACAAGAGGTTAATTTATATACAAGAGTCACAGCAAAGCACGCATAGTTCTCAATCAGGGCGTCCTTTGCACTCAGCCCAGTAGAGGGTTGCTATTTTAGTCGGGGGGGTCTCTGACTTTTGGCCAAAACCAGGCTGGATATCAGTTCTTGGTGCAAGTTCTGGTCTCTCTCTTGTAAGTCCTGATCAGATGGAGAGGAACACACCACACATAAAACCCCTTGTCAAAATGCAGTTATCAGAAATCTGTGTCCGAGCTCCTCAGTCTTTAGACTCTGGTAATTTGGGAAATGTGGCGCTCTGTACCAGGGGGAAGAAGTAGTCCCAACAGACCATGTGACAAAATAACTATGCAGCAGTGTAATATACTGTATGTTTTATGTTTAGCTGTATATGGTGAAGCTCTATGTGTGGAGCGGGGCGCCTTGGTTGTAGTGAGGTAGAGCCAGTGGTAGTGAAAAATAAACTTTAAAGTTCAGAGAGAGGATCTGGTAGCATTCTGGTTTGAGGTTGGATGTTATTCGTATTAAAGTGTTTTTTTAATAGAAATTAAAAGCTGTTTGCCCCTTTTCTGGAAGTCATGTGGAGATTATTAGTGCTGAAGATAAATTATATAGTTATACATAAAGACTGTGCATTGTTTTCAATATGAAAGATTGCATATGCCATTATAAATATACAGTGATGCTATATTTAGTCTTTGTTAAGCACCTGGTGTATTTCAAGAATTAATTTAATATCTAACGTGACATTGCCCTCCAGTTTGTCATCTTGTACCGGGATCATATTGTGATTAATTCGCCTGATCTGTGTTCACACTGTAAACATGTTCATCTTGTCCTCCAATGCCTCTGGCAGAACCATCCACATGCCATGCTGGAGAAGTGTCTGTTTAGAGTCCTCAGAATATCCTTCATGGAATATATATAATTTCCACCTCTGGCTTTGAAATGGATCCTGTGAAATTATCAGCTATTTCTGGATGGACCCAACCTATTGCTTTTCAGGCCTTCCAAACGTTCCCTTTTTCTGCACCAGAAAAGCCACTATTGATACAACCTGATGTCTCTAAACCTTTTGTGCTTGAGGTTAAAATTAGCAAAGGGGCTATCCTGTTACAGCGAAAAGACTTCAATGGCAGACTCCATCCATGTGCTTTCTTCTCCAAATCTAACTACAATATCAGCAATTGAGAACTTCTGGGTATCATTTTGGCCCTCCAAGAATAGGGTCAATTACACAAAACTTGTGAATTCCTCAACAAGGCCAAAAAAATTGAACAATATACAAGCCAGATGATCCCTGTTCCTCTCCAGGTTTGACTTTGTCATGTCCTATCACCCCAGATCAAAAATTCATGGTAGTCTGTGAGGCTAGCACATTACAACACTGGTTACAATCCCACATTTTTGTTTCGTTGTAACCAGTAGGCACCAGCATATTCTGACAGTTTGCCATATTGGGCGATCATGCTGCCTGGTGCACTGCCTACGTAGATGGGATGGTTGGGAAGACTTCATAGCATGCGGTATCCACACCCTTTATCTTTAAGAGGTGGATTGCCTGGATATGACATCATAGCCCAGAGGGTAACTGGAGGTGACTGGGGCACTGCCCTGGGTCAGGCCTAGGACAATCCCAGTTTTAATAGACCACAGCACGTAGGTGGCAGATTATGCCATATTTGGCCTCACGTCTTTGAGCAAAAATGTGGTGGCCACAAATTAGAAGTCACAAAGATGATGAGATACTGTACATACTTCACAAGTTTGGGTAAGGGACGGCACTCAGAGCAAACACTGTAGTAAGCAGATCTAGAGCCATAGCTTCTATTTCCTGTACATGTTTTCTTTATGCACTTAATGGAGCATAATCACTCACAGTTCATCACTCCATTAAGTGCATAAAGAAAACAAGTGGAAATTATATAACCTGGTAGGAGAAGTACAGCCGAAAAACACCAGGAAATCATCATTAACCTCATTGTTGTAGAAGTTAAACTCCAGTATGTAAAATAAAAATGCTAATTTTGTTTTAGGTCAGCATATACAATTGAATTATAGAAATGTGTCTTTGTGTTGCAGCTCCCTTTGGAGAATGGTTGGCTATGACCCTAACTCCAAGGGACAGCTGCTGTCTCCATCAGAGGTAGCTACTGCTGGATCCCTTTCAGGGCTGGTAACTAGAGCTATGATCAGCCCCCTGGATGTTCTTAAGATCCGCTTTCAGGTATTTATTCTAATAAGGAAACTGGATATAGCCATATCGCTCAGAAAGAAGATGTCAAGAGGTGATATCTTTTATTAGGCCAACACAGCAAAGGATGTTGCCACTTAAGATTTCATGCCCTCCAATGTTTCTCCTTTCTGTTTTGTATTTAACAATAAACATAATTTATTAACCTTAAATAATGAAAGTAGTTTTAACTTAAAACGATAACCAAATCAATACATCAAATTTTCTTACATTATGATATAAGAAACACATTTATTACTTCGCCACACATTGCATGGACGTGAGTTTCTCCCAAGTTTATCACTATTTGAACCTTTCAATAAGAGTTCCAGCATTTGGGTCTGAGGATCTTGTCTTCTGAAAAACTTCTGAATGTAGAGCTCGATTAAAGACGCCCCTTTATTTTTACACATGAAAACTATGAAACTTGCAAGAAAAGGCTTCTACATTACTTTTTAAATAAGCTAATTTTTAAACTTGTTTTTTTGCACAACGTCTCAGCTGCAAATTGAGGACATTTCTGCCCGGAGTGCTCAAGGGAAGTACCAAGGTATCCTCCAAGCAGCCAAGCTCATCCAGCAGGAAGAGGGTCTGCAAGGATTCTGGAAGGGACATATCCCAGCCCAGCTCCTATCAGTGTCTTATGGGGCAGTGCAAGTGAGTATTGGGAATGAAGCTTTATGAAGTCTGCATGTTGTGGCAGTACAATTCAGCTTAAGCATTATTCCTTCCTTCTTTGCAGTTTTTGAGCTTTGAACTGCTAACAGAATTCTTCCACAACTCCACTTCGCTGGATCCCCGTGGTCCTATAGTACACTTCTTGTGTGGGGGACTTTCTGCCTGCTTTGCAACACTTACTGTGCAGCCCCTGGATACACTGAGGACACGCTTTGCTGCTCAGGGAGAGCCCAAGGTTTGAGGCAACCTGGAATCTATGACTATCCATGAAATAAAACCTAAATGAAGCAGAATATTGATCTGTCAGTGTCAACACAACAGGTTTACTACATATCATCAGGCAATGGAAGGTAGCCAATCACATTTGGTAGTGCCTTAATTTACAGATCATAGATAAAATGTTCAAAATCTTCAAAAATGTGACAATCTTCACTGAATCTACAACTTATAAAAATCAATTCATTTTTAAATATATATCATGTTTCCCTCATTTTATCCTTTGTGCCACTACTGGCATTGTTAAGAATGGATTCTCTTTTTTTTTTTGTTTTGTTACAAGGGGAGGAAGTACAGGATAGGTATTATAATTATCATCAAACCCATGTCTGCATAGGAATAACGAACTTTGTTTCCAGGTATACAGGCACCTACGTGAAGCAATCCTTAACATGTACAAGGCAGAGGGACCTATGACGTTCTACCGTGGTTTGTGCCCCACCTTGATGGCAGTTTTTCCATATGCTGGCCTTCAGTTCTCCTTCTACAACCTGTTGAAGAGGGCATGGAATTTTGTTCTGCCACAAAACCAGACAAAGAGTGGTGGAATGGGTGAGGATGAATAGATTATTATTATTATTGCCCACCTTGAAGACTGCCATGAGTATTAACAGAAAAGCCGTGACTGGATTGGGAAGAAATGTGGTCCTGGCACTTTAAGACATGAATCCAGCCTGCGGCCACAAATTACAGCACTGGTCCTGCCGCGTGAGTGACAGCAAAGTCAAGTAACCCTCGCGATCTGGCTCCAGCCTATAGGCTGTTTACCAGATTTCCAGGCCAGTGTATTAAACTAATGTTTTGAAAGATGAAACCAAAGTAAAAGTTGAGCTTTCAGGAAAATGTGCATGTAGTCTTTACTGGTTACTACCAGCGTTCCACACTGCAGTAGTATACTTTTTTAGCGTAAAATTTTCCTTTTCCTCTAGATAACTTTAGGAATCTGCTGTGCGGCAGTGGAGCAGGTGTGATAAGTAAAACTGCCACTTATCCCCTTGATCTCTTCAAAAAGAGGCTCCAGATTGGTGGATTTGAGAAGGCAAGAAAGTCTTTTGGTGAGGTAAGCAGGAGAAATGTTTCTGAAAGACTCAGGGCTCGTATAATGCAGGGCTACCCAAAATGCATTCATTTGTTAAACATTAATAGGGCTGCAACAAGTAATTGATAAAATCGATAATACATCATGAAAATCGTTGCCAACAAATTTCATTATCGATTAGTTGAATCGATTTTATCGATTATCAGATGAGAGGTTTTTTTTTTTTTAGAGCAAATGCTCTGAAAAATACCCCTCGTTTTATAATCTGGTTCATTCAATGTCACTTACAGCAGTTACTACTTCCCGGTCCCTCCCTGCAGTCACACTGATGATTGGCCCCGCCCCTTTCCTTCTCCCTGTCCCTCCTTGCAGTAAATCGGCAGTGACTGCAGAGAGGGACTGTAAGTAGTAACTGCTGCTGTGAGTCAGAAACGGATTATAAAACGAGGGGTATTTTTCATAGCATTTGCTCTTAAAAAACTCTCATTTTATAATCGCTAAAAATTGATTCAACTAATCGATAATGAAATTTGTTGGCAACGATATTCATTATAGATTTTATCGATTAGTTGTTGCAGCCCTAATATCTATATCACAGTCATGTGGAAAGTAAAGTACACCCTCATTGATTTCTATGGTTTTACATATCAGGACGTTATAACAATCCTCTGTTCTTTAGCATGTCTAAAAAATAGGTAAATACAACCATACATGACATATTACACCTTGTCATGATTTATGCAACAAAAATAAAGCCAAAAATTGAGAATCCATGTTTGGAAAAACAAAGTACACCCTTACTGCTTCCATATAAATTAGGTACTGCTGCTAATCAAATGCCCTTGATTAATTGATCATCAGCAAGTATGACCACCTATAAAAGCGTAATGTTTAGCAGTTTTCTGGTCTGGAGCTTACAGGTATGTGTTGACACAAAGTATTCAAAAGTTCAAAACCGTGTGTGTGTGTATGTGTGTGTGTGTGTATATATATATATATATATATATAATATATGCACAGTACTTACCGTATCCTCCACTCCCCTCCTGTATGTTCATTGTGGCCTGTAGCTACCTCACTGAGCAGTCGGGTCCCATGACGTGGGTCAATCCATCCTCCTCTGACACTGCACACTGAGGAGGGATGTAATTTTGCTGCTCGTTGCGGGACCCGATTGGATCTTTACTTGGAGAGGTGAGCGGTATGGACCTGTAAGAACACTGCAGCCTTCCCTCCAGCAATAGCTCTGTGTGCTCTGCCGTTAGGTTGGCCTAGCTTATATCGTTTACTAATCATGTAGTATTCTCTAATTTGACTCACACAGGTAAGAACATACCGTGGTCTTGTGGACTGTGCATGTCAAGTGAGGAAGGAGGAGGGATACAAAGGCTTTTTTAAAGGACTTTCTCCAAGCTTGCTTAAGGCTGCAGTTTCTACTGGACTAACTTTTTTCTGTTACGAGATGTTTTGTAGTCTACTGTTAAACATGAAGAAAAAAAGAAAAACTGAAGGAAATGCAAAAGATTCAGCTTCTCCCTCCAAGATCCATCAGAAATGAGACCACAATCAAATGAGGCAAACTATTTGCTGTTCCTGTTGTGTTTTCTCACTCTACTTTTGGTCTATCTGTCTTATCTGTTTTTATTCTATTTGCCCACTAAAGGAGTGGCAATAGAATTAAAATATCTTGTTACGCACAAGATTTGATGCACATTTGTTTGTTAATGTTTTATATGTAATGTATTTATATATGAGTATAAATTCACTTTGTAATATTTTAGGTTAACCCACCATGATTACTGAGCTCAATGCCAAGGGTGTAATTATTGTGGTATTTCTTGGACCTTTCTGTTACACATTGTAGCCTATTGTGACAGCAGAATACATTGGTAGGGTAGTGGAACAGACCAGTAATGTCCAGACACTTAATCAGTAACCGTGTAATGTAGAAACTGCTACAAAGGTCCCTTCACAATAGATAGTGACATTGATGAGTTAAAAGTGCAACTCTTGCAAAATCACCTGCACACTCCAGCTGTAGTAAATAAACTTAATTTATCGGAGGAAAGCTATCACTGGCAAAATGGGGCAAAACTATTGATTTAATTTCCTGCCCTGAACTTCCATTGTTAGCCCCATAAAGGCTGTCTAAGCCAATCAACAGCACTTAGCAAATTAACAAAAGGTATTAAATCTCTTTACTGGGAGGAAATCCTCAAATCCTGAGCAGAGGAAAAATGAGCTGCCCCGTGCCATATACAAAACGTGGGTTTCTAATATTGTATCTGTAAACATTACTATAGAAGTATATTTAATGTATTGAATTGTACAATATGATGAAAATGATGGATTTGCTTGATGTCCCCTTCATGGCTTTTAGCATAACTTAATTCATTTAATAAAATTAACTATAGCTTGTGGTATTTGTTTGACAGCTGGGGTAATTCTGTTTAAATATTTTTTTGTTTTGTTTTTAAAGTTATGGCTTGTGGCAAAATATGGCATACATACAGGGCCGGCCCAAGGCAAAATGCCACCTGGGGCGAATTTTAAAATGCCACCCCCCCCATTATCTGAACTCCCCCCCCCTCTTGTACTTACCTTCCGGCAGTCCTACGGCGAGTCTCCCTGTTCGTTCTCGGTGCCGGCTTGTAATGCTGAGCGCCGGAAATCTTCCGGCACTCAGCATTACAAGCCGGCACCGAACAGGGAGACTCGCCGCAGAGGAGAGAGAGAGGGGCGCCGAGCAGTACTGACAGCTTGGTAAGCGAAAACCACTCGGCGCCCCTTTCTCTCTCTTTCTATGATCACTTTCTTCGCTTAAACGGTGTTGCTGTAATGCCTCGATGTCAAGGCATTCAGCAACACCGAGACTGCCATCATGGGCCATGTCTGGCCCCTCCCCGTGGGCGTCAACATCCGCCATACATTGTATGGCGGCGGACGCCCGTTTTAAAAGGAGGCGATCAACGATCACCTATTAAATTTCAATGGTGTTGCTGAAATGCCTTGATCACGAGGCATTAAGCAACACCGAACACTGCGAGATGGCAGCGCGTCCTGTACAAAAAAAAAAAATCTGAAAAAGCTTTAAAAAACATTTAAGAATTATTATGCATCAAAAAATATATAATATATGATTTACCTTATCAACAGAAGAAAAACGGGACAAATCGGGGCACGGTGGCATATCGGGGGTATAAGGCATATCTGGGGGTACTGTGGCATATCGAGGGTAAAAGGTAAATCAGTGACATATCAGGGGGTATAAGGCATATCAGGGGGGCACCGTGGCATATAGGGGTATAAGGCATTTCAGGGGACAAAATGGCATATAGAAGGTATAAGGCATTTCTGGGGCAGAGTGGCAAGCTGGGGGTGAGATGTGCTTAAGTGGGGGGCAGGTTGGCAAATAAAAGAAAATATAAACAAGAGGCATTTTTCTCAATCATAGCTTACATGAATTGATATTTACTAGTAAAACTTATTTTGGTATTTTGGTAAAACTTTGTGTTCTTGTACCTTTAAAATATAGCTTTAATTATTATGTCAGTAATATAAGAAGGCGAATAGAGAAATTCCATTGTGCATGGAAAGGGTTAAAATACCAGCATTTGACATACCTTGAGGTTTCTAGTTACTTATTGCCCAATTACTATTTAGCAGTTTTTTTTCATTAGCTTTTTTGGATGTGTAAAATATTTTTCGGGTAAGAGAGAGAAAATGTGTTTTATTTTCAATTTTACATCATATTTTAGTATTTTTTTTGTATGAAATTAGATAATATGATTAAAAAAATCATGGTTTGGAGTTGGTACCTCCCAGGCAATTTATGTATTGCACTGCAGAGATATTGTCTAGTTTGAGAGGGACGCACAAGTCCTGTCTTCCAGAAAGCTTTTGACCACGAGAAAGTCGGCTAAACGTTCTAAACAGTTGATATGCAACTGAAGTTCAGACAGGGACCATTTTCCCTCCTCGTGGAGATGAAGCCGCAGCGAGCTTCCCAGCCCAGTCGACTATTCAGTTCCGGAAAGGAACTGAAAATTGCTTTCCCATTCCATTTGGGGATGTGATGAAGCCACCAGAGAAGTCCTTCTCGAGTCTCTGCATTCAACGTATTGCTCTCAATTCCAACATAATTATGTGCAAGGTTCTTTCTTGAGCAGACCAAATACCTCTTATTGTCCCCTGTGCTGAGAAAGCCCTGAATGGAAGCAACTGTGATCAGAGCTACCTCGAACAGCAACTCTAAGAGAGGACGGGCAAGGGGAATTATCAAGCCCAGAATAGGGTGGAACTCTTCTCTGACCCCTTTGGGTAAGAAAACCTTTGACTCCCTGAGGCCATGCTGCCTCAGTCGATCTCCTAGAAATAACTGGAGCCATCTGCATGATAGGGGGAATCATCGTAGCCTAATGTTAATGCTATCACCTTCCCTATAGTCTTCACTAATTCTCGCAGAGACCAACAGTGTCAAGAGAGGACTGAGGCTAAATAGGCCAGAATTTTTCCCCCATTTGTGTTAGGGAACTTCTTGGTGTCTAGGATAAACACCCAAAATATCATGTTCTCGGTGGGATCCAGGTCTTGTTGAACAATAACATCTACCTCTGGGTTTAACAGTAAGATATCATCCAAATAGTAAAGATATATGAACCCTTTTTTCTGACATGAACTATAATAGCCTTCGTTATCCTGGAAAAGGTGTAAGGTGTGTTGGATAGGCCAAACACCATCACTGTCCAGTGATAAATCTGTTCTGTCCAGCAGAACCTGAGAAATCGTCTGTGTTTTTTAGGGATGGGAACTGAATGGAAGGCATCTTTGAGGTCTAATTTGATCTCCCTTGAACCCGGCTTAAAATCACTCAAGGGAGCCGGAGGTCTGTTAAAGACCTCCGATACCGCTCCCTTGTGATCCGCGCAGCAACAGCTACTGTGCGCCGGGGTTTGTTGTCAGATCCCGGCGCACAACACTGAAGCCGTGCCCACCGCTGTCCGTGCCCTCTGACCCGGAAGAAGACAGAAGAACTGAAGAAGAGGAGCGAAGAGAAGGAAGAGGAGCTGTAAGGAGAAAAGAGGAAAGGTAGGAAAACATTCAGTGAGAGTGGATTGGTATATATGTGTGTGGATTGGTATATATGTGTGGATTGGTATATATGTGTGGATTGGTATATATGTGTGGATTAGTATATATGTGTGGATTAGTATATATGTGTGGATTGGTATATATGTGTGAATTGGTATATATGTGTGGATTAGTATATATGTGTGGATTAGTATATATGTGTGGATTAGTATATATGTGTGGATTGGTGTATATGTGTGGATTAGTATATATGTGTGGATTGGTATATATGTGTGGATTGGTATATGTGTGGATTGGTATATGTGTGGAAATGGTATATGTGTGGATTGGTATATATGTGTGGATTGGTATATATGTGTGAATTGGTATATGTGTGGATTGGTATGTGTGTGGATTGGTAAGTGTGGATTAGTATATATATGTGTGGATTGGTATATATATGTGTGGATTAGTATATATATGTGTGGATTGGTATATATGTGTGGATTGGTATATATGTGTGGATTGGTATATATGTGTGGATTGGTGTATATGTGTGGATTGGTGTATGCGTGTGGATTGGTGTATACGTTTGGATTGGTAAGTGTGTGAGAGTGATGGGTGTTATGCTGTACCATTTCCAATGTCTTTTTCATGCTCTAAAAGTACATCATAACTCCCATCACTCTATACTGTTCCACACAGTGGCAGAGCTGGGAGGCAGAGGCCTTGCGCCCCCACCGCAGGACTCCTGAAAGGTAAGTGAACTTCAAAGAGGGAAAGGGTAGATAGTTAGGAGGGGGTAGATAGGGAGAAGGGAGTGAGACAGGGGAAAGGGGGTAGATAGGGAGTGAGAAGGGGTAGATAGGGCAGAAGGGAGTGAGAAGGGGTAGATAGGGCAATCATACTCCTATCATGCCAAGTCTGCGAGTACATCCTGGAATCTGGGTATGCCTGGGCATGATAGGAATGTGATTGCAGTTAATTATATATATATATATTGTTATTTAATTGTTTTGTCCTATTTTGGTGTGTTACTTACTTTAAATAAAAGTGTTAGATTTTTTTATGGTGTGGGGGGGTCATATTCGGTTTTGGCCAGGTAAATGCTGCACTTTCGGTTACAGTCCAGAATTCGTTTCGGTGCATCCCTACTACTAAGCCAGACAATGAAGTGGTAGGCCTACACCACATCAATGTTTGGCGTAGTATATAGTGATTGGGGTTTTGTTACAAGTTTTTATTCCTTTCTTTTTTTGGGATGGGGGGGCACCAGAGGAGTAGTCCGCACAGGGCGCCAGAACACCTAAGGTCGGCTCTGAGTGTCTGATCCATGGTATACACAGACACATTGCTCCCAGTAATAGAAAGCAGTGCAGGATCCACTTCTGAAGGCATCAATGCTTGAAAATCTGGAATGCCTGGATCCTGAAAAGGAGATCATCTTCTTTAGCTAATGCAGATCGAAAGGCCAATCTTGCAAAGTCCCTGACTTCTGACTCCTGCTCCATAGCCCACCTATGAAGGTAGCACTTAAAAGGCCAACCCCAGCAATTTCAATATTGCTCAGCTTCCCTCTTTCAGTGGAAGCTGCTGAGCACACAACATCCTCTGACTCCCAAACCAATTTCAGGTGACCCCTGTCTGGAAAAGGAACTACTTAGGGAGGAAGACAGCAAACGCTCGAGAGGAGGAACGTGTTGAACTACCAGCACTCCAACAAGCCTTGTCCCTTTTGTGGGAAATGTGTTTAGAAACCTCAAACAAGCAAAACACATCCCTTTAAGACTTTACCTACTCAAACGAGGGTGAGGGGAAGAAGGACCAAAATCCTGTTCTTTAGATGAGGAACTAGAAGAGGGAAGGAATCCCTTTTTTTTAATTGAAACCGAGACTGTATCCTCCTCAGAAGAAGAGAACAGATCCCTGGCAAGAAACGTTGATTGGGCTGCTTCTAGAAGAAGCATCCACTATATCTGTGGCAGATATAGATCCTCCATCAAGGTTGCCATTTTAACATCTGAGGTGATCAGGGCTCAGCACAGCTGTCCTGATCACCTGATTGGCTGAAACGCTGTTGCTGTGCACGAGCACGGCTCAAACGTTTTCATCTTGGCAAATGTAATCCAGGACAAATAAGAAGCCGGTTGAATAAAAAGCCAATTTCAGCATTGTTCTTTATGGGCTGTTTTATAGGCAACAGGATAATCAACCTAGCATGACTAGAAACGGTACTGATATTTGACAACCACTAAATTTAAACCCCGAGTAAAAATTAAAATGTCCTAAAAACGATCCTGGAGAATTCCAAATGAAACGAATAAAATACATGATAAAGCTGTGAATGTAAATGTGGAGGAATAAACATGACTGTCTCAGACGGTACCCCGTTCATAGCTATTACGCGTTCCCACGCGCAAAACGAGCGGCTGCTACACCTCTACTAGGTCTACGACTTACGGTCTTAACTCTTAAAGGCCACCAGGTGGCGCTATGTGTAAGCAGATACCCTGCGGCCTGTTCCGGTTCGAGCCACGGCCTATCGTGAAATCTGTTTTAATGGGAAAAACGGCCGTGAGTACAAATATACTGAGATCATGAGTAGCCGATAACAGGTGAGGAAAAAAAATCAAGATATCATCCTGCGTAATCAGTAGCCATTTAAAACCGCCGTACACAATGCATTTTGGTACATATACGTCTATATAGATAAAGCGCACCTGCCTATAACTTGGAAGGAGGCAATACGGTTTTATTTTATATTATTAACACACGGCATTGCTATACTGTGTAACGAGTACCGTGTGCTAGCCTAGTACCCCGTACTGTTACTGCTACTAATCCATGCTGCGCCATAATGTTCCTTTTTATCGACATTCCAGACGCTTTACGTCAACCTCTGCGTGATGCAGCCATCGTTATGTATGTGAAGCAAACACCCCTCACATGCCTGCCTACGTGCTGGGAGAGATATTACTCTCCTTTTCTGCTTTCTAAAGGCATCCCTGTCAGCACTCGGTGCCCAGAATGAGAGCTGCTGTAATAAGGGAGCGTCTTTTTGTTTCCACGTTGGACACTTTAACCACTACCTCCCTTTCCTGTTGTTATCCTTTTATTTATTATTTTGTATTTTAATTTCTTTACCACTCCCCTCCTCTAGCAGACAGATTTATGGTGGGAAGTAGGAACAGCCTGATCCCTAATTCTGAACTCTCCCTATCCTTCCAGCTTCCTTCATCCCACTAGATACTGAGTGCAATTTTGTTTCTGTTACCTGGTGGGAAACACATGGTGTATTTTGTTGTTGCACCTATATTCCTACATGGAGGTAAGCAACAAGGGTGTTACTTCATCATCATCATCATCATCATCGTCGCCATCATAGCTTGACATATTTGTGTAGCTGTTAGGGGAAGACATATAATTTGGGAGCCAGGATGAGGCAGTACGCCAATCATACTAATATACAACGACTCAAAGAGTTGCCTGTTGTTATGTATTTTGTTTTTTTTTTAGGCATTCTAGTTGTGAATTGTTTGTGTTATTGTATTGTTTAATCTATAATGTTTGGGAAATGGTAATGCCAACCACTTTAGATACTCTCTAGATGTGAATTTTGTTAATCAGTAATGTATCGAGCCAGGCGTTGTGTTCTTCTTAGTAAGAGGTAAATAGTGTGACGTATACAAAGCTGCGAAATATGATGCCACTTTTAAAATCAATAAATAATAATGTGCAGCGATAAACTTTTTATATATATATAATATAAATATTTTGTACACTTAACATAAATCAAGATTGCCAAATATTCAAAAATGGTATCCAACTTTGATTTTTATTAGGTTTCTCTAGGGTTACTGCACTAACTCTAGTAATGTATTATTTTGGGATGGACAGATTTTTTTCCATAGAAAATGCATACTCGCATGGCTGGATGGCTCTGCTGTTTTTGAAAAGCTGAAAGGAGTGCAAGGTGGAGCTGGCAAGATCTTAACTGAACTTAACTGAATTAGCTGAGCCTCATAGAGTTCATGCTGTGCCCCCCCAAATGTCTCTCCCATCTTTTAATAAAACCATTCCTGTCCTACAAGACGATTAATTTCATAACTGCCCTGGGTGAATAAATGTTAGATGTATTGTTTTCCTATCTCTACTACTTCAGATTGCTTTTTCCCTGGAGTTTGTCCTTTATAATGCATCATTAAATTGGTGAGATTTTAAAAGTCTGGGGCAATTTATCTCCTTTTGCAATTAAAGTACCGTAGGTCAGGGATGACCCTTTAAAGTGCTCACATAAGTTGACAATAAGATGTATTCACTAAAGAGAGTTATGATTTCAGCTCATTGACTTAACTATACATTGGGAACTTTTGGTGCTGGAAGAGCTTGGTCCTATAAAATGTATATTTAAATCAGTGAGATGTATCTCTCTTCACCCAATGAATTATGTAGGACCACCTCAATACTTCTTACTGGAATGGTCACATGAAGGAGGAAAAAAACAACTCTCCTGCAAACTCTCCCTAAAGTGATTAAACCCCAAATGTTTCGTTTTAACTTGGCTCGCAGCTTTGTGAATTACTAGGAAAGATAGCTATGGCATTATATTTCTGCTGTAGTTTTCCTAAATCTTTTTTTCGCCAGCATATACCAAATGTCAACATCTGCATCATGGGGGACGTGGATAAAGTAGAGTACAAAATCCAGGCTTTTGATGCTGAGACACAGAATCTTCTCAAGACAGCTCTTAAAGGTAAGAAATCACAATGTAAACTGTGTAAGTTGAAAAGAAGGTTTTATTTTTATGTATCAGAACTTGACCGTGCGCTTGAAACTTACTTGGGCCATAGTAGTGGTTCTTTGTGGAAAATTAGTGTGCCCACCACTTGTGACATGTGGTTGGCACTTCAGCACTTACATGTTAATAGGGCTGCAACTAACGATTATTTTCATAATTGATTAGTTGGTCGATAATTTCATGAGCAAACTGGGTGTTAAAAACAGCAGAATAAAAAAAAAATTCGGAGTACTTTCCTTAATCCCTGGCTTCATTTTATATCTAGTTTAGCCTTATGCCTATCCCATGAATGCTTAAACTTCTTCACTGTACTAACCTCTGCCACCTCTACTGAAAGGTTATTCCATGTATCCACTACCCTCACTAAAGTAATGCTTCCTGATACTACTTTAAAACCTTTGCCCTTTTTTAAACCTATTTTAAGACTTGTGGTGGATTTTCTTCTTTTAAATATACTCTCCTTTATATATTTGAATGTTTCATAACAAAAAGGGCAAAGCATAGACTTCTTGATACAGTGCCCTAGGGGCATTATATTACTCTTTTCCATATGAAATGTCTGTTGCCACAGCTCTTGGGCACTTAAATTCCTGTGGGGTGCAACTCAAATGACCCTAAATGCAATGATGATTGTCACTGGAGTGGATTTGCCAGATGTACATTATGATTTCATTTTTTGGACCTATACATTTTGCGTGTGTATATATGTATATGGGCCATCCCACTATTACGTTGAAATATTTGTTCTTGAAGCATATTTTACCTGTTAACCCCTTAAACGTCCATTGCCGGGTCAGGCAACGACCTATGACGTGCCTGACACGTCATGAGACTTAAACAAGCTTAGAAAGTGATCACTTTCTAAGCTTAAACGGTGTTGCTGTAATGCCTCGATGTCGAGGCATTCAGCAACAACGAGATCGGCATGATGGGCCATTTCTGGCCCCTCCCCGGGGCGTCAACATCCGCCATACAGTGTATGGCGGCGGGCGCCCGTTTTAAAAGCGTTTAGGAGGCGATCAACGATCACCTCCTAAACTTCAATGGTGTCGCTGGAATGCCTCGATCAGGAGGCATCCAGCGACACCAAATACTTACCCCAGGGCGGGCTGTGACCGCTCCGGAGAGCGGTCACAGCCGCAGCTGCACGCAGTCTTCGCCAAACGCAAGATGGCGGCGGCCCGGGAAAAAAAATAATAAAGTTGAAAAAGTTTGCTAGACGGTCTCCAGACCCTCTAGAACTCTGGCTCCACTTGCAGGTTGAATACAGGTACTGCTATTCAACCATACAAGTCAATGGAGCCCAGCTTTCTAATCACTTTGTGATTAGTAAAATATAAAAAAGAAAAAGCTTAAAAAAAACATGGTAACATTTAAAAATTATTATGCTTTAGAGGAACTATCCAGTTCCAGCAAAATGTAAAAAAAAGTCCAAAAAGAGTAAAATAAAATAAAAAAAAATAAAGTTTATTATTATGAGCAAGTGCTAAAATTAGCGCTGTATCTTCCCAAAAATCCTGACATGGAAAAATTTAAATAAAAGCATTTCAAATACCCAAGGGGTGTCTTATTTAAAAAAATGAATGGTTTGATGGGGTAAATTGGAGTGGCCAGGCTCAAAGATAGGGCATAGGCACAGACTGACCGAAATGGGGGGGGAAAAAGCGCACTTCCAAAATGTGGCATTTTAACCCCAAACACCAGACAAGCCCATACATGTGGTGTATGACTGAACTCGGGAGATGTTCCTGAACACATATTAGGGTGTTGTTTGATAGTGACGTATACTTGGAGCTATAAATTTATACCCAAAGTACAATTTGTGTGACAAAAATACAAAAATAAATACTACCACAAAGTGTGGCAAGGGCTGGTGGTAGAATCTGATGCATGGAAAGGGTTAAATACTACCATTTTAAGTACCTTGGGGTGTCTAGTTTTCAAAAATAAATGGTTTTATGAGGTAAATTGTAGTGGCCAGGCTCAAAGATAGGGCATAGGCACAGACTGACCAAAATAGGGGAAAAAAAAGCGCACTTCCCAAATGTGGCCTTTTAACCCCAAACAGCAGTCAAACCCATGCATGGGTGGTATCACTGTACTTGTGAGATGTTGTTGAACACATATTAGGGTGTTGTTTGATAGTGACATATACCTGGAGCTATAAATGTATACCCAAAGTACAATTTGTGAAAAAAAAAAATACCAAAAAAAATACAAAGTGTGGCAAAGGCTGGTGGTAGAATCTCATGCATGGAAAGGGTTAAAATACTAGCATTTGAAATACCTTGGGGTGTCTAGTTTTAAAAAATATATGGTTTGATGGGGTAAATTGAATTAGCCGGCTTCAAAGATGGTCCTATTAGGACATGGGGGCAGAATGACCAGATGTAAAAGTTCCAAGTTAAAAAATGTGCACTTCCTAAATGTGGCGTTTTACCTCCCAAACAACCCGACAAACCCATGCATGGGGGGTATGACTGTACTCGGGAGATGTTGCTGAACACATATTAGGGTGTTGTTTGAAAGTGATGTATACCAGGAGCTGTAAATCCATACCTGAAGAGCAATTTTAGCGATAAAAAACACAAAATAAATTACTACCACAAAGTTTGACAAAGACTGGTGGTAGAATTAGTGCATGGAAAGAGTTAAAATTCTAGCATTTTAAATACCTTGGGGTGTCTAGTTTTCAAAAATACATGATTTGATGGGGTAAATTGCATTGGCCGGCTTCAAAGATACCCGAAATGGCACATGGGGGAAGAATTACCAGATTTGGAAAAAATGGTTTTGAAATAGTAAAACGCTACTTGTACTTAATGCTCCATAACGTGCAGAAAAAAGCAAAAAAACATAAAAACATTGGGTATTTCTAAACTCAGGACAAATAGTAGAATATATTTAGTAGGTTTTTTCATTAGCTTTTTTGGATGAGATAGATTTTTGGGGTAAAAGTCAGAAAATGTGGGGTTTTTTTACATTTTTCATCATATTTTTTTTATGGGAAATTAGATAATATGATTAAAACAATGGTATCTGAAGAAAGCTCTTGTCCTGAAAAAAACAACATATAATTTGTGTGGGTTCACTAAATCTAAACAGGAACACCGCAAAAGTGTTAAAACAGCCTCGGTCCCAATGGTACAAAAGGTAAAACACAGCCTGGTCCTTAAGGGGTTAAGTTACAGCATCTTATGTTCTCATTACAGAACCTGGCAGTGTGGATTTGGAACAAGTGGCTAATGTGATTGTGGAGCAGTCTCTGAGAGATGCCACGTTTAGCAAAGAGGCTGGAAAGATGTGTTACACTATTATACAGGTAAAAGACTCTGAAAGCCATTAACACCCAAAGGCCATAGACACCGGTGAACTCGCTAAACAAATTGCTGTTTGCCATGAGCAAAGGTCCAATAGTGATTGAAAAAATAACTTTTGTTTAGAAAATCCATAAACAACTTTATTGCCCTAGTTATAGGTTGCTCCTTTTCCTCCAAATTCAATCTTTTAACCTCCTTGAATTCTGGATGACACGCATGTATTTAGGGCAGGGCTCGACAATCCCAGGGCACCACGTCACCAATGGTTTTGCAGGACAAGAGGGTAAAAACTGGCCAGGGTTATCATTGTAATTGGAATTGAGAAGGGCAGAGGGGGGTAGTGAGAAGGGCAGAGGGGGGTAGTGAGAAGGGCAGAGGGTGGTAGTGAGAAGGGGCAGAGGGGGGTAGTGAGAAGGGGCAGAGGGGGGAGAGGTAGTGAAAAGGGGCAGAGGGGGGAGAGGTAGTGAAAAGGGGCAGAGGGGGGAGAGGTAGTGAAAAGGGGCAGAGGGGGGAGAGGTAGTGAAAAGGGGCAGAGGGGGGAGAGGTAGTGAAAAGGGGCAGAGGGGGGAGAGGTAGTGAGAAGGGGCAGAGGGGGGAGAGGTAGTGAGAAGGGGGCGCCAGAGGAGTAGTCCGCACAGGGTGCCAGACCACTTAAGGCCGGCTCTGGTATTAGTGTATCATGTGTGTACATGAGTGGGGAACATTAGCATGTGTCTGTTACTGTATGGTGTTAATGTGTGTAAGAATACAAGCTTGAGCCTTTAAGGTGTTACATACCCTTTGTCGTGAGGGGGTTAACTGCAGTACCTAACGAAGTGGTGCAGCACTGAAGAGAGGTGTGTTTTATTTTGTATTGCCCCAATAAACACCCTTTAACTGCAGAGCAAATTTACTGTCCTCTGATTTAGGGGAGTAGAGAGTCTCCTAACCCCTTTACAAAATAAACGATGAGGAATGAAGTGTTCTAGATGTTGTGTGCCGTTCTCTGTTTGTCTCTGATCATCAGGCTGCAAGGAAAAGCCTTAGTGCAGCATTTTCTTCAAAAAGCTGCTGCCTATTTTCCGAAATTAACCAGGGATGGCGGCCAATAGTTAGGACAGTACGGTCTTCCTAAATGCACATTCAATAACCAGACAAAAACAGTTACCTGAAACTCCCAGTATTACGAAAACTTACATTCTAATTACAATTTCTATCTGAATGGTACAGTCTGTTAGAGGTGTTAATGAAGCTGCGCTTGTTACACTCAATGACTTGCTGCTTTCTGCCATTTTAGGCTGAGAATAAGAAGACAGGACGTAGTATTTTCCGCAGCGGACTTTTAAATCGGCTTCAGAACGAATATCGCAACCGGGATGAAATGAGGGCTCGCTCAGTGCATGAGTGGGTGTGCTATGTGAGTTTTATCTGCAATGTCTTCGACTATCTAAGGGTGAGTAGGTAGGAGCCTCTATGTATTTGCAATGTGTGCTTTTTATTGTGGATATAGTATTGTGAAACTGTGAAGAGAATTCAGTTTGTATTTGTACAGGTACATGTATAATAAATGTCCCAGTGACTACAGTTTTGTACCTTATCTATATTTAGATTTCCGTTTTTGATCAGAAATTATATCGGCAAACTATAATACCATCTATCTATGTATACACAAACGGGGAGTTTGCCAGGGAGCTGAGCATTTCTCCATGTGTTATAGAGGGTCAACTCTAGTGAGCATCTCCTACAAGAATGGCTCAGTTGATTGTGCCTAGTACATAGTTAAATCACATACATTTTAAGGCCAACCATATATTCTGCATTACACAGGGTCAGCTTAGTCCTACTTGCTGCAGATCACCATTTCACAATGCATAATGAAATCAGTGATTTGAAATATGCAGCTGTCCTGCAAACCCTGTGTTTAGTAAATATACCCCTCTGCCTACCATGGGGAAAATATACTCGCTGTGTTTACGGCATGGTGTACATTTGTCAGATTATTTGATTGCGGTAAGGTTTAGGCTTGGATAAATAAAATCCTTGATTTTTGTTTTATTAGTAGTAGTATTTTTGTTATGTATTTACTTGGTAATTGAAACACAGAAACGTAATATATACCAGAAATATAAAGTAGAAAAATATGTGTATACTCTCCTTTAAATCATGGAAGGAGTACAATCTCTCCAAGGGTTCCTCTTAATGATGTTTGATGTTCCCATTCTAATCTACTGGCGGCGTGGTTATGGTGATGCCTATATCTGGGAACTTGCAGGTTCTGGCTATCCAGAGTCCCCTCTTTGGGGGAGTGACTTCTTAAGGGGGGATTTATCTGCATGAGGGGGTAGGACTAGCCCCAAACATATTAAACCTGTATGGGGATGAGAGTGGAATGGACATTCTTAAACGCTATTCTCATGGCCTTGGGATTTAATGCCACAACCGAGAGAATCAACACTTCCCCCTGTGTATCCAGGCAAAACCAAAGAGTTCTAAGGTATGGTGATGCCGGATTAAAGCCTGAACCCAGCAGCCATGAAGTTATACGTTTCATGCAGGCTAACTGCATTTACTGAACGTATGATGATCGTTGTGGGTTAGCAGATTAATAAGCAGCATTTTCTGAGAACAGCAACGCGTTTTTTTTTAAGTAGGTTTATGTGGAATATAAGTTGTGTGAATATTTGTCCAAAGTTTACTTCTATATAGGAACTAGAAGGGGACAACTGTTTAATTGATTTTGTATTTTTAGGTTAACAACATGCCGATGCTGGCACTGGTCAATCCTGTGTATGACTGTCT
The DNA here is from genome assembly GCF_027358695.1 of Spea bombifrons. NCBI lineage: Eukaryota > Metazoa > Chordata > Amphibia > Anura > Pelobatidae > Spea > Spea bombifrons. The sequence continues at coordinate 4,492,750 of NC_071099.1, forward strand.
GTTCCAGCTTGCACAGCCCGAAAGTCTGAAAAGGGAAGAGGAGGTGAGAAGAAAGCTGTGGACATTATACCTTACTGGTCATGCATTCCCTTAGGCTTACGCATCTAGTAGTGTATTCATTTAGATTTTCTGACTTCTTAAAGGTTAACGCCCACCAAAGTTTCTTTTAAAATACATTTAAAAAAAAAAATGTATTTATGCATAACCGATGACTAGGATCTTAACATATATAGCCTAGAAGAAAGCTGTCACAGGGGCGGTATAAGGGAAACATTTAAATACTTAAAGGGAATCGATATGAAAAAGGAAAAGCATTTATTTAAGAGGAAATACTACCACAAGAGGGCATAATTTTAAACCTTTGCCCCTGTAGTTTAAGACTAATATCAGAAAAAAAATTACTTTACTGAAAGGGTAGTGGGTGGATTGGAATAGCCTTCCAGCAGAAGTGGTAGATGTTTATCCAGTGAAGGTGTTTAAGCAAGCATGGGATAGGCATAAGGCTCTAGCTATAGATGTAAGATAAGGCCAAGGGCTAAGAAATGCATTCAGAGGTTGGGCAGGCTAGATGGGCCGTCACTGTCTATGTTTCTATCATGTTAAAATATTGAGCCATTTCCATCTGAGGGTGTCAGAGAACCAACTTTGTGATATTTGAGTGAGGAAAGTCACCCACAAAATCGCATAACTGCCCACAAGGATGTTTTATGAAGTGCTGAAATATATTATTAAGTACAGCACTATATGTATTATGCAAAAAAAAAAAATATGCTTTTTTCATGGCACCTGCCCTTTTCCTAGAACAGTAAAAAAACAACAAATCACTCTGAGGGAAAAAATGGAGAGGCTAAAGTACATTTTAAAACATGTCCCTGACAATCTTAAAGGCATGACATTTCAGTTTACAACATATCCTACACAAACTATTTTTGCCCTGACGAAGGCCATGTATGGCTGAAACGTCGATAAGATAAATGACTATTTTCAACTATTTGACTAAAATTTGAGTGTGTTTGGTATGTTGATTTACTGTGTATTGTATTATTTTATTGTGATGCTCTCCGTACCATCACCTTACCCAATCCTGCATTTTTCTATTGATGTGCACCATCGCTTTAACATTAATGTATCTACAACATATCCTGAAATCACCTGAATCTTCAGATAATCTATTGATAACTTGAGTTTTACCTGTAAATCTGTTTCTGTTGATTTTTATTTTATAGAATAAAATGACTCTTTGTTGAGCACACTCCTCCACTTGCCCAAAGCCTTTGTAGTGTTTATCAAATGACTTCTTCCTTTCTACAGGTAGACTGCTTGGTGCTGCAACTTCACCGTGTCGGGGAGCAGCTGGAGAAAATGAATGCCCAGCGTATGGATGAGCTCTTTTTCTTACTGAGAGACAGCTTTCTCTTGCAGAATGGTTTGAGTTCACTCACCCAGCTCTTATTGCTTGAGATGATTGAATTTCGAGCCGCCGGCTGGAAGATGACAGCTGCTGCACACAAGTATTACTACAGTGAGGTGTCCGAGTGACTCTCACTTTGGATAGATTTTAACCCCTTAAGGACAATGGGTGGTCCCTAAACCCATTGAAAACAATGAATTTTGAGCCCGTACATGTACGGGCTTTGTCATTAAGGGGTTAATAAAGATGTTTTACTGGAATTCTAATTTTTATTTAGCCATTCTCTCCACCCATCGTGGGAAACATTGCACCTTTTTAAGGATCAACCCGTATTCTAATGAGACTTTGTTTTGAAGCTGGAAAACAACAGGATCAAGGACCTTTACCCCCTTTATTACTAGCATTGGATATTAAGTGGCAACATACTTTGAATTTGTGTGCAAAAGGAATAATACATACTCTGGATCGCCCTGCTGCAGAGAACTTAATTGCTGGCGTGAAGAATTTCATCGAGAACATCCAGTGCCTAATCTGATTGTCCATGTTATTTTATGGTGCCAATATGGGGACTCAGAAATGATTCTACTAAGTTTTATAGATAATGTTTGCACATACAATGTATGCAAAGTTGGATGGCAATGGTGTCTGTGAACCACTTACCAAACGTACATGCCCCTTCAACATGACAATCATTGACTTTATATGTTCTGCAGATGTGGCTTCAAGATAAACTGTCTTATTTTAGATGTAAATACGGTATTGGTCTACTATACAAATGAATTGAGCAAATAGCAATAATACTCATCAGAAGAGAAATGAAACATACCTACACAATAATATACACTGCAAAAAAAAATTAACCCAGCACCCAGAAATATGGGGGGGGGGCGCTAGGTACAGAGGTTTTTTTTTGCATTGTATAGATCTGTTTACAGTTTTTCTTATTATAAATAATTTACATACCACTATTGTCTACTTATGTTGAATGAATTACGGTTTTGATCAACATTTCCCTTTTAATGAATTTAGAGAGTGGCAGTGAATATTTGCTCTCGAATATATTAGGTGCTTATGGTATATGGTGTGGAATAAGGACACTGTTATCTATTGACTACCGTTATTTGTGATATTTTATGCGATAGGTGCTACTTCAGTTTATTGATTCTGCCCATTTTTTAACACCTTGTCTACCGGTTTATCTTGCTTTTGTAGGAGACTTAACAAGCCCCTGGGAAACTCCCATGTTGTGTGCATTGTTACAACTTATCTCATGCAGGCACAAATATTAACCTAGAATGTTTCCGATTGCTTTTTAAAATGACTACCTAAGCAAAAAAGGGTGAGTATGTATGTGTGTGTGTATATGCATTTTTATTATTTACGGTAGGGAATTCTAATTTATTCATTTTCTACATAACCAGGAGAGTAGGACAGTGATGGGTGATAGCCTGGCTTTTGTATATTGCAAATAAAATAGATGTTCATATATCTCAAAAATAAAATGCAAATTCTATCGTGAGCCAGATAATCGGAACCTAAAATTTCCTACAGGCCAAGTTTGGCAGTGGGCATTGACAACATATGACATATTACTAATTGCTCTCTATTTCCCCCTCAATGTGTGAATACTTATATTATAGATGCCTTGGATTTTGTACTGTGTGAACTGAATTTCTTTTTGGACAACAGAGTGTTTGGGGTTTCTTTAATAGGCGTTTTCTCTGCTGTATAGCATAATCCTGGGTGCTCTAATGCTTGTAAACCTGAATTGTTTCTGCATCTGCTGGGCTTTTTACAATTTATAGACACTAACTAAAACCCTGAGAGTGGTAAGCTGGGTATCTTGCTATAAAGACTGTTTTATAAGATTTCTTACTTTTCATAGACTTTTTCATGTTTTTCATTATTAAATATACACAAAAGCTTTGTATTTTAAGCATTACAAAAAACTGATTTTATGTGCCATTTCAATAACATTTTTTTTAATACAATGTCTCTGTTGTTATTTAATGCATTAAATAACCAAGATATATATTACCGATTGCTTCAGATGTAGTTGAAGTAGGCAACTGCAGGTATTATGAAAAATATTTTACTAAATTCTCCATAGGCACCAGCAACTTCCACAGGCCTTGTCTAATAAGCTGTTGCCTGGGTATGGATACTTTGCCTACTCTTAGTGGGAAAAGTACAAATTCACAGATCACCTCCATCACATCTAACCCCTCAATCCCTCGCACCTATCACACATCACTCCTATACACAAGCCTCACTTTGTCAAGTCTATCACACATAACACATCACTCCCTCACATACACACATCGCTCAGATACACACACATCACTCCCTCACACCTACACACATCACTCCCTCACACATACACACATCACTCCAATACACACACATCACTCCCTCACACATACACACATCACTCCAATACACACACATCACTCCAATACACACATGTATCACACATCACCTGCTCGCACTTCCAACCTCCCACCTGATGCTTGTTCAGAGACCCTCTTTACACACCATTTCATCCTCTGCAGCCTTTTATGCTGTTATCCAATCTGTTGCAAACCTTTTATACCTATGATATCTGTGGCAAAGCTCAGATGCCACCTCTTAGACCATACCTTTACCATCTTCTCCCTGGCACTCGTTCGTCTCCCGTAGCGCTCGGAGTTGGGTTTCCTCAGGATTCAATTCAGGTGCCTTAACTTTGTCCATGCTTTTGCTGTGACCTACCCTATGACTAATGGTTTTCTAATATGTTTTTCTTTATTTTAGGAAAAATAAATGGCCAGTTTTATGAGCTGTTCTTGCTAAAAGACAGCTTTCCCCTGCAACATGGTCCGGCTGTTACCATGCTGTTGGCTGAAAGATCACAGTTTGGTGTCAAAGTGACACCCAGATTGGAAAGTTTTTGATAAAGCTGAAAAATGATGATATTATGGCGATTTGTTACACTTTATTACAAGTATTATTTAGCAACATTTTGAATTTAGTACTTAGTGCCCTAGAGTGTCTGACACCCTAAGAAACAAGTGCTGGGCGCATTCATGGAAAAGGGCAGTATTCGGAGGTTATGGACTCCATGGTAACTAGCTCTGTAGCATTTAAGAAGACAAAAAAAACAGACTTCTACACCAAAACTTTCACCACATCCTTTAGTGTAAAACGTGCCACCAAGGTGTTAGACACTGCAGAAGTAGACAATCAAATCTTTAATATCTATTTTTTTTGTTAATTTGCATATAAAATAATTATTTACAAATGGCATGATACCACGGCGACATAGCAACTACCACCAACGGAAGTGAGCAAATGCTCTGTTTGCCTCTGCCATCTTATGTAGCTCATGCTTTTTTTTGATCACTTGACCTTCCCCATGAAAAGCTTCTATCAGAGCTTGGGAAAGCTTCTCATACATTAGTGTACGGCGGTGTTTGTTCTCACGGCATTCCGTAATTATCCATTTCATTGCTAGGAATCGGCGTCTATTTTCTGACAAAGGTGTAGGGACCTACAAGAAAAAAATGATTGTTAAGGATCAGGTTTAATAATGGGATATCTTTGCTGCCTTTTGTTATTTTTATTTTTGCATACCTGATATGACTTTCCTCCTCTTAAAATGCCTGTTAGACCAATAACTGGCTGACAGTTGTTCAGTGCTTGGTGGAAGATAGTGTATGGGTTACATTCTATGTCTTTCTTCTCCTCGTCTGAAGCTTTGTAATATTTCTCCAACTGGACTCTTTTTATCTCTTCCAAAGTCTAAAGATTAAAAATGTTTTTTGTTATTCTACCAAACAATAAAAAAAACAAAAACAAAAGAAACAGTATATCACAATATTAACAAATAAAATGGGATAGTCAGGCCTTAAAGACCCATGACAAACATAACCGACGCTATGGAAACATAATTAGTGAAATATTTACGGTTATGTAACTATCGATAATACATAGTAACAGAAATATAATTGAAAGTATGAAAAAAATATATATTGCCAACCAGCAGACTTTCTTTACAAGATATACATCTGAGGGTTCTTATACTAATTCACCACTTTATCTGAGTAAATCTAAAAAAAAACAAAAAAAAAAACAGTGATATTTTGAATGAGCTAATCAATATGGTCCATAGCACTTTATGTTTCCAGGAATATTAAGAACTTCACATACAGAGCAAGAATTTCACATGCTGGTCAAAGATGTTGTTCAGTAAAACTTAAGTTTAACATTTGCAAGCCAGGGTGCATGGAGAATGCATCACCCACAAGGCAATTTACTGTTTCTGTAAGTTTCTCACATAGCAGAAAGCTAGTTCATTCGCTTTAAATGGAGCTTGCCAATGTCTGCGGTAGAAAGCGACACCAAGAAGAGATGATGCCACCCGACTGAGGGCCGCTAATTTAACTCACAACCTTTGTGTCAAGCTCTGAAATTTCAATTCAGCAATCGTTTCAAGATCGGCCGTTGATTCCTACATCTTGAGTATAGCATTGTTTGGATATATTTATAACTAGATATAGCACATTGGGGTAAGCTGCAAATATGGTGGTAATACAGAAGTTGTAATTTGCACCTATGCCCACTGTTATCCTTTTAAAGCCTTGGGGCAACCCTGCTCACAAAAAAAAAAATACAGAGGTAGTCCCTCATCTTTGAACGTGATTAATAGGACCTACGTCTGATTTTTGTATAGATAAAAAGCACTAGCAGTCATCGAAAAAACAATGTATAATCTGCGAAAAGGGGAATCATGGTTGAAGAAAGATATCCCCTCTGTCACAAAGGTGTAGGTCCTAGGGGGTGGATGGGGCACTACCACTGGTCAGACCATCAATATACTACTGTGTTCACTGAAACATATTGTTTTATTAACATGATTGATCTGAAAACTCCCTTTGTATCTACGACAAAACGGTAACATGATTGACAGCCTCATGAATTAACCCATTGCACTGAAGGGAATGTGGTTAGTAAGATTAGTCCACTGAATCAAGGCCATCTTCAATTTAGACAAGACTGCCTTGTATTTAGTCATTGGCTAGATTGACAGTATAATTAAAAAAATGGTTTATCTATTTTTTTTTAAAATCTTTTTATACTTGCCTTGTTCATTACAGATCGAGATAGAATCTTATCACCTCCTTTCATCATCATATTGGTGAATTTTCTGAAATTACAGAAAAAAAAACCACAAAATAAGAGAAAAGTCACTTCTCTGTGTATCGGGAGAAAAAAAACCCAGCCCTTTTGTTTTTATCTTGACGCAGATGTTGGTGTAAAGAGTATTATGTTTATTTCAAGTTTTTAGTATATTCTTTAGATGGTCTATTTAGTTCTCAACACAGATCTTAAGTGCATGTGTATACCCGATGGTTGGGTCTGCGAAGACAGAACTGGTCACGTCTACTGGAGATGCCTTGATAGGTCTGACCGATTTCAGTTCCCGTTCTGCACGCACATCCTCACTTAATTCCTCCAAAGGCCGGCTGTAGTGATCTTTGTTTGTTTCTGGATCCAGATACAAAGGGCTGTACCGGCTGCCTCTCACGAGGATCAGACTGCAAATATAAAAGAGGAATCGTGAAGGAAAAGTTATCCACCAACATCTGTAAGCAAAAAAATAACACCTGACAGAGGAATATGTATTTAAATATGGCAGTAAAATATTATTATTGAATAGATACATTGAATACGTTCTAGACATGAAATAAAGATATACTGTGCCACAAACGACTAATTGAAAGGGTATGTAATGCCAATAAAACTAATATATATATATATATATATATGAAGCAAAGCAAAAGGACCACTTTATCTCATGTGGTGGACCAGAAGCAGCATTCTGTTTCAAGCTATTCTACCGACAGCATTCTCACCAAACCAAGTACACCTACATTTTTCATCTGAACGGTGTGTTTTGTGGTAAGTGGCAATTATCAGTTTGGGGTGGGGGCTGCAGACCATAGCAATGTCTTTAGTGAGAGCTTATGATATTCTTTACAAAATTAAAATATTGAGGGTATTATATTTTTTAAATAAAACCTTGCCATTTATGTAGACATTATATGACGACTGCAGATATATGATGATATGCCCCCAAACGATCCCTCCCCTTTTTTTTAAAGGAATTGGAACGTTTGGTAGGTGCCAGTGAACGGCAGAATTGTAAAGCCCTATAACGCACAATAATGTGTACATTAAAGGCAGATAACTGGTTTCCGAATTACATTACATTTCTTATTTCTAAATCGCTTTCTTGGTAAGAAAATAAAGGTCACAAAGACACATAGAAGGTCTTCTGAAACGGAAACGTTCTTTGAAATTCTGGGAAACGTGGAAACCAAGACTTGCTAACCCACCCAACATTCTGATATAAAAGTATATCAGAGGGGAGGAAAAGGGGTCACATGAGACATACACCACCGTTCTCACTTTCCTAATGGCAGCTCCACACTCTCGTATCAAAGCCTAAAGCATCTCCCTCAAATATTTTTTTTAATCAATGTGTGTTTTATATGTTTGTAGTCCTTCGTTCCTTTAATGCCTTCGAACCTTCTCCTAAAAAATATCTAATACCTTGAAAGACCAGCTCGAATTCGGGCAACGAACAATCTACCACAGGGCACCGCCATCTTGACTTTGGTTGTCGCGAGAGATGGAGGTGAGACCTGTTCCAGAGCGCAGCGAGATCGCAACATTCTGGGCGGGGACTCCATCACTCCCGTTGTTTGGGGGCGGGGCCTCCGCTGGCAACATGGCGGAGACCGACGGGGAGACATTGGAGTCCTGGCTGAGTGAGTGACAGCGACAGCCGTGGGGTCACTAAATGTCACTTTCCACCTATTCGTGCAAATATCACGCGTGGCCACAGATTGTTACCAGAGTTAGCTTCTAATATTACACAAGCTAAGTAAGCTTAATCGACCATTGAGTGCAGGATGCGATAGTGATTAAAGTGCAGTTGTCTAGATGGCTGCCCGAATAAACGGTTTGAAAGAACAGCAGGACTCGCGTTGAAGGGGAAGTCATCATGTCCGGTTAAATGGGTCTTTTCCGTTATATGTTCTAGGCTCACACCCACATCAGCTTATGTGGGAATAGTCATTAACCGAACTAAGCTAGTTCCTGCACAGCCAATAATGCTATTAAAATGCGAAATCACTGAAGACTTGTCTTTTAATTCACCTTCAGATAGGTGACTAAGCTGTGACAGGAGGTTCCATTTTAACAGAGGAGATTTTCTAGGACAAATGTACCAGGTGACCTAATTTGGGGCCCTAGCAAAGATCACATGCAGTCTGATGAGTGTCTATATGGGTTGCAGGGAAGAGATGCGGTTCCTATACTTTAAATGCAGCTCGAAATGGAACCAAGTTTTCTAGAAAAAAAAACTGGGTGAAAGTACAGTCCGCCGTATATTAACTTGGGGCGACCAGACATCGCCCTATAATAAGGTGTATGTTTGTGCTTGTATGTTACTAGTTAAACCCTAACCCAACCTTAACGAAGACATTCTTACACGTCTATTGGTACGGCCATTGCATGCAAGCAGGAGCGGGTCTTGTGTGGCTTACCGCACAGGGCTGTTTCCTTTCCAGTCCACAAAAAAACCTGAAACATCTACTTTTCACTATAGAAAGGGATAGCCTATTTGCCATAATCCATGAGGTTCTGTTGGGGGGGAAAAAGTCCAGAGGGACCATCTCAAAGATGATGGTTAAAGGGACAATATAAGAGCCACCTGGAGGTCCATGTGACGCAGTGTGTAACGTAATCATCTAAATATGAATGCAGCAAACGGCATTAAACGTCCTTACATAAGCCACATATTGCTGCAAAAGTGGCGAAATGCGTCAGTAGTTTTGGCAATATCCTGGCTTCATGTACGGCACTGCGGATCTCAGCCTGGACTAGTACTTCCCTTTAAAGTAAGGCTAGGAAAGTAATGCTTAATATGTAAATCGCGCTGGGAAGAACAGAAAAAAAAACTCTTTAACCAAAAAGCTCCACTTTAACAAAAAAGTACTTCGCGATCATTGCTAGGTACGCCGCTGACAATATAAAGGTGCCACACACAGAGGGGAACACAACGTGGGAGTTCCACCTTAAATGTGTCTTTGGGTGAATGCCAGTGGGATGTGACAGGGTTGATGAAAAGTATGAAATGTAGAGTTTTGATGTTAATGGTCAGATTAATTTAAATGAGAGGTGACATTGGTCCGTATTATTTCTAGTCAACAAACTGAAATAGGGAATTCCAAGTGTAACCTTTTCTTGGCCACAATCATTTTCCTCTTGTTCCTTATTCTGATAACTGAAAGAAGGTTCTTCGAGTGACAGCCCCTCATGTCCAGTTCCAAATTTTTCACTCTGAACACCAACTGGCATTGTTTGCCACCATCACCCTATATGAACACCAACTGGCATTGTTTGCCACCATCACCCTATATGAACACCAACTGGCATTGTTTGCCACCGTCACCCTAAGTGTCTACTTTGTGTCATCATTGATAGAGGGGTGATTATATTTCCTAAATACTGATGCTGATGTTTTTGCTGTTATAGATAAGGCCACCAACCCTTGCAACCGCGAAGAGGACTGGGAGTATATCATCAATTTCTGTGATCAAGTTAATAAGGAGTTGGAGGGGTATGTGTTCAGCTGTTTGGGTAACATTCATATCTGGGAGAATATAGCTCTATATCAGGGGCGTCCAACATGCGGCCCGTGAGATCCGCAGTCAGGGTAACTGGTATCGCAGAATCGCAAGGGACCTGCTGCTTTCCTGTGGGTTGCTCACACAGCAGTGTCTTTTGTACCGCACAGGGGAAGCGGAACCCAGCGGAGTCACGTGAATTTATGTCGCATCACATGACTCCGCCCCGTTCCTGCTTCCGCTGTTCGGCACAAGAGAAGTTGCTCTCGAGCTACACAGTGAGAAGCAGCAGTCCCTGCATAAGTCTGCGAGTGAGAGATCTGTAGTCTATAGCTGCGAGATGATTCTAGAAGTCTATAGCCTGACTGCTGTAGTACATATTGTTACTTTGGTCATGTATGTGTGACGTGCATTTTCGCTTTCAGTCCACAGATTGCTGTCAGACTTCTGGCCCATAAAATCCAGTCACCTCAGGAATGGGAATCTCTGCAGGCACTCACAGTGAGAAAAGATTCTTTTCAATATTCGTTACCTAGCTCTGTAGGCAATGTTCTTTGCATCCAATTATTATTGTCCTTCATAGATTGCAGTTTTTCATAAATTGCAGAACAGCATAAAACATATTAATTTCCAAATATAATGAGACCTACTAAATCACTATCTGCCCCTGTGGCAGTTGAGCTATTAATACACTAAGTCAAATCCAGGGAGCTTGTTTTAACAGATTTTTATATATAAAAAAGTTTAAAGGGACACTTCAGCCATCATGTGCACTTTAATGCATTAAAATAGCTGAGGGGTCCTTAAGATGTTCAAAATACATTTGCTACCTTTCCCCACCCCCCAACTACAGTGTCCCTTTTGTAATGGAAGAACAGAATCTGCTTGTGCGCTATAACTTAATGTTATAACCAGGACAAATGGTAAATGGTTTAGGTAAATAAGGCACATGGTCAAGAGTGTGACAGCTGCAGTTTAATGTTGATGAATGTAAAATAATGCACAAGGGAAATAAAAAATTCCAAGGCAAAGTGTAGCATGGGGGGGGTTGTTCTGTCAGTGACAACAGAAATGGAGGACTTAGGAGTAATTATTTCTGGAGATTAAAGGTAAACAGGCAATGCAGCAAAGCATTAGAATAAAACAAGCATGCTGTGGGGTTGTGTAGCTAGAAGCATTGGTTGGAGAAAAAGAAAGAGGTAAGTATGTCTCTTTATAGATCTCTGGTTAGACCTCACCTACAGCATTGTGTACGGTTCTGGAGACCTTATCTCTAGATAGAAAGGCTCCCAAAATGGTGAAAGTTTTTACCCTGCAAACCAGGGAAGGCTAAAGAATCTCTTTATGTTTAGCTTGGGGGAAAGAAGAGAAAGAGTAGATGTTTGTTCAGGAGGAAAGTTTAGTTCAAAACATGACAAGAGGTCATAATCTAAGGCTAGAGGATCAAACACTCAGATGTACTATAAGGACGTATTACTTTACTGAGAGGGTGGAAGATAAGTAGAACATCCTCCCATCAAAAGTGGTGGAGGCTAAAGCAGTGTGGGAATTTAAAAAGTGTTATTATATATTTTGTCATTGTTTGCACATTGCAGGCATCCACTTCTTTGTTATAGGTCAGTATTATTCTTCACCTCTTTGTTTATTGGTCTCTACTATAGCAGTTAGGTTCAGTGTTCTCTTTTCACCGTAGGTTCTCGAGGCATGCATGAAGAACTGCGGCAGGAGGTTCCACAATGAAGTTGGCAAGTTCAGGTTCTTGAATGAGCTTATTAAGGTTGTTTCTCCCAAGGTCAGTATGTGCAGACATCATATCCATATTCAGAAATCTAACCGGAACTTAGAAGAAAAGGGAAATAAATGTAAATGGCTGTTGATTTCTGTAATGCTGTAGCTTGTTACCGGATATACGCCTCTTCTATTTCTTGGGCTTTTTTAAGTTACTCAATGGGCATCACTTCAGGACCCCTAGACTTGTTCTGTTACCAAGCATACAGTGCTTCCACTGACATTATTACTGTATTTCATCCCTACAGTACCTTGGTGACAGGGTGTCAGAAAAAGTGAAAACTAAGGTCATTGCGCTGCTGTATAGCTGGACGGTTGCTTTGCCAGAGGAGATCAAGATAAAGGATGCATACCAGATGCTAAAGAGACAAGGTGTAATATCTCCCCTCATTCTTACACTGCCAAAAGCAGAATTACACATATATATATTCCAACTCTGCCGTGCTTAGTATCCATTTCCAAATCTTTTAATTCTGACTTTTACTTTTATTCCCCTCTGTTTTTTTGTTCAAATTTCCCCTCTTCCTCCTCACATTCACTTTTTATTTTATAAATCGCAAGCATTTGGCATTATCTATATCATGTTATAAGATAGGTTGTGCATTTTTGCATCCTTCTCAATTTTCACGTTCTATCTTTTCATTCTCTTTTCATCAGGCATTATTCTCTCAGACCCATTGATTCCATTGGATCACACCTTAATACCCTCTCCACCTGCTCGTCCCAAGAATCCAATCTTTGAAGATGAAGAGCGGTCCAAGGTAGGACAAGAATTCTGTGGCAGCTAAATATTGCTCCCTGTAGGTGAGGGACATCCTAGCTCAAAGCACCAGTGGGTGTTTATTTTGCAGTTGTTTCATTCTTTGTAAATCTTATTTTGTGTTTCAGCTTTTAGCAAAATTGTTAAAAAGCAAAAATCCAGATGACCTCCAGGAAGCTAACAAGCTCATAAAATCAATGGTAAAAGAGGTGAGGCCTTCCTCGTTTAGGGTGCATGTTTACGATGGACTGGTACAAGCTGTATATCATAGATCTGATTGGAAAAAATATTATATAATATTCACATTTATATAAGGTTAACAAACATTGGCCTGCCCCCAGTCTCTACAGCCCCATGTCTTTTCTCTTACCCAAGAGCTTTTACCCCAGAGGTGTGTCTACCTCTAAAGATTTGTATATTTTATATTCCGTCCATCTCCACATTCTGCAGGATGAAGTGCGAATGCAGAGGGTGAGTAAACGCATTCACACTCTGGAAGAAGTGAATAACAATGTGAAGCTGCTGCAGGAAATGTTGACACATTACAATAAAGAAGAGTCATCTGAGGGTGACAGGGAACTTATGAAGGTGAGGTTGACTCCTTTTAGAAGATTTAAGCAAAACAAATGTTTAATTTCAGCTAGGAAACTTTTGATTTTGCACCTGGCATATGAGAGAACAGATGAATATATGTTAATGTCATAGTATGGGTTAAAAAAAAAACATTTTTTGAGTGATTCCCTTTTAGTAGAGTGTCACACAGGAAAAGAACATCAATAAAAAAGGTCCTGGACAGAAATATCATAAAGGTCATATGAATATGCAATGATCCCACCATTAACTGAAACTTGGTTGGGAGTAGGAAGGGTACATAATATACATTGATGATGAAATCTGTTAGATTCGAGGTTGGTAAGGAGAAAGCACAGTACCTAAGCTGATTTTAGTAGCAATTGGATGATTTCACCTTCTGTTTCTTCAGGAGTTGTTTGAGAGATGCGAGACCAAGAGACTTACCTTGTTCAAAATGGCAAGTGAAACAGAGGATAATGACAGTTGTCTAGGTAGGAGGTTGTATATACCTGTAAAACTTATGTTGGTAAACTTTGTTTATGTCATAGGCTATGCAGCATCTTTCCTGTTCCTTATATTATGTTCACTACCTATACTATTCTAATCAAACTTGAAGGTTTTTTTTACTATTCTTCAATCTAACGTCTGCTCCTTAGTTCCTGCTACTGTTCCTGTGTTATCACATTGCCTTGACACCTCCATGCAATACATTTCATTTCTCCTTTTTCCTTTTTGTCTGTATTCCTTATTTATTTTTTTGAATTTGAAGTTTAATAAGCGCTGGTTCTGCTTCACTAGAATGCCAGCACAGATAAGCGAACATAACAGATCAAAGAATACCATTCTAGTTCAATATGATCAAACATGCAAGATATTTGTTACGCAACTAAATTGCAATAACTGAGACAAGTCAGTAGACGATGATTTTTTTATTATTTTTTAAACATATAATGCAATGTTAAACTTTATTTTCAAATGGTATATAGTATGTAAACCTGGAAAGTTAGTTGTTTATTCCCCATATCCAATGTTAGATTTCCCATGATGCCGCACTTTCACAATTCTAATAGCAGGTCAGATTTTACACTTTGTTTTTCATCTGTGTGACCATATGACTTGATTAGACATCTGCTTTGTGGTAGCTCATTATCTCTTGATTTTCACTATGAGGGGTTGCTGGTAGCCTGATATTCCTCTCTAAATATTTAAACACTCCAGTATCCCTTTTCTTTGTGTTACCTGGTTAGTAGTTCCCTGAATTGCACATTAAGGTCTGAAAAATGCCTAATGAGCTCCATGATTAATCGTGAAATACTCAGGCAAACAAAGCTGGAGCTGGAAGGGCTATGTTGGCACGTTAGGAAGACACTCCGACTATTATATGCACGTTAATCCATATTATAGCTGAATGGTCCTTTTAAGTTGTCATTTACCTCTTTCTTTGACCTGCCCCCCCCGATGGCTCCTAAGTTTGAAGGAGGGCTAGTCAATTTATTTTTAAAAGCATCATGTGATAATAGTAATGAAATATTTTGGTAGCATTTTCACTTTTAATGTGATTATAGTGCTGCGGAATCACATGTATTGTAAAAATAAATACTTCCTCCGCCTAAGGTTAACAATGAAACTGCTGAAGATAAATATAGTCATTCATTTATTTGACCACAATGGCAAAATATGCTGATTTAATGCTTCAATACCTTGTTTTTTTCCCATTTACAATATTAGTTGCTCTAAGTTGTGAATTGTTGAAAAATTGAAAAATAAAAAAATGCTTGAAGAATTAAATGAAACTTTTTTTTTCTTTTAAATATATAAATATTAAATGTTGTAGGTACTTTAATATGAGTTATTTAGCCAAAACAACAAAATAAACACATCAATGAAAACTCTGCGCATATGCATTGGGATTCTTTTGCGAGCCAGCACTGGCTATGAGTATATAGTGCATGAACCTGAGATCCACAGAAGTACAATAGCAACAGAAATTCGCTTAAAGAAAGTAAATGAATACCAGGACTGGACAACTCCAGTCCCAGGGGCTGCAAACAGGCCACAGATTTCAAATATCCCAGTTTGCGAAGAGGCATTTCAATTAAAAAATATATTATTTCAAAAATATATTATTTTCAAGCAAGGATGCACAGAATCCCTGGTCTGTGTGTCCTATTTTATGTTTTCCTTTATACCTTTATACCTTTATTGACAGGTAAATTCAGTACTTTATACCAAATTACCGGTATATATGAGATGCAGGAATATACTGTATTTTTTTAAACAAATTGGTTGAAGTATCACATATCAATTACTAACATTACTTTATATGTACATGAAAAACACAGCATTTATTGAATAGAGGACTGAAACGTATATAAAGGGCATAATATCCAAATTTTGTTTTAACAACTTTAACTTTAAAGGGAAATGTCATGTTTTTATATGTCTCTCCTACTACTCACATGCTAATATACATAACAACTAATGTCTTTTGATGTCACACATAGGGGACATCCTACAGGCAAGTGACAACTTATCACGTGCCATCAGTCAGTACAAGAAAGTGGTGGAGCATCAAGATATCAATGGAGAAATTGACCTTCCGGATATATCTGAACGTAATAATTACTTTTCCGTCTTTAAGCATCCTTACGTTAGCCAACCATTCTATTTCCCTGCATCATATCCCCTTGATCTCAGCTTCTTCCGTTTTACATGTCTACATATATACTTCATATTTCAGGTTTTCTGTTTCCTAATGCTAGATGTCTGTGTCCTCCAGGATCTTGTGTTGATAGAGACGTGCCTACCCTCATTGACCTTGGAGGATGTGAAGCTCCCAGCACACCATTGGACCTACCTTCAATACCTGCAGCACCAGCACAACCACAGCAGCTGCCACCATTTATACCCACACTTCCCCCTCCTCCGCTCCTTCCAACTCAATCCTGCAACCGTTTGTTGCATAACGATAATGCCCTCAGTCAGATGAACAGTGCATCCAGCTCGCTTTGTCTCCTAGATGAGGAGCTGCTGTTTTTAGGTTAGATTTTGGTTAGGTTTCAATTCTTGAGCCCTGTTGATGTATAGGGGTTTCTTTGTACATGCATCAGCTTTATTCTGAATCAAAGGAATTACATCTCACTAAACGATAATACTAAATCATGTTAAAACTGGGAAGTCGAATTAAAACGCAAATGTTAAATTAAAAAAATGTTAAAAGATACAGGTCTTCATTGGAACCAATGGTTACAATGAAAGCCTGTATTTTTTTTTAAATTATTTCATTATTCACAATTTAATTTTTTTTTTTTTTTTTGTTCACGCTATGTGTTTTAGAGAATATTAACAGTAGTTAAGTGTTAACTTGCCCCTTAGTCGGTAAATTTTCAGGTTGGGTAGCAGTAATCTCTTGTTTTGCGCACTCTCCTTTCAGGTCTAGATGACTCATCGGCAAATGCAACCTTAGATGGGGCTTTGAACAGCAAATCAGATATGGTCCAGGTATAACTCTGTTACTTTTTAGGATGTTCGTTATTTTGTATCTTAACGCCCTGTTAATTACCATGCATTTCTACTTTCTATTGTGTTACAACCAGGATCTAAATTGATTTTCTGTTACTGGTCTACAAAATAGGCTATTTTGTATAGACCATCAAAACATTTGAAAAAGCACATGAGAGAGAGCAAATAATTTTTTTAAATCTCTGAATGAGAACAAAATTGCATCTTTTCCCTTTAGTACAAAACATTATTTGTGATAAATGGATAATGATGCTCATCTCCCTGAGAATACAAAACCCATGGTGAAGCAGGTCAGGTGCTTTTCAATGACAGGGCCTGTTAAACTGATCAAGATAGCGGGCGAGAGGATGGTCAAATGCGGGGCAGTTCTAGAGAACATAAACTGCTTCAGCCTACAAGGGGCTGGGGCTGACGTTTATCACATAGCAGGGCATTCATCTAAATTGCACATCTAAAGTTAAATTGAAATACTTTGAAATTTATAATCTTGGGATTGACCAGCCAGCACACAGACCACAATCCAATCCTTGCAAAGAATTGGCAAAAATCACAATATTCAGAAATGCAAAGCTGGTGTAAAGGGTTGATCAAAAAGAAACTTCCTCCATGTATTGATGGTGAAATTGAACATTTAAGCAACTAATCAACTGCAATGCATATGATAGCCGAATGTCCCTTTAAATTAGTGTTTTCCCCTGCAAGGAAATGCATGGAGGGATTCGGCAGAATCTGCCTTATGCATTTGCCTTTCCCTGCCCCGAGCTTCTTGGCCTGCAGGGGATGCCACCAGCAAGCTCCAGTGATGGCTCAGGTGAAAGTTCCAGAGCTTCTTGTGATTTCAATGGGAAGGCTTTCTTGACAGAGATTGTTGAGTTGTCTAAAGAAGCCATAACTGGCGGGAAAATTTGTACTGCAGAGTAAGTCATTTAAATTTGTCTCCTGCGCGGTAAGGAATGCATATTAAAGTACTTAAAAAGTACTTTAACATGCTTGCTTCATTGGTGGGGCGCTTTGGGAACACTAGAATGTTCATGCTTTGAAATGGTAGAAAGTAAACCATTTTATTTCCAGTTGTAACATAACAAAATTCCAAGACAGAAAGTCTAAGAAGGCTAAGTACTTAAGCAAGGTACTGTATTTCTCTCACACGTTTCCAGTATGTACACGCCATTCTTCTATGTGTATTTTCTTGTGTTTGCTACCATGTTACAGTAAGGCCACTCTCTCATAGGTGGAGAAGGGGGAGCTTGACATTCTTGCAGGACAGCCATTAATCTCAACTCCTACTCCTCCTCTGCTGGCACAGTCATTGCAGCACATGTGCCCCACGTCCGTGACTTCATTCTCCACAGCTACCAGCTGTTCTACTTTCTTCACTACTGCCTCTACAGGACCATCTCCAGTACAAACCAGCAGCCTTCCTCCGGGGGGCATTGCATTGCATGAACTGGAAGTGCTTGGGCAGCAGCTCCTTGAGGAAGCTAAGGTGTAAGTATGGCATGTGGGAGCATGACACATTCAGCTTCAGTTTGTTGCCATGGTACAGGAGAATAATGTTGTTTTTTTAATGAGAGGAGAGGCTTCTATGACCTCCTTTTAAGTATACTTTTGATACCCCTGACAAAACCAGCAGCCACGCCACATTTATTTTTATCAGTAGCCTTTCACTTTTTCTCTTCTTAGTCATTTCATTTGTTTTTTCATAGTAATTTGGCTCGGGGTGGTGATCTACACTGGTACAGGCAGCATAGAGAAAAGCAGAGAATCTTTAGGATGAGACAAGAACAGACAGGTTTTAAGTGGTTTTATTAATCACATATATACTATTTCCTTTGTTTATGATAGTTTGAATAAAGGTTAAATAGATTTTATCGATTATTTTCCTTCCTATATTTATTATTTTGGTTAATAATGTTTTTTTTTTAATTAACATTTATGAACTACTCAGACCTGAAGAATAAGCTTCTGGTGCCCAGTAATCCTGTTTCTCACTTTTCAGGGCATCAGCCAAGCCTGCAACCTCAGCTGGTGGTTTCAATTTTTTATCCTCTTCCATTCCTATGAAATCTACAAGCTCAGTGGGCTCTGTATCTGCTACCTCATCTTTCAGTTCCCTTGTAGTAGCTCCTGGAAGTCCTATCCTTCTTTCACAGCAGGCCAGCCCACAGAAAGGTTCCGATATCTCCTTAGCAAATGTGAATGTTCCTTTGGAATTAATAAAACCAAGTAAGTTGATTCACTCTAATAATTAATTATTGTGATTATCTTTTTTTTGTCTCGAATGATTTAATCGATAATACGTCAGCTAGCCAACAAAGGTATTACCTTCATCAAACTAGCCTTCTGTCTCCCTCTCTCTCCATTTTGTTTGTAGGGAATAAAACCTTAAGGGTTGTTGATTAATGGATTAGTATTTTATCACTTACATGTGATGCATGATAGATATGGATAATATATCACTAGGATCTCTCATGTGATCCCTTTTATGAATATGCCATTTCTAGACTTACCTGCATAGTTCCTTATAGTTTATGGTCAGTTATAACTTGTGATACTGATGTTGTAGGTACCATCCTCCCTGTGACTGCATATGACAAGAATGGGTTTCGTATCCTGTTTCACTTTGCCAAGGATTGTCCGCCTAATCGTCCCGATACCCTGGTAGTGGTAATCTCAATGCTAAACACAGCACCCCTGCCAATCCGCAATATTCTAATGCAAGCAGCTGTGCCCAAGGTTAGCAGGTCTGGGGATTGAACCCTATTCTTGATGGTACAAAGGCAATCAAAGACTAAATTTGTAATTTTTTTTTTCCATTTTAGACAATGAAGGTAAAACTGCAGCCTCCATCCGGGACAGAGATGTTAGCATTTAATCCCATCCAGCCTCCTGCAGCTGTTACACAAGTCATGTTGGTGGCAAATCCTCTGAAGGTAAATATTTATTTTTTGTACCACAAAGTACAATGCATTGGAATGACCAAGTGCATTTCTAAACCACAATTGCGTAAGAAAGCGCTAGATGTGGTGCAACCAGTAGACACATATGGTTGACTTTCATATAATTCCAGTGGGCTGTACACATTAAAGGTTGAGATAAACAATTACATCTTATCCCTGTTGATGGGCATTTTTTGTGCTTGCGTGTTTCTGTACAGATGCACGGCAGGTGTGAGGGCACCATAGCTTAGGTGTGGTTCCATAAGATGAATCTGAGCCTTGTTTGCTCCTTATTCATGCTGCCTTACTCTATACTTCTATATAGTCAGTTGCTAGTGAAATTAAAAATATGGGCCATATTGTACTTATCTGCAGCCTATCAGCCTAAAAACATTAAGGCAAGTTTACATTTCACCTACCCATTTCCTAGGAAAATGGCAAGCATAATGTATAGGTAAAAAAATACCATCACGCTGCAGCTTGTCACACGTTACTACTGTAGAAGTATAACAGAAGCAGCAGGGTGTGAACATTACTATCCTTACTCACTACTGAATATTACATCTATAAATATTTTGTAGCACCTTTTTTTAAATAGCTTTTTTTTCCAGAATAAAAACATTAACATTTAACAAATGTCCTAAGTGATCATGAATACACAAACTGGATCATGTGAAATGAGCCGGCGGTAGGGATTCTGCACAATGTATTGACTAACTGGTTGCCCCCTCCTGTCCATCCCGTTTCTTTCTGCCAGGAAAAAGTTCGTCTCAGGTATAAGATATCCTTTACGCTAGGGGAGCAGAACTATACAGAAGTGGGCGAAGTTGATCAATTCCCAGAGCCTGATCAGTGGGGGAAGCTTTGACATGAATTCGGCTGATTACTGTAGACTGTGACAAGGAATAAAAGGTGACATGGCGTCAAAGTTAAGAGTGTTTACACATCTTGTCCGCACTTTCGTTATTTGGAAGGAAGAACTGGCCGTGTGAAGAAAGATACCCGCAACGCACTTTATCCTGAGGAATCATTTGCCTCCCCATTTAGAGCTTCTGGTGTCTGGACTTTGTATGGTTGGCATGACAAACCCGTGTCCTGTTTCCTCATTCTCTCATCCCTTGTTATGCATTTCACTAAAAGGAAGTTCTTCCATGGTCTGCTAACATGCTAGATGTATTGGGGGTGCTTTTTTAAAAAAAAAAAAACCCACAACCATTCCTGGTGTAGAACATTCCTGATTTTTGGACAGTTTGAAGTCATTTTTCAATAAGCTACAACTCCATGCGCATCTCTCTTTGCCAGTAAGAACTACCCTTTTCAGCCAACTCGCTCTGGCTACTCAGTCTTGTGGGGCTTTATTTTCTCCTAAACAGTATTATTGCATTTTTTTTTATTTTTATTTGGAAATGTAAATGAATCTCATTAAATACATGAATCACAAGGTCAATTAAAAACCAGAAAGGGGAACAAAAACAGAAACTGAAGCCGATTAATAATGCTCCGCAATACAGGGTGAGAATCTGACCCTAACCGTTTCAGTCCAATACCATGTAAAGACATAGTCTAACAGTAAGTAACATGTTGGCTGTAAATTTGAAAATATATCACAACCTACGTAACTGTGAAGTGTGAATGTTGTTTAAAACCTGGAGCCTGCATGTTGAATAAACACTGTCTGAAGACTCCAGTATTGCTTCTTAATTGCAGTGATCTCAACAAATATACAGTTATAGATGGTGACCAGGTCCCTGCTTAATAAAACAATATTTATTTTTTCTAATAGTTTTACAAATCCTTAGATATAACGGTCGGTTCGGGTTCTGTCAAATTTACAATAAGTGTTCATTTAAATGGCATACATAAGGCCAAGAAAGGTCTCATCCTTTGGTTTATAATCCACGAGTGACAAATTAGTCTCCTGATAACCTTTAAGTAAAACAATAATACTTTAGAAATAACACATTTTGTGACATTTTCCCTGCGCTGTGTGCTTTTAGTTTGTCGATTAGTTTAACGCCTTCTGGCCAGGTTTTTTTTTTTTTTTTTTTTATAGTTTTTTTGTCATTTTTACCATGTATGTTCCCCTTTTCCACATTTGATGAACCCACATAAATTATGCACTGCTTTGTTCAGAAGTAGGGCCTTCTTTGAAAATCATACAAATACATTAAAAAAAACCCCAAAACCCTATACTAAAATGCAAATGAAAAAATCCAGTTTCCCGCCATTTTGTCTCCTATACTGTAGATGCTACACAGCTGAACAATAATCCAATTTATGATCAGCATATTGACAAGGGGTTGGGGTATTTTTTTTAGTAGGCTCTTAATAAAACGTGTTAAATTGATATTTCATTTTTCCATATTTTATTTGGGAAGAAAAAAAGGGGGGTGGGGGAGCCACTGTATATTCCAGCAGTGTCTAGACAGACCTTGAGTTAACTTCCAGTGGGTGTACCAGAAGAGAATGCTTGAGTGTATGATTGGGCATTCCTTGTATAACGGTATACTGGCAGGGACATCTGCAACAAAGGCAGGACGTACTGGTACATTCTAATGGGTCTTGGCATTCAAGGATGTGCCAGTAACTCAAAAGGAGTTAAAAGTTTGTCTCATGGAAGCAACGATTGACAATAGCCTGTGGCAGGGTCCGCATTGTCTAATCACCTTACTGTTGATTACCTCACTCCTCTTTTAACACATCCTTGCAAAGGCTGACTCCAGCCAAGCAGCAAGTTAATAGGACATTTAATATGGAGGGACCAGGCAGATGCATAGTTACTTTTCCCCATGGTAAACACATAGGGACGGGTTTTAATACATATATATACTGTTCTCTCCTACTTAGCATTGATCTCTGAAGATAAGCAATACCGCCCCCCAAGGTTTTATCACAAAAAAAATGTAAACATTATTTTACTTTCAATGGAAAACGTATCAGAGTCTATTGTATTAACATGATTAACTTATTTCTAGAAACTGTCTAGGAATTCAATAGAAAGAGGACTTATGTTTCCAGTATGTAAATTGTGCAGTGTAAGTGGAACAGCACCTTTAATCTGTAAACACAATTACACATGGTAATTTACTATAGATAACATTGTAGGATTAAGGAAAAAAACATTAGAAAATGTATGATAGCCTACTGGTTAATTCAGGATCTGTATCACAAGGACCAAAAAAAGCTGGGAAAGCTGACATGGATTGAAGTCCAACTTGTAAGTGCAGATGGTTCAAACCTTTACTCTCGCTACACACTTTTTAGTCCTTATGTGTATCTGTGCAGATGCTCAGCGACTCATTTCTTAAAAGGATTGTGTGTTTACATGCGCACAAGTACCAGAAAGTGAACATTTTTTAATTTCAGAGCTTATGTACAAGAAAATGAGATCTACAGGTATTGTCTAAACTTGCAGTGTTCCTTCTTTGACGATTGCCCGTGCTAAGTTTCTTGCAAGAGCCAGTCTTAACATTTCAACCTTAGTATTTTCTATGCTGACATCCTAGAGAGAACAAAAAATCATAAGTATATTATTGAACCACATAACACCATACACACACAAATATATATCTATACATACAAACCTAAATGGCAACTTTACCCAACACAATGTTGATATCTGGCACATGCTGAATGATGTATGTGCATATAAAACAATGTTACCTTTGACATAAGTATATTTGCATGTAAACGTAATAAAAGCGTTCTAAAAAGCTTGCATAATTTGTTTACCTGGGCTTTCTGGCTCTCCTGTGGCTTTGTGGTTTCCTGCTTCCCTGCCATCCTTTCCTCTAGACACTGAATAAGTGCATATGTCTGCTTCGCCGAAAAGATTACCTTGAGAATAAGTTGACAGGTTGCTTACAACATGAAAACCTGATCATACAGCAATACATTTCTGCACACTCAATCTGTTTTAAATTTACATTTGAGGGATGCATAGGAGCAAAGTCATTCTGGGTCGAAACATTAAAACCCAGAAGCGTGCAATAAAAAGAGCATTTGTTAATGGCAAATGAGTAGATTATGTCCACATTAAGTAGGTAATATTTCATAGTTTTACATGAAAGATTGCTTCCCCTTCTACAGTGAGTAAGCCCTACATGAATCCATGATCCACAGCTTTCAAAGTTCATTATACAGTATATATAAGAAGTGCATTACAGCTGCAGCCTCAGTAAAGCTTTAGTGAAATTTGCCGGGTCTTTTCTGAACTCAACCTGCACGGAAAAAACAATATTTGGTTTACTCACCTGCTTCTGTTCAAGAAGAGGCAAAGCATCCAGCAAAAGGGTAAGCCAGAAAGAACACGGGGCAATCTTGGCAGTCATGAGTGAAAGCAACAAACCAGCAGCATCGGTAAACTGCTGCTCACTATACAGCCGATGAAACTCCCTGTACTTTCCTAGGACGAAGCGTACATATCAGGGAAGAATGTCATAGGGGTGAATATCAGGCATACATTACCAATCAATCAAAATTTCATCGAAATTAATAAGACATCCACTAAATTGTGCAGTTGAATTCAAAATGCAGATAAAACTGGGCTAACCTAGGAATGTGAGACGGTCACTAAGCAGCATGGTGGGACCCAAATTGTCAATAAGATCCAAATCAGAGAACTTTCCTCTCTCGCAGTAATCCTTGAGAAATCTGAATTGAAGAAATAGATTAAGAACTTTGGTGTCCCAACCAAGGGTATCCAGCAGTAGCAGCAGACATGTTAACATCACCTGTCTGATATGAGTGTTGCAAAAGCAGCATCTTTGGCTCGAATACTCCATGACAGAGCGGATCCCAAACGGCTGTTTCGCAGAGCTTGCATTGCCATAGTCTTGCAGATACTGCGGACTTAAATTTAAAACAGCATGATTCAGTCAAATGTCTAACAATCAATTATCCAATATATGTAAACATGCTATCTTTAATAACAAATACAAAGTATAGAGAAAAAAAAATTGCATAATCTTACCTTGTTCTGTCATCTGTCTCTGCTCACAAATCCTGAGGGCCTTTAGAGCTTTCCGCTCAGTGGTCAGAGGGATTCGTTCCATGTGAAGCTCAAGGTAAACACGTCCCAGCTGAGGACAGTGGTCAAAGTAATCAACCCCGAGTTGCCAAAGACTTGCAAGGAATAATAAAAAAAAAATATATATAAATACAAAACTGATCAGCACAAAAATCTATTCCCTTTACGACCAATGACATGCCAGGCACATCATGAAAAAATGGTCGGTTAATGACCATTCTTCTCTCGTTGTCAAGGCATTCAGCAACCCCAAAATCTGCTTCAGGGACCCCCCATGTGACCCCTCCCTGAAGCGTCCATGTCAGACGCTGCTGCTAAAATGCCTTGATAGCGAGGCATTCAGCAACACCAAAAACCCCTACCAGTACGCACTGTGATCCCTCTGGAGAGCAACCACAAGCGCCTTAGTGAGAGATGATGCCTCTCGCAAGATGGCAGCACCCACTAAAAATAAATGAGTTCTCAAATGGTCTCTCCAGCTACTGCATTGAACCGTGCAAGTCAATGAAGCCCAGCTTACTAATCAATGTGATTAGTACAATATATATATATATATATATATATATATATATATATATATATATATATATATATATATATATATATACACACATATACATATATATATTAGGGCTGCAACAACTAATCGATAAAATCGATAATAATCGATAATGAAATTCGTTGGCAACGAATTTCATTATCGATTAGTTGAATCGATTATTATCGATTATAAAATGAGGGTTTTTTCAGAGCAAACGCTCTGAAAAATCCCCCTCATTATATAATCCGTTTAGTCTGACTCACCGTCTCACAGCAGCAGCTCCTACTTACTCCCCCTCCCTGTAATCACTGTGACAACTGGCCCCGCCCCTTCCTTCTCCAGGCCAGAACCACATGGCTGTGACACTCATCTAACTGTAAGTATATGTATATATATATATATATATATATATATATATATATATATATATAATGTGTATGTGTGTATATATATATATATATATATATATATATATAATGTGTATGTGTGTGTATATATATATATATATATAATGTGTATGTGTGTGTATATGTATGTAATATATATATATATATATATATATATTTGGGCTACTGAAAGTTAGGGGAGGTGGGGGTTAATTTAGGGGCAGTTATGGTTAGTGGGGTGTTTAGGGTTAATTTAGGGGCAGTTATGGTTAATTGGGTGTTTAGGGTTAATTTAGGGGCAATTATGTTAATAGGGTGTTTAGGGTTAATTTAGGAGCAGCTGTGGTTAATGGGGTGTTTGGGGTTAATTTGAGGCAGTTGTGGTTAATGGTGTGTTTAGGGTTAATTTAGGGGATGCTGTGGTTGATGGGGTCTTTAGGGTTAATTTAGGGGAATCTAAATCCTGGGGGCAGTGAAGTGACATATCTGGGGGTATAAGGCATATACAGTATATAAGGCATATGCGGGGAGGGCAGTGTGGCATGTCTGGGGAGGACGGAGTGGTGTATCAGGGTGTATAAGGCATATCTGGGGGTAGAGTGGCATATCTGGGGGTAGAGAAGTGGCATGTCTGGGAGGCAGGGTGGCATGTCTGGGGAGGATGGAGTGGGGATATAAGGCGTATCAGGCACAGTGGCAGATGTGGGAGGCAGCGTGGAGTGGCAGATGTGGGAGGCAGCGTGGCGTGGCAGATGTGGGGAGGGCAGGGTGGCATGTCTGGGGAGGATGGAGTGGTGTTTCAGGGGGTATAAGGCGTATCAGGCACAGTGGCATGTGGGGGGTAGAGTGGAGTGGCAGATGTGGGAGGCAGCGTGGAGTGGCAGATGTGGGAGGCAGCGTGGAGTGCTGTGGTAGGCAGCGTGGCATATGTGGGGGGGGCAGCATGGCATGTCTGGGAGGCAGCGTAGCAAGCCTGGGCTCAAATGTGCATATATTGGGGGGCTGGTTGGGAAATAAAGACAAGAAATGTATTATCAAAGTTTTTTTATTCTGCTGTTTGTATTTAACATCATTTGTTTAGTAAATTATTTTAAATAAATGAAAAATTTACATTCATTTTTTTTATCCGATTAATCGATTAATCGAAAAAATAATCGGCCAACTAATCGATTATTAAAATAATCGTTAGTTGCAGCCCTAATATATATATATATATATATATATATATATATATATATATAAAATGCGGTGAGGTGAAAAAATAATTCTCCAGTGATGAGACCATAAGGGGAAGCATCCAGTTTCAACAGAATGCAAAAAATAAAAATAAAAGTTTATTAGTATGTGCAAGTCTCTTGCCAGAATCCTGTCAAAATTCTAAATTTAAAAATGCACACCTATGCATGGGCGGTATTACTGTACTTGACAGTGGCATATATAGGAGCTATAAATACCTGAAGAACAATCTGTGGGGATCATTACTACCACAAACCTTGGTGGTAATATTAGCGCATGGAAAGAGTTTTAAAAAAAAACACCAATTGAAATACTCAGGGGTGTCTAGTTTTATGGGGGTAAATTGAATTAGCCTGCTTATAAGGTCTGGGGGATAAATGATTTTGAAACAGCAATACTCTACTTGTATCCCTATAACTTGCAAAAATATACAAATAAAACATCTGGTAACTATTGGGAAGCATATCAGAATCTACATGAAAGAGCTTGTCCGCAAGTATCATTTTAAGGATTTTACCTATTACTAGTATGAGCACGTAAACAATATTGCAAGGCCGTGGTACCTAGAACACTGATGTACATGTATGTTAATAATGTGATTTTAGTCATATCTATTTATATAATGTTTTATACAATATAAATTTTGCCACTGACTTAACCCCTTAAGGACAATAGGGGTTATTACTCGTAGTATATTGTGGGACAATGGCTATTTTAACATTTTTCGGTGTTCCTGTTTAGCTGTGATTTTCTTCTTTCTCATTTCATGCTCCCACACATATTATATATTGTTTTTTTCAGGACAAACAGGGCTTTCTTTAGATACCATTAATTTTATCATATCATCTAATTTACTATAAAAAAAATGATAAAATATGGGGATTTTTTGTTAAAAAATTACTTTTTCCCACTTTTTAAACAAAAAACTTTTACTCATCTGCAAAAACGAATGAAAAAACCTGCTAAATAGATTCTACTATTTGTCCTGAGTTTAGAAATACCCAATGTTTTTATGTTTTTTTGCTTTTTTCTGCACGTTATGGGGCAATAAGTACAGGTAGCGTTTTGCTATTTCAAAACCTTTTTTTCCAAATCTGGTAATTCTTCCCCCCATGTGCCATTTCGGGTATCTTTGAAGCCGGCCAATGCAATTTACCCCATCAAGTCATATATTTTTAAAAACTAGACACCCCAAGGTATTTCACATGCTGGTAATTTAACCCTTTCCATGCACTAATTTTACCACCAGCCTTTGTGAAACTTTATGGTAGTAAATTTTTTTGTATTTTTTTCCACACACGTTGTACTTCAGGTATAAAATTATCGCTCCTGGTATATGTCCGTGTCAAACAACACCCCAATATGTGTTCAGTAACATCTCCTGAGCGCAGTGATACCCCACATGCATGGGTTTGTTGGGTTATTTGGGAGGTAAAAGGCCGCCTTTGTGAGGTGTGTATTTTTTGGCCATTTAGACATCTGATCCTACTGCCCCCATGTCCCATATTTGGGACACCTTTGAACCCGGCCAATTCAATTTATCCCATCCACTCATGCATTTTTTAATACGAGACACCCTATGGGCATTTGTAATGCCAATATTTTAACTCTTTCCATGCTGGAATTTTTGTAAAGATAAAGAATTTTAGGACTTGCTTATTAATTTTTTTTTTTTTTTTTTTTGGTGACAGTGGGGATTTTTATATGTTACCATATTATTTTTATTTTTTTAAACATTTTTTAAAAAATTTTTTTTACATTTTTTTTTATTTATTTTTTTACTAATCACTCATTAGTGAGCTGGGCTCCATTGACCTTGCATGGTTGGATGCAGTACCTGCATTCAACCTGCAGGAGGAGCTCGAGAGTTCACAAGAGGGTCTGGATAGACCCTCTGTGAACTAAGATCTATTGTTAATTCCATCCTGTGAATGACGGCAACGTCATTCACAGGATGGCACTTGTGGTTGCTCTTCGGAGCAATCACAAGGTGATCGGGGGTCGGGGGCTAGTGTTGCTGATATGCCTCGATATCGAGGCATGTCAGTAACACCATTTATGCTTAGGAAGCGATTCAGATCGCTTCCTAAGCTGTTTTAGCCGGGCGCCGCCGTGATCTTTCATGATCGGTGCGGCGGCGGCCATTTTTCTTCCGGGGAGGGCTGCCGAGGGCTGCCCTCCCCGGATCCACGGTCAGCCTCACTTGGGAGGCTTCCGTGGATGCTGCAAAGCCGCCGATCGCGGCGAAAACGCCGCGATCGCGGCGATGCAGCTGTTTAACGGCAGCCCGTACATGTACGGGCATTGTCGTTAACCCGTTGCACGGCAACCCCGTACATGTACGTGGATTGTCGTTAAGGGGTTAAAGATATTCATTTTTACTATGGACAGCTTAATTTCTTACTATGTATTATACATTTTATCCATGTTTTGTTTGCCTCTATACCGCATGCAAGAAATGGAGGCATTATATATGCAGATTTAAATATAATCTTCCTCTTCTACCTTTCCTTAGTTTTTGTTCCCTTTACTTAGTCTCTTTTCTTTTGCAGGACCCAAAGTGCACATGTTGCCTATGATAAAGCCCTGCAGAAAAATCTGCAAGCCCTTCTATATATGTGTATCCCTACTGAACAGTTAGAGCAAGCCTTTTATTGGTATACACATTAAAATACACTTACATTTAATCTGTATACGAATTATAGTTAACTTATATTGAAAATATTTTCGAGTCCTACTTCTTCCAGCACGAATACCAATATTTGTTTTCTTGTTGCGTTTTCTCTCTCTCTCAAGGATAGGAAACTGATGTTTGGCATTTTATAGCTGCTACCCTATTATCTCCACTTTTCCTTGCCAATTCTATCCTCCCACTGGCACAAATCTATACCGAACTCCTTAAAAATATATTATATATATTATATATATATATATTATATATATATATATATATATATATATATATATATATATATATATATATATATATATATATATACACACACACACACACACACACACCAGAGCGAAAAGAAAAATAAATCAAAATATCATATTCAAATCAGTCAAAAAGATATAGCTACCTGTGATGGGAAAAGAGTCCAGATGCATACTCTAGCAGGAGGAACTCGCGCATGTTCGATCCAAAACTGTAACAAAAACAGGATAGTAACAAACACCTTTTGCTGAATTCCCGTTAACTTTACAACAGCACTATCAGTACATCTCCTGAACGGTATCATTTCAAAGCTCTTACAAAGTACTTTTACAAAGTACTTTTACATGCATTCATTGACCAGGACTCCCTGGGATACTGGAGTGTCCCTTTAAAAAAGCATTAAATGGAACATAATGGAAAAACATTATGGAAATCACATAGCCATGTATTTTATGTTCAGGGCATTTTTCTGCATACCACAAGACACTACATAATTCGTTGTTTAGAACAGATAATAGAAATAGAATAGAGTGGAATTTGACGGATAAGAATCAACCATTTGGTCCATCTAGTGAGCCATATTTTATTTTCTGTTGTAAAGTCTCAAATCTTAATCAGTCTGTCCTGTTTTAGATTCAGGGTAGCCATATGCCTATATCCCATACAAATGTAAAATAATTCTGCTGGGAGACTGCATCACTTATCTAGCACCTTATCAGTAAAGCACAAGTATTGACATCAAGTGAAATAGCATCTAGTTATGCTGTTTGTTTTTTTAGACATAGTAAAAAGTACCAAGGAGACATACTTTAGGCTGTGTGACTGAAATAGCTGGCAGTGATCTAGCAGGTCAGTCAGATGAGCCACAAACCACCAGTTCCGGGAAGCAATGCTGTCAAAATACAAGAAACAAAACTAAGATAAAACCAGCAAAAATGAAGAAAGTCCACAGCAAATTGCTAGAGGACGCTATTGCAGCTACAGGGTATAAACAAAATGCGACGTAAATAAAATCAAGCAGCTACCTGAACTCTTTGATGACCTGGTGAATATCAAGCTCAAATGCAGCTTGCAAAATGTTGTCCAAAGGCTCTGAACTGCTATCTCCAGACAAGAATATATCCAGGCTGGACTGAAAACAGACAGGACAAAATCATTTGTGTTCCCTACTGGTGAAAGCAGAACGCAAGTTTTCAATTATCAAGTCATCATAAATGGTAC
The DNA here is from genome assembly GCF_027358695.1 of Spea bombifrons. NCBI lineage: Eukaryota > Metazoa > Chordata > Amphibia > Anura > Pelobatidae > Spea > Spea bombifrons. The sequence continues at coordinate 4,523,769 of NC_071099.1, forward strand.
AAGCCATTCCACCCAATGTTTGTGCTTCCAGGAAAGCATGTTTGATTGGTAAGGTAGTCTTTTGTAGCCAACATAGAATTAGGATTGCTCAGCTATGGAATAATCAAAATCCAAAATATGGACAAAATGATGTTGAAATTAGGAGCCATAAAGGCATTGCCACAAACAACAAAACTAGCACTGGTTGCTGTCCTGCCCTGACAATGACCATCACTTCTCACTAATTGAATATGGACTGACTCTTTCTGTTATTGTGGCCATAATAGAATCCCCCACTAGCAGCAAGAAATAAAATATAATATAATATATATATATATATATATATATATATATATATATATATATATATATATATATATATATATACCCATTGTATAGTGCTACAGATTTGATGGCTCTATATAAAGCAATAAAATAATAACATAGCAAGGTCGATTGATAAGGAAGACTTTCCAAATATGAAAAATAGGTACACTACAGTCCTATATGCACTTTAATGCATAAGATAGCCGTTACATGACATTTCCACTTTTTCGTGCAGATTCCTAAGAATCTACTCTATTTAACAGGCTTCCCAACCCGCTAGATCCAGTTTGCGGCAGTAGACACGTTTGGCAGAACACCATTTTAAGCTTGAAAGAGAAAGTCATACGATCAACATGAAAAACGACAAACAAGCATTCATTTCTACTTGTGAATAGGCGTGCAGCTCTGTGGGTTTCACGGTGGGATGTGTGAAGAGAAGATGTGACACAAGGAAGTGATACCACGTGGTCATCAGGTCCTTCTTCTCCAATAAGGTAGCCTCATCTCCCAAAAGAACCTGTAGAAGTATTGCAAGAGTTGTAAGGGATGTAACATAGCCAGCTGGAGTGAAATGTAGGAGATAGTTCTCACCTTGCAGACAGTCTCCATATGTTGGTTGGAAGAGAATGTTCCATTCTGTAAGTGGTGTGAACATTCCTCACGCCAGTGCTGCCACTTCAATTCAAACTCTGTCAAGGTTTGACTAACAGAAGACTGCAGGGGCAAACAATCCAAAAGTGTGTTGAAAGTCCAAAGGGGGGGGGGGAGAAAAAAAAATAAAATAAGTAGTAAATGGGCAGGAAGACAATAATATAAAAGTATGGAGAAACAAGAGTTCTCTAAAACCAGCAAATGTATAATCCAGAATTACTACCACCATACGTTATTTTGAAAGAGGGTTTTCAAAAAACAAACAGTTGTATGGAGGTTAATTTCATTTAATTTATAAAACTACTGAAGCTTATTTTAACATTGGTTCAGGCACATGATTTGGGCAAGGACAATACAAGTGCACAGAATGTAAAAAGATAAATCAAGGTGGTTTACGAGAGATATCTGAAATCAAGGATTAAAGATACGACTTCCTTCTTTAGTTGTTTTTGTCTACTTTTACACTATGGACCACATTCATTTCAGCTTAGAAATAAAAGCCACAAGCAAGTTTTAACAAAGATGAGCAATTGTTTTACAAAAACTGATTTAGAAGCTCTATATCATGTATGCAAGAAATCCTAAACACAGAAAAATTACGATTGGTCATGGTTGGCCCGGTTCATGAAATAAAATTTTAAACACTCCCATGAAGCAAAATTACAATTTGATTCATCTTTTCATACAAAACTAGATGCCTTGTCTATTACACCAAGCTTACACCAAGAATAGGCATCTTTTTCAGGAGTTCATCCAGCACACGGCACATGCTTCGGGAGTTTACAGAGGCAGATGATTCCTTAGACAAAATCTGGCGGGCCTCATCCATTCTACCTTGCAGGATGAAGCCAATGATCTGAAAAGAATGGAGCATATTATACACGGTTAAAAAAAAAAAATCCCAATGTACATTCCAAGCAAATTTGTTCGCCAATAATCTTAGCTATATTGTTGGCATGATGCATTACGAAGGGTTAACTGAGCAAAGTGTTTGCATCACTGATGCCCTTGTCTCTGCTCAACTAGCAAACACTGTGCACTACAGCCCATGAGACGAAAAGGTCACTTTAAACTCACTTTAGCAAACACATTCCAATGTGTGTATTGTCTCATACATCCAGTACAGTGTGTAATGCAAAAATCACCAAAATAAACTGGCAAGTTATTTTCCATGGCTTTTAGTTTTCAAAATGTGGGGCTTAATCATAAGCTTAAAAAATGAAATACAAGCTACAAGTACTGGTAATAATTGCAGTTCAACAGAGCAAGGGAGTTTTATATGGTGAAACTGTGATGGACAGGACTGAATGAGTTACATGGCGTTAACGGACAGCCACATGTGTTTTGGACCACTTGTTTGGGGTTGTGACTGTCCTGAAAGTTGCCAACCCTCTTTGTACGTACGAGAGCTCATTGACAGGTCTGTGTATTAATCAGGAAACGTATCTCTTTTTCAATTCTGAGGGCATCATTTGCCATCTCAAATAGGATCATTTTTCTATAATGGGGAGCAGTTGCGGAGCCCTAACCGCCCCCCCGCTATCATTGATCTGGCAGACTTTACTTATTTCAGATGGTTGGCATTAATCCTAGAACTTGCTACTATCTCTCAAATGGTGTTATGAATGAGAGAAACACACACATGCATCAATTAACGTCCACTTCAGACAGGATGTGCTTCCAGATTTATAGTCGATACCAATGAAAAAAATGAACTAAATAAATCACTCACTGCATCCCAAAACCTCTCATGCTGGGTTGGACTGTCACTTTGGAGCACTTCTTGAGCAATGGTATTCACTTCACAAACATGGAGACGCACCCAATCCAAGAGCAGCATTAACAGTTGGCCCGCTTAATAAAAATAAAAATTCATTTAAAGTTTTTTTTTTAACCTTTATTTTTGCCATCACTTAATATAAGAGACTTAACATTAAATTAAATACAAAACTCGTGTTAAAGCAGACACTTGTGCTCTGGCCAAAAAGTGGCCTTAAAACGTGCTGGAAACATTTCCTCTTATTAAATATGACTTTTTTGTCACTTGAAATGCTTCATGACAACATGACTCCTATAGTTCCCTTTTAAAGGACCACTGAATGAAGGTTATTTTGCAAGAGGGTCCAAATTGGAACTGCAAATGATGCGAGATTTCTTAAAACACTGCCTTGCAGAATCAACTGTGCATTATGTTATGCCACCCAAGCTTCTATTGCAGAACTGCTTTCACCATACATTGTCAGTGAGCTAAAATATTGCAACTCAAGGAATAATTAAAAAAAAACCCTATGATTATTTGTTAATGGCAAACCAAAACAGATAAATTAAAGTAATTAGTAATGTAAAATCCCACAATAAAAAATAAAATAAAAAAATAATAAGCTTTTGGATGGAAAAAGCCCTACTAACAATGGCTATGGTATTTCCATATTTTATGCCTTGTTCAATTGCGAAGGTTCCTATCTCAAGTCAAAAACAGCCCATTTCAATCCTCACCTGGGGCCGCTTCAATGAAAAGTATTTCACAGAGGTTCCAGCTCAATTCCATGGCAGACAGGATGGATAGCTAAATAAACATATGTACAAGTAGTAAGAAACAATACTCCAACAGGACCATTGACAGCTCAACTTTCAATGGTGGGTAGTTAAACATCAAAGGACAGTCTTCATCAGCAGATTACCCACCTGGTTAGAGTATTTGGCCTTTTGTGCAGGGTCTCGTGTTGAAACTATTGTGGCAAAGAGGAGAGAAAGAATAAATATAACCTGTACACCTGACTAAATAAATACAGGAAACGTGTGTAGAATAATCGCTATGTTATGCTAAAATTGGGTCAGCAATAAAGATAACTAGGATACCATCTAAAGGTTGGATGGTATAGAAGGACCAGAATACATGCAAGTGAGGAAAGAAAATAGAAGCAGCGGTAGTGAGATGATGCACCATAATAAATGCTGAAACTATTGAAGTACTATCAGCAGCTGCCTAATTTACCCAAAAATGACACTCACCAGCCAAGGCATGCATCTCCTGCATACAGGCCTGCAGGACTGAGCGGTAATTCTTACTTACTCTTACTAGTCTGTTGAGAAAAGAAAAAACATATGTAGAAAACAAGACAATACCAAACTAATGAAAAAGTGTGGTGTACTTTCTAATATTGAGCTAGAACTTTGATCTAGATGCATCCCGGCAACAACAAAAGAATGCAATCTATAAATTATTTTTGGAATGGACCGAAATGAAAATTCTGGATCGAAACCGAAAATTTAGCATTCACTTGTCAAAACCGAAAATGACCCCCTTAAAATGACCTTAAAAAAACAAACAAAAAAAACCCACACACTTTTATTACTTAATTTTAACACACCAGAATTATAACAATAATATATATATTAATATTGTTATTGAATGTTTCAGTCCAATTTTGGTGTTACTTTTAATAAAAATACAACATGTTAATACACCAAAATTGGGCAAAAAATAAAAAATAATAATAAAAAAAATATATATATATAACTGCTAACAGCAATCACACTCCTATCATGCCCAGGCAGCCAGTACATGCTAGATTCTGGGCATGATAGAAGTGTGATTACAGCCTCCTTATGCCATGCAACAATTAAACTTTAATGGTAACAGCAAACTAACTGCCAAATCACAGCACACTTGCCACCCTCCCACATTTAAGAAGCATACTGTGCTTTCCGTGATTTACTGGACTCTTCCTCAATCTTTTGCAGTCCCACGAAGATGCTGTGTGACTCGTTGAAGAGCTTGCGCAGAACAGGTGAATAGATGTCCTCATCATTGCGCACAATGTACATAAGATTGCGATGTTCTGGGTGTCTAATATGCATGTCAACATTTTGAGAGTCATTTGAGGGACGAGATATACAAGCTAAAAAAAAAAAAAGTGTATAGTTTGTAAAATACACATATTAAGCTTCAATGATTATCTGTAACTGAATGAACAAATAATTTCATTGCAATAATCATTTTTGTGTGGACGTTAAGACAATTCTATATCTAAACTTGAAGAGCTTTCCATAACTGATATAGAGATATATACGGTATATACAGACACATACATATACCCTATATAGAAAGGTGACTCTGAAGCAAATAATGTTTTTCTAATAAATGCTGGCCAGACAGGATCATGTGAACCCTTGATTTCAAAAGTTACAACGTGGGGAAAGGAAATGTGTTTAAAAAAATATTTCATGGCTGCATTTAATGTAATATTTGACCTTTTTTTTTTTGTTTGTTTTTTTTTACGCAGGTACAAAGTAACATACCCTGCGTAAAGACTTTAGTTCAAAATTAAGCATGCTCTAATCCAAGGCCACATTATAACAAAATTGGTACCCTACCCGAGCAATGGCAATATAGCAATGAAGAGATTTTCCTGGCAAAATTTGCTACTTCAGTAATTCTCATTACAGGCTCCTCTCATTATATATAAAATGGTATTTCCATGGAGGCTGTTAACAGTCTTGGTATATCACAGGTGGGCCCTTTTTATCCAAAAGGCATGCCCATCATCACGAATACAACCCTTGGATATATACAGCCTTAAATCTTTTTAGGGTGACAAACACATGCTGTGTGTGACGCACCCTGTTGATGTGCTACAGTTATAACCAGGGCTGCAATATTCTATCACGATATATTGTGAGAATTACCTAAATTATATGAAGCAACAACAATCATCTGGAAAGGGGACATTCTGCTTTGAAATGCTCTTTCCTGATAAGACATTTACTTTCAGACTTTGGTAGATTACAATACTCCTTAATCAAAGAAATTCTGCCTTGCGCGACCTACCAAAGTCTCTCATAAAAATGCCTTATTATTTGTAAAGAGCACCCTGGATAAATAACACATCCCTGTGAGACATATTCATGTGTCAACATTAAAGGCTGCTGGAATGTTAACTAAAAAACAAAAATTCTGAATAGTGATGAGTCTCCTCCTTAATAACAGTCTGTAATACTTGCAACAATAATTTGGTTTTCTGTTTTTACCCCAGCAGGATAAATATACCGGTACCAGCAATTCCACGTGTTATCAATCCACATCAAACAACGATACCTGTTTTTGTAAAACGCGTTTCATACAGCAGCAGATCTCCGGGCCCCCAGCTGAAACCTATGTGCCGCTCTCTCTGTCCCAACCCTGGGATAAGCTGCGGGAAACAAAAATGAATAATTAAGAGCGTGGTGTTTCTTAGTCTTTTATTGGTGTTACAGATTAGATGGGCGACAAGCTAGTTAAATGGTGCGACAAATAGTTCTGTTGAGAAAAGGGCGGATGTTTTTTGTTTGGTTTGTATGTCCCTTCTCTTAGCAAGTAAGCGCGTCCGGGAGAATACGCAATATTTTAATACGACACTATAATTACAGTGTACGTCGGATCCACATCGACCTCTTCCATGTTTCGCGTTAAGTTCCGGTTTCCCGCGTGATATTTGGGTCCTCAGGAAAGAGTTCGGGGCTGCCCTTCACACTGCCTGATGCCATCGGTCACAGAACAGGAGCGTATTGGCCGCGTTCATGCAATAACATCTTCAGCGGCTTCTGTGATGTGTCTCAGAAGGGCCCTGGCATTTTTGTTGAAGCCGCTGCAGCTGTGGCCCCCAGGCTCCTCCTACCCACACGCCCAACATCCTAGCATACTTACACACACCAACTTACTTATTTTCACAGACACGCTGCTTTGTGTACATAACAGTCTTCGTTTTGTCTAAAGCATGTGGCTCCTGAATCTGAGATGAGACAATGGACTTATTAAGGTTTAATTCTTTACAGCAGAAAAGTGGGAATGTTAGATAGAACAGGTTAGAATAGGTTTTGATTTTACCTGTCGAAGGTAATGGCTAAATATAAAAACACGTTTAATATTGACCCTAACCCTCTCACACACATCACACCTCACTCTTTCACGCCTATCGCATATAGAAAGTGGATGCACATACAGTAACATGCTTACACATTCTAACATACTTATACATACAATAACATGTACACACACTTACATACCTTTGTTGTCTCTGGAGTGGGGCCTAAGACCCGAAGGACCTCATAACAGCAGAAAATATAAAACAGCCTATAAAATAAATTATAGTTTATAGTAGTTTAGGTTGAGAAAAGACTTGTGTCCATCAAGCTCAATCCTTTTCCTATTCCTTGTTTACCGCTTGTTATATAAAACATGCGTCATTTCTTAAGAAATCATTTACTCCAGAAATAATTGCCATGTCAAAAGGCAACGTAAAAGACTAAAATGTCTTTTATGTTGTCTTTCGACATGTTGGCAATTATTGCTACGTTGCTCGCGCTCACACACACTATATGGACAAAAGTATTGGGACACCTGATCATTACACCAAAAGTGACATTGATGCTATTGCATTCTAAATACAGTCATTAATATGTAGTTGGTCCCCCCTTTGCCCCTATAACAGCTTCCACAAGATTTTTTTAGTGTTTCTGTGGCATTTTTTGCCCTTTAATCCAGTAGAGCATTTGTGAGGTCAGGCACTGATGTTGGACAAGAAGGCCTGACTTGCAATAATGTTCCAGTTCACCCCAAAGGGTTTCATAGAAACATGGAATTTGATGACAGATAAGATCCATTCTGCTCATCCAGTCTGCCCATTTTTCCCGATGTAAGTGGTTTAACCCCGTAAGGACCGAGGCTGTTTTAACACTTTTGCAGTGCTCGTGTTTAACTGTAATTTTCTCCTCACTCATTTAGTGTACCCAAGCAAGTTACATTTTTTCAGGACAAGACAAGTATTTCTTCAGATACTATTTTCATATCTCATTTCCTTTTTTATTTTTTTTAAAAAAAAAAACATAATGGAAAAAGCTAATGAAAAAAACTGCTAAATGGATTCTACTATTACCCAATGTTATGTTTTTTGGCTATAGGGCAAGTTATAAGTTATAAGTTATAGGGCAATGAGTACACGTAGCGTTTTGCTATTTCAAAACCATTTTTCCCCAAATCTGGTCATTCTGCCCCATGGCTTTAAAGCCAATACAATTTACCCCATCAATACATATATTTTTTTAAACTAGACACCCCAAGTTATTGCAAATTCTGGTATTTTAACCCTTTCCATGTACTACAGTGATACTCCCCATGCAGTACCTGTATTCAACCTGCAAGGGAAGCCAGAGTTCTCAGGAGGGTCTGGAGGGACCATCTTGGAAACGTTGGCAACTTGGTTATTTTTTAAACGACGCACCACAATGGCAAATACACAACAGAATTGAAGGAACTAGGTAAATAACACTTAAATGTAGCAAGTCATTCAATATTAATTATAATCTGGCTATGGCTCTACCTACATATAGATAATGACTTTATGATAATACACTGGCACTTTTGCAGGCAGAAAATCCAGAGGGAACAGGGAAGCCAAGGCACCTTAAAAATGATTTTCACAAGGCCATCATTTCAGGGCACATTCACCAAATGAGTACCCCTTCCTACATTGAACACAATATGTTTGACAGATGGTGTCTTGGAGCACAGTTGAACGATTGTGCTGATTATGTTGGATTCCTGTTGTCTAACTTGCAAGAATTTGGACAAATGTAATTTCTGTTTGATGAATTCAAATGTACAGAACTGATTTCTGTCCAAGCTAAACACCCCAGGACGCTCCAGGGAGGGGTCACAACCGCCACTGGGAGAGATTTTGCCACTCGCAAGACGGCAGCATGTCCTTTTTATAAAACAGAAAAAAAATAATTGCCAAAGCTTCCAAGAGGGTCTCTCCAGACCCTCCTGAGAACTCTGGCTCCCCTTGCATGTTGAATAATACAGGTACTGCATTCACAATGCGAATATAGATTTTTTAAATGTGGTAACATTTAAAAATAATTGTGCAGCGACGTCTTCATAAGGTGAACTATCTAGTTCCAGCAAAATGTGAAAAAAGCCCAAAAATAATAAATAAAATGTATTATTATAAGCAAGTGCTAAAATTAGTGCCGTATCTTCACAAAAATCCTGACATGGAAAGAGTTAAAAGCATTTCAAATAACCAAGGGGTGTCTACTTTAAAAAAAAAAAAGGTTTGATGGGGTAAATTGGAGTGGCCGGGTTCAAAGATAGGTCATATGCACAGACTGACCAAAAATGCACTTCCCAAATGTGACCTTGGGGGCTAACCTTGGGGTCTTAACCCAAGCATGGTTGGTATCACTGTAATCAAAACATGTTGCTGAACACATATTGGGGTGTTGTTTGGCAGACATATACCAGAAGCTGTACATTCACACCTGAAGTAAAATTACTACGACAAATTTTGGCAAAGGCTGGTGGTAAAATTAGGGTGTCTAGTTCCAAGTTGAAAAATACACACTTTCCAAATGTGGCATTTTACCTCCCAAAATTATGTTATATACTACTTGTTAAGACCAATTTACCCATTGTACAGCTCTACAGAATTTAATGGTGCTATTTAAAACAAATAATAGTATTATTCCAAGGTGGGCTGGTAAGAGAGACAACTTTTTGTTGACGCAACTATTAAAAGTTACATTGGTTTCGTTCTGTACTTTGAACCAGATTAGCTGGCCAGTCCTTGGTTAGTTAGGTAAAGACTGCTGTTTAGCCTTCTAAATAGGCATATGTTTTTGTTTCAATTAAAGCCTGAAAACACATTGGGTTTCGAATCTCCCATCTTTTCTGCAGCAATAGAAGTGTCCCGGAACGAACCCTCCTATATATACACGAACTGGCCACTTTATAAGGTACACCTTGCTAGTACCGGGTTGGACCCCGTTTTGCCTTCAGAACTGCCTTCATTCTTCTTGACATACTTTCCATAAGGAGCTGGAAACATTCCTCAGAAATTTTGGTCCATATGGATATGATGGCATCACGCAGTTACTGCAGATTTGTCGGCTGCACATCCATGATGCGAATCTCCTGTTCCACCACATCCCAAAGGTGCTCTATTGGATTGAGATGTGGTGACTGTGGAGGCCATTGCAGTACATTCTCTGTAAACCCTTGAGATGGTTGCGCATGAATACTCAGACCACTTGTCTGGCGTGCGCGCACACACACATTATATATATATATATTTATTAACGCTCAACATGCAGAGTAGGGACTGAAACACATTTATATGGATATGTTTTTTCCTAGCTACACCTACACACGAGTCTCAGCTATAGTAGAATATTTACTTTCCCTTGTATGTAAGGTGTCAATTTTGATGATGAAATGTTTTACTGACACTTTTCTAGCCACCTTACTAATATTAGATGAAGGGTTATTGTATGACCTGAAAAATATATAGCTATTATTTTAAAACCACCCGCTACTGATGCCAAAAAGATTACATACCGTATTTGCCCGAATATAGGCCGCACTTTTTCCCCCACAGTGGGGGTGCGGCCTATATTCTGGGTTTAGCGCAGGAATGCGCAATTCGTATCGCTGACGCCCGGGACATGCAGTTCTGGGCGCCGGGCAGGCAGCAGGGTTAGGATCCCCACAGCGCTGAAGCAGACCTGTACCCTACTCAACGATACCCTGAGACTGCCTCCCCTGCCGGCACTTTCCACGGGGGCGCGTGCCGGCACGGGAGACTGTCTAAGCGCATCGTGCAGACGTTCACCGGCAGCGGCGATGCATAAACAACCTCCGCTGCCGGCACGTCTGCACGACGCGCTTTAACAATCTCCCTTGCTGGGAATTCCCACGGGGGAAGTGCCGGCACGGAAGCTGAATACGAGTAGATGTCCCCCGCAGAGTCTGGACCGGTAAGTCTGGTGGGGGAAAATCTTGGGGGCAGAGTGGCAGCATATCTAAGGAAGGGGGGGGGTGCAGCCTATAATCGAGCCAATACGGTATATGGCTGCTGGGTGGGCTTCAAGTACCGTGCAGGCACCCAGAAACAACAGCAGTGATGTTGGGTAAGTAAAATGTTTTAGACATGGATTTTTCATCCCAACGTATCATCCACAGATTAGTTGATAACTATGATAAGTAGATCTGCTTCTATGGTACCAAACTTTCCAATCGACATTTGATAGCAGTGTTGCACCTCATCCAAGAACATTCCAATCACCAAAATGATGGGCTTCAGGCTTTTTGAAATGTGATAATTTACTTGTACAATGTAACCACCAGAACACTAAACTCATTGTTTTGTTAATTTGTTATGCTAAATACTGCTAAAGCACATGAAGATTTACGCCTTTTCTTTTTTTTTTTTATCAAGTACAAACATTCTCAGCCTCAGCCATTCCTAGCGTCCTGATTTGTTTTGCATTGCACATTTGGATATCGACAACAGCAAAAAGGGTCTTGAGGTAATGGGTACCATTATATCATGTCTACCTGGCACTTCTACAATGGTCTGAGTGGAGGGTAAGTAACAATCTGAAGGGTCAAAACCACATTAAAATGGAGAAGAATGGCATTATGTATTGGCCTCCTTCCACAAGTGTTACAATAGAGCTTCATACAAAACAGTAATGCAAGTTAGACTATAATCTTTTTCATGTACAAAGTAATTGTTTATGCCACTTCCTTAGTTAGCTGCAGGTCAATGGATGATACTGTTGGTCAAGAGATCTCCACCACTTGTCGCAGTTCTTCAAACAAAGGTCCAAGTTCTTTCTCCAAGCTTAGTATGAGGCCTTTAAGACCAAAAAATAAAATGTTTAATCAATGATTTTTACTAGAAACTCCTTCACCCACAATACTTTGCATTATCTTTAAAGAAGACATATTACCAAAAATACAACCCAACACTGAACATAATGAAACCTTTATGTTGTCGTTCTATCTTAATATACATATAACTTTGAATGTAGTTCCTCCTGTTATCAGCATAAGCATACCTGTGTTAGCATTGTTGCTTGCGATAAAACTCACAACAAGAGGCAGGCGATTGAACTGAACAACCTAAAATATTAGAAGGAAAAAAAAAAAAGTTGTTGTAAGTACTACTGTTAACTTTTTAAACAAGACATACAAGGGACAAGGGACTCCTGATATCTTGAAAGCATACTTTAGAAATACACTGGAACACCTACTGACCATCACAACACATGAAAAATATGTACTTTTCTAATAACTTTTGATCCAAACTAACATACAGTTAAAAACACGTGAAGCTGTATCATAAGCGATCCTTACAGAAGGTGGCCATATCTTACTGCATACTATATCAATTATTTGTTGCCTCCAGGTTTACTACACAATATAAGAGACAACCTGGTAAGTGTTGTAGTAACAGATGATACTCTTGTTTTTGGAGAGTCCCAGTTTACTTCCTTGATCAGTTGCCAGTGCAAATGTTGACAGAAAGCTAGGTCGCAGGGCATATTCTGGGGAATTTTCATTGGCGACTAAAAGAGAAATAGGCATGAATTAGCAAATAAGTGCATATAGTTCTGTATGTTTATGGGGTACAAGTTTAAAAAAAAAAATTAATCAGCAATCATTTTATTAGCCTTGACTATACAGTAATGCGATTAGGGCATCTCTTTATAGACATGTTGCAGAAAATCATAAAACCACTCAGAGAAGTATAATATCTATATAATTATGCATTTGCAATGGTTTTCGCCAAGCGTCACTGTCAATAACTTGTCATGTGTAGGAGTTGATAAATCTTTAAAGTGTTTAACAAAACAGCAAACTGTAACTTGATCAGATACTTAGAACTATAAATTGCCCCGTTGTTGTAATTGTTCCACATGTATAGGTAGGCCTATGCAAGATCAAGTGTCAAAAACTTAACAAAAAATAAATAAAATCTGAGGCAGACTACCCAAACCATTGCATGTTTTTCTATTATGCGTTTGACATAGATAGCTTACCTTTAATAACAGGTACACCATCCCTATCGGATACAACTATCGCATGAAGGCCTTCAACACTAAAAGCAGACAAACAGAATTAAAACCAAATAAATAGACTATGTAGCATCAAAAAAGGGTAACATTGTTCAATGCAAATAAGGTAAAACTTATTTTAACCCCTTAAGGCCTGTAAAGAAAATTTACAGCTAGCGTACTATGTCTATAAAACAGAGATAAATTATATTTAGGACTTTCTTTAGATACTGTTATTTTGAGGATATCTATTTTAATTATAAAAACAATATGGTGAAAAATTAAAAAAAGGACTTGTCTGCAAAATCTTTTACTTATCTAGAAAAGCTTATGAAAAAAACCCTGCTAAATAGATTCTAAATATTTTTCCTTAGTTAATAGAGACAGTGACAGAGATATCCGTCGTGAATCCCTGAATCACGCCCCACATATATTTGAAAAGTAGACAACTCAGGGTATTCTCACATTTCAAATGCTGGTATTGTAACCCTTTCCATGCACTAATTCTACCAACTATCTTTGTCAAAGTTTTTTAATGTATTAAATTACTACCACAAACTTTGACAGAGGCGGGCGGTAGAATTAGCACATGGAAACGGTTACATATGCCAGCATTTTAAATATCCTGGGATGTCTAGTTTTCGAAGAGATGATTTGATAGGGTAAATTCAAATTGCCGGATTCAAATATTTCCCAGATGGTTCATGGGCACAGGATTTCTCCTTAGATCAAGAAGCTCTAAAATAGTTATGTTCTATTTATAGCCCTATATGTCATACCTTTCTTAAAAAATATCCAGACCATTTTGAAGGGATCTAGTGTATTTGATAACACCACCTCCCTTAGCAGTGAATTCCATACCTTTATTGCCCTCACTGTAAAGAATCCCTTCCTTTGTCGTCTATGAAACCTGCGCTCTTCCAGTCTCAGAGGGTGACCTCTTGTTCTTTGTATATTTCTGTTAATGAACAGGTCACTGAAGAGCTCTTTATATTGGCCCTGCATATATTTATATAATGTTATCATATCCCCTCTGAAACGCTGTTTTTTCTAGCGTATATAATTTTAACTTTTTTTAGTCTCTCTTCATAACTATGTATGTATATAAGTATCACCCAATCCCCTTATTAATTTTGTAGCCCTCCTTTGCACTTTTTCTAATTCCATAATCTCCTTTTTAAGGACCGGTGCCCAGAATTGTACCACGTATTCTAGGTGAGGTCTTACCAATGACCTGTAAAGAGGCAAGATGGTATCCTCCTCCCTTGAATCAATACCTCTTTTTATGCATGCCAAAACCTTATTGGCCCTGGCAGCTGCTTGCTGGCATTGCGCACTGTTGTCAAGTCTGTTGTCAACCGTTATTCCTAAGTCCTTCTCACTGGTAGTTTCCCCCAAGGATATTCCATTTAAAGAATAGGTTGCATTTTTATTATTTTTACCATAATGCATAACTTTGAATTTCTCTATATTGAACCCCTTCCTTGCCAAGAAACATGATGCAGAGATGTAAGCCATCAGGGGTTGCTTCTGAAGCTCTTACCAGGAGAAGGACAGCATTACATTAAACACAATGTCTTTCAAATATGGCAGTGTCCTGCTGCAGGACAATGAGATTAGGAAGCAATGTCCTTCCAGCTACATGGCATCTTTCAATAGGGTGAACCTAGTCACTCCGTAGAGCAATTACACGAGGCACCTACATTTTGTTGTGTGCGTGTTGCTGAATGCCTTAATGTCAAGGCATTATAGCAACACCATCTGAGTGGTGAAGAAAGCTATCCTTGCTTAACCCCATGACATGCCAGACACGTCATTGGTCATTAAAAGCATTTGTTTATCCAAATAATTATAATGTGCCATAGACTGCAAATTCTAGCTGACAATACTAGAGACAAATTACACTATCCATAATCTAAAGAATCAATAAAATTAAATTTCAATGCTGCAAGGATCTCACTCTTAAAAGCTTGGGGGGGGTATCCTACCTTGGTAGTTTCTTGTACAGGAATCGTCTAAGATCCTACAAAAAACAAAACAAATTTAAACAAATGTTTTTTTTATTGTTAAAAAGCATGACCGTGGTTTACTTTAAAAGCTTTGGGTGGTGAGAAGGCATGCGCCCAACTGGGTGAGTATTTCAGTGAAGCAGTGCTTCCAAGGGTCACATTCCTTTTTTCCCTCCAGGCAGGGAACTGACATTGAGCCACCTCAACTTCCCATCTACTGACAACTGTCTGAGGCATCCCATCCATAGCTAGCCCCACTCACAAGCAGAGCCAAGCCCACCAACAGACGACCTGTAATTCCACCCCGTAAAAGGAAATTACTTATAGGGTCTTCCATACTGGGCCGTAACTAGGTGCATTAGCGTATAAAACAAATAAACCTGTGCCTCAAAAGGTAAACTATAAGCCTGAAAGAGATTTGATAGATTGTACAGTTCCAGCGTGTCCATGACTTAGAATAAACTGAATTAAAGCGTTTCGGAAATATTAGCTTTTCACTGTAAGGCTTAATATATAGGGACTGGAAAACACATAATATTGGCTGTTTAAATAGGCAACAGCAACTTACTGTGCCAGGATTTCCTCTACAAACAACAGTGGTAACCACATCATAAACTACGTTCCCTCAAATCCTTTAAACTATTACAACAGAAAAGATTTGGCATACTTACTTCTGCCATATCGCTAGCTTAGTACGACCTGCAGGGAGTAAGTTATAGCGTTAAATTTTAATAAACTATACAAGAATATAATGCTGCTTTTTAAAACGCTATGTCACATGACCTGGGTTTTTAATGAGTTCATCTTACAGTGAGTAAAACCCTTTGGTATAGATTAAAGCACAGAATATAGTACATTGAAATAAGGGACACTACAATTAATGTAGAAAACAGCTTAGCAGAAAACCAAGTATTTTTGTTACAACATAAATTTCGCCATTTTTATTACCTCATCACCCTTTACGACCAAGTGGTTTTTACACCCTAAAGACTGGCGGTTTTTTATATATATAAATACGTTACAATGACATTCATGATAAGCCTGACAACTGCTGCATCATAGCACAACTTCGGAAACACTTGAACCCACATAACAATATTACATGAAATACTCGTGCCGTTATACCTACTGCACAAATAGCACAACGGATAGGTAGGGAGCACCCAAGATTTAACACACTTTATGACAAATCATCCGCGCGTGACAACGATCCAAATCCACTGTCAACTTCCTGAATCTCGCAAAACACTCATCACGTGACAGGAAGAACAAATCACAAGACTTAACGACCAACCCTGTCCGGAATTACTTGGTAGCCGCGATGCGTAAGGATGCGTCTCTTCTTATGTGCTCGAACGTTTTGTGAATAATCTGCTTGCCCACTGGGCGTGATAAAATCACGCGGTGGGAGGACCTGGCGTTATGTACAAGGGGCGATATGGTTCCCTGATTAAAAGCTAGTTCCATTTAGTTGGGCAAAAACAAGTGTGTTAATCAGTGATCCTTCAGGCAGTGACAGAAAGCCTACAGGGAATTGTATAGGCAAATATATTGTAAGGAACAGCATTGATTATGATGAAGACACGCAGGATTTGGTTTCACGAGTGTTCCTGGTTAATTACCTGGTTTTTCTTCTCAATGATCACTGAAGAAAACCTTGCTTCAAGGTACCAAGCTGTGCTTCAGTTAGCATTATATAGGCAAATGCTCTCATATTACCTGATATATAACAATTTTGGTGTCACACAAAGGCACATTTGTGCTATTCCAATCACATGTAAAGTGTGACTCTTGAGTATGTCCTATGTATAAACTGCTAAAATGGAAACAATTTGTTGGTCGTAAAATGACCTTATTTTTTTTTATGGAAAAGCTCACGGCAATATTCAGGATTACACTCTAACCGATCCGATCCAATGGCAAACGAGCCCTGTCAACAGGAGGTCAAATAGAAAGGGAGAGGGGATTTCAAACTGAAACATAATGGAACACCCATTCAACAGAATTGGCTAGTAAAATGTGACGTTGACACTTTTTTTTTCTGCGAACAAAGGAAGCTTTATAAATGGCTTCTTATGCCCCCAATTGGTTGTCAGGCTTTCACCGGTAACTATCTTGCAAATTAATTTCACTACAGTGTAAACACCTTACCAAACCAAGACTATGCGGTGGGTACAGGTGAAATAAAAAAGCCCGCGATAATGTCCATGACTGCCCTATTAAGAAGAGTACTTTAATACGCACTCTTAAAAACACTAATAAAATACCTTAACTAGAAGGCCTGACCGTTCTTGCCATTGATTGGTTGCTTGAAGTGGCAATAAATGCACGTGGAGGTCAGACCACTGCGCAGACTTTGCAGAGCCAGTGCTGGAGCTGCCTGGGAGTAAGTGCATTATATGGACAAACGTATTTGGGACACCTGCCATTACACCAGCAGGGACTTTTATGACTTTGCATTCTAAATACATAGACATTAATATGTATTTGCTACACCTTTGCAGCTATAACAGCTTCCACCCTGATGGGGAGGCTTTACACAAGATTTTGGAGTGTTTCTGTAGGAATTTTAGCCCATTCATTCAGTAGAGCATTTTCAAGGTCAGGCACTGATGTTCCTGTTCATCCCAAAGGTGTTTAGTGGGATTGAGGTGGGCCAGTCAAGTTCTTCCACACCAAACTCACCCAACCATGTCTTTATGGACCTTGCTTTGTGCACTGGGGCACAGTCATGCTGGAATAGAAAAGGGCGTTCCACAAACTTTTCCCACAAAGTTGGAAACATAGCATTGTCCAAAAGGTCTTGATATGCTGAAGCTTTGACCCCTTAACGACCTTTGCCGGTTCAGGACCGTCACGCAAAAACGGTCACTTAACGACCTTTGACGGTCCTGAACTCTCATTAAATTAAATAAGCTTAGAAAGTGATCAACGATCACTTTCCTCGCTTAAACACCGTTGCTGTAATGCCTCGATGTCGAGGCATTTAGTAATGCCAAGATCGGCATCAGACCATGTCTGGCCCCTCCCCGGGGCGTGAACATCTGCCATACAAGATGGTGGCTGCCCTGTAAAAAAAACAAAACAATGAAGTTGAAAACGTTCGCTCTAGAGAACTCTGGCTCCACTTGCAGGTTGAATACAGGTACTGCATTCAACCATGCAAGTCAATGGACCCCAGCTTTCTAATCACAATGTGATTAGTAAAATATTCAAAAAATAATAAAAAATATGGGGAAAAAATGCTTAAAAAAAAAGTGAACATTGAAAAATAATTATGCAGTGATGTCTCCAGAGGAACCATCCAGTACCAGCAAAATTTGTAAAAAAAAAAGTTTATTATTTTGAGCAAGTGCTAACATTTCTCAAAAATCTCAACATAGAAAGAGTTAAAATAAAAGCACTTCAAATACCCGAGGAGTGTCTAATTCAATAAAAAAAATGGCTTGAGGGGGTAAATTGGAGTGGCCGGGCTTGAAGATAGGGCATAGGTACAGAGTGAAAAAAAGTAAGGCAGACAAGCAAGATAAAAAAAAAAAAGTAAGTTAAAGATGTCAGCGAGCAAGCTGCAAGAAATAAAGAATAAGCAGGAAAAAAGACAAAAAAAAAAGCAGAAGGAAAAATGATATCAAGCAGCAGAAAGCAGAGACAAAGGGACAAGGGGCCCTTCCTGTGTAAATGCTCCAGGGCCCAAGGCTCCTTAATCTGCTTTTTTATGTCACCAGAGAGCTTTTCATTTAGAAATGTGATTTTCTACCCAACTGCAATGGAAAATCACTCAAAATCAAGTTTTGATTTTGATTAAATTTTTTTTATATTTTCAAATGACTAGCTCTGTATAATGTTGCTTACATATAACTGTTATTACGCTACCAAAAAGAATACTAATTTTCCTTGTTGGGGGAGGGTGTCTTTGCCGTTGTCTTTTAGCTCATTTAATATCCTCGTTCCTCGGAGTTTTTTAAAGTCAGACACACTCCGCCCCCTCTGCGCGCGCCCGCCGCCACGTGCTCCGCTACGCCAGCTTTCTTAACGCTTGGGTAGGTGAACTACAGGAAAGCGCGCACGTTGTGTGAGCGACGTAAGCTTTTTTTTTACGTGCGCGCTCCCGAGCGAAGGTCTTCGCGGGTTTAGGCTCTTTGTGAAGAGGAGGCACGAAAAGAACCGGATAACCGGTGTAGCTTCAGCATGGCGGACGACAAGCCCAAGGTTTGATTGACGAAAAGGGCTTTTAAAGCGCGGTTGCAGAAGGGTTTGCAGTGGCGGAACGTTTTTTTTAAAAGGGGTTCAGAGCTAGGCCTAAAGACGGTAAAGGTTTTGTAAATGTCCCGAAGGCCTGTGCGTGGTAATATGTGAATAGGTTGTTAGCCGAGTGTGCACTTCTGAGGGGTGAAGCCGAATGGAGCGTCCTCTTTGCATGTAGTGTACAATGCGGGTTTATAGGCTTTTATAGGTTCGTGTTGCCCGCTCTTGAGGTATGATTTCATCGTGGTTACATTACTAATGGAGAAATATAACTTCCTGTTATAGTTAAACTGCAATCGCCACCTTAATATGAAATCAACACCACTAATCAGCTCCCGTTAAAATAATAATGTACCCCTATGCACAAAATTGGCTTATATATTAGGGGATAGATGAGGCTATAGGAGGTGGAGGTGAAAAGTATCAGCACTCTGGATTCTGTAGGAAAATGCATATGGAAATATTTGTATATTGGCTAGGTGGGTTCAAAAAGATGTGTGTGTATATATATATATATATATATATGATGTGATTGTTGTGACTGAAGCAGTTAATTGTTTTGTTTCTTATAGGAAGGAGTCAAGACCGAAAATAATGATCATATCAATTTGAAAGTGGCTGGTCAGGATGGTTCGGTTGTGCAGTTTAAAATAAAGAGGCATACACCACTCAATAAACTCATGAAAGCCTACTGTGAACGACAGGTAACTAGAACACAGCTTCCTATTCTAGCACTTCTCTCACTGTAGATTCACATGTATATTTACAATGCAAAATGACCGCTGACTCTAAAACCTATGCTTTTCTTTATAATGCTGTACATTACAGGCCGTACTTTAGGATTCTGTACTTTTCTATACTTTCAGTCCTGGGTTCCCATTTCATGTATTCAGAAACTTGCGTTTGGTTTACTACATATGATTACATTACATATTGATGCCTTTGTTCAAACTCTTCACAGGGATTGTCAATGAGACAGATACGATTTCGATTTGATGGTCAGCCAATCAATGAGACAGACACACCAGCACAGGTATGTGTATGAGGTGTTCAAAATGTTTTGAGACTGCACAAATATTCCCCCTTTATTTTAACTTTCTAGACATTTGAATAGATTGCCTTCATTTTATTGTATTCCCATAAACACAGGATACTTACAAAAATGCCTCCAAGCCATATGTGTATGCCTGGGGCATTGTTGGCGGCAAGCATTTATTTTAGAGATTTTACAAATGTATGTTCAGTTTCGTATGACGTCCTTAAAACGTTTAAACCCAACATTGCAGCCCACATTCCTGTGATCTATACACATAAAAATTGATTGTATGTGTTAAATGATACATGTAAACACCAGAAAATTGTTCATATTTACTACAGGTATTGTGTGTTATTAAAAATGTTAATATTCCCCACTGTTAATCTTTCTGATCTTTCAGTTACGTTGTGCAGTGCTCTGGGCTGTGCTAATAATGGCTTTTGCTTTTTTGCAGATTTTACTTGGTGTAGTTATATCTTAACAAATCATTCTTTTTTTTTTCCATGTAGCTGGAGATGGAGGATGAAGATACAATTGATGTTTTCCAGCAACAGACTGGTGGAACTTTCTGAGACAAGCCTCTAACATAGCCTCTCACCTGCTGCCTCCACGGCCCAAATCCAAACTGTTTGTCTACATCCCCCACCCCTTCTTTACTGTACATAAATATCGGGTGGATGTGTGTCATTCTAGGAGTTAAATCTATATATATTTTTTGTTCAATTTTCTTTTGACTAACAAATACTTTTGGACCAAGAAAATGCAAAGTTCAAAGATGGTGTTCTTTCATAGTCTCCTCATCTCTGCCTGGTTTTCATGTGCTCTCTTCTTATTCCAGTAAATTATTTTGCTTTTACAAGGAAACAGAAAAAGTACCTGTCGCTGAGAACTCGGCTCAAAGTGCATTGCCACATTGTGCTGTGTTTCTTTGCATGTGCTTCTGGCAGTTTAAAGGTTAAGGCACACGTAAGGAGAGAATGTACTTCACAATTGGATTTTTTTTTTAACTGATAACTATTTTATACCTTTTTGTATGTAGCTGTTACGTGTAACCAGGTGAATAACTAGGAATATATAAAGAAAATACACACTTTAGGTAGTTTTCCCTTTAAGATCTGACATCTTGTTGTTTAAATAAATCTTGTTTAAAGTTGTACATATTTGTGCACTGTTGCTTCTTTTTTGCAAATCCTGGTGCAGAGGCGAATAACGGTCCTTACCTGATGTTTTTATGGGTGTCTCTGCTTCCTTGTTCTCTTGGTGTGTGTGCACAGGGTGCCATTTATTTAGTCTTCACAGCACTACAGCGTCTTTCAAAGCCAGACCGCAGACCAAATGGGGCAGTGAGATCCTCTGCTGCTCTTTGCTTGAGGCTGCATTTTTGCTATGCTCTGCTTGCCTCCATGCCTTTGATATGATGCATCTCTGCTTTAGGGTTCAGAGTTCCAGGTGGCAAAAGAAGATGCTGAAGAGTGCCAGAGAATCATGCATAAGTTATATACCTATTACAGTCCCAAATAATCACGCTCCAATGTTACAATTAACATTATGCACTACATATTTGATGCTTTAATTTTAGTTACTTTGGGTAGCGTGTTGGGAGTTCTCCAAAAATAACATACTGGGGGTAAAATGGTCTCTAAAGCTTGGTTTGTCCACATGCAGAAATATCACCTAATGTATTATACATGCAGGGGTTACACACAGCAACATGAGAGGTGCTCCGACATCTACCACATAACTTGAGACGGATGGGATAATGTGGGCAGTAACTTCAATCGCCTTCAGAGCAATGAGTCAGTGGAGCTGTAACCTACTAAACACCAAAGGAACAAATATTGTATAATTATGGAAATATTTTGATTACATTTTCTTTTTACCTATATGGGCTCTGTATGAAAACTTAATATAATATACTATAGTTTTCTTTTGACACCCACAAGTATGGGACACAAATATTTTAAAACATAATTCTTTTTCGTACTTTGAAAGTGAGTGTTGCAATTTTACATACCAAACTAATGCCGCAAATGAGCTTGAGGGATGGGTATACCTATTACCTAACACTTTTAGTAGGCCGGATCTGGACCCACACTAAGAACCAAGCCAGCGTTTATTACATTAACTGTTCCCCAAACACTGGCCCGTTGTGCGCACTCAATTTAAGAATATACGTTTCCAAATCCAATAACTATAGCTATGTTGACTAATTCCTTGTTTCCTGTTCCAAGTACTGAGTTGTAAAAACATTCTTGTCATAGATATTAGCTGATGACATCTCCCAGCCCCATGTCTCAGTATATTAGATGGCAGGAGGGCAGTTACTGGCCTGAGTTACTGTGGGCCAATGGCATGCAATATATCTGAACCCATGTCGGAAGCCCCAGGGGATATGCTCGATATGGGAGCTCATTAGGAGTCCCAGTCCATTGCCGGTTAAGAGCTTGCAGCAATTCTTCAAGAAGGTCATTGTAACACTTTTCACTTGCCCACCAACCTATTCTATTCTAACTTTTGACAAATTTCCTTAGATGTTTGAGAGGAGAGGTGAAAGCAGAATACGTTCATCAACATTCACTAAAATCACATCGACGTGGACTATGAAAGGCAAGAACTTTACTACTGTCCTTCTGGGGTCATTATCAGTTGTTAATTTTTTGAGACTACAAAATTAATTATGACATTCAAATTAACAAAAAAAACATGAACAAACATAAGACATGTAGGTAAAAGGAGACGGAGACTGCTATTTCAAGTTTACCATTCATTATAATCTATGTACTGACTTACTTTTTTTGGGGTGTTTGTGTAATGGTTTCTGTACAAAGAATAACAGTTGCAGCTGCTCTTATGAACAGATGACATTACATTATGATACAGTGAACTATGAGACCCACCCAAATTTTGAAATTGCAAAATGGCAGCTGCATGCGCGACTTGCTGTCATCTGTTCCTGACAAGCATCCAGTAACTAAAGAAATAATCTTACCTCCTACAGGGCTTTGACTACTAGAATCTTGCTTGTTCTAAAAAGAGCTCATTCTTAGACTTTTGGTGCTGTGAGATGTATACTGTAATACATTATAATAACATAAGATTTTGGAAAATTATAATACCGTATCATAACATGGTTGTAAAGATACACCAACTTTGCTAAGCACCTCTTTTTTGTGCAACTGTGTACATATGACTGTGAAAGGAATCCAACAAGTTTTTGAGGGGAACTCCATGTCCCGCTTTCTCTTAATTCAGTGAAACGGAACAGCATCTTCTCTTACCAATAAGCTCTTGCATGCGTGTCAGTAGAGTGCCTCATATAGCAACTTTGCTGAATTTCTTTTGTGTGCAACTGTGTGTTGCACATGTTTATGGGGGGACTCCATTTCTTGCTTCCTCTCTAGAGGAGGCAGAAAAAGGACAAGTGGGACAGCTCCACTCCTTACAACTGGAATACATCTTGCCACGGAACACCGTGAAATCAGACTTGCGGTCTCCTAGGTTTATCAATAACTTTACCAGAGTCATCACTTCATCACTAATGGTGATAGATAGTGAAATGTGAAATTAATGTGTGAATGTATTGTGTGAATGAGTGAGAAAATGAAATAATGTGTGGATGAATTGTGTGAATGCGTGAGAGTATGAATGAATATGTGGATGAATTGTCTAAATGAGTGAGAGTATGAATTAATGAATTTGTGAGAATGCATTTATGAATATGTGTAAATAATTTGTGTGAATGAGTGACAGAATAAATTATTGTGTGAAGAAATTACGTGAATGAAAGTGTGAATTAGTGAGTGACTGTAAAAGTGTTTGTCTGTATCATAGATGTGTAATTGATTTGTGGAAAGGCAAAGATGGCACAAGCAGAGTTTTTGAGCCTTGGGGTCCAAGATGGCGCAGGCAGGGTGTTTATGGGGCAAAGTTGACTCATGCTGGGCTGATTGGGGACAAAGATGGCAAGTCCTATGCATGTAATTTGGGTGCTAGTTAGGATCTATGTGGGCAATGTGGACACCAGGGCTGTGTGACCTGTGATATATGCCTGTAATTTAGGGTTTTTTATCTATACCTTCAATGCTGAGTTTTTATGGGAATTCCAATTGATCTATACCTCCAAAGCTGGGTTTGTGTGTTATTCTGTTGATCCATATCTGCTATGTTTCCCTACATTATTTATGTTTACCTGCAAATACAGGGTTTGTATGTCTTATTCAGTTGATCAATACCTGCAATGCGGTTTCCATGTGTTTATTTGATCTATACCCTCAGTGCTGAGTTTACATGGGATTTTCAGTTGATCTATACCTGCAATGCTGGGTTTGTGTGTTCAGTTGATCTATACCTGCAATGCTATGTTTCCATACATTATTACTGAGTCTGTACATGTATGGGCTTTGTCGTGAAGAGGTTAATAGAAACTAGGAGCAATATTTGAAGAATTGTGTCCGAAATTATTATTCTTTTAAAATACATCCATAATATATACCGTATTGGCTCGGATATAGGCTGCCCCGTATATAGGCCGCACCGTAAAAGTTTGGTGCTTTTTTAAAGAAAAAGTTTTTTTTCTTTAAAAAAGCACCAAAAAAACATGCTGCCTCTCTGTCCTCTCCCCCCCCCGAGATATGCTGCCACTCTGTCCCCCCGAGATATGCTGCCACTCTGTCCCCCCCAACCTATGCTGCCACTCTGTCCTCCCCCCCGAGATATGCTGCCACTCTGCCCCCCCCGACTTACCAGAGCAGACTCCCGGGTGTCTTGCGGGGCCGGAGGGGGACATCTATGCACATCGTGTATACAACTCCCGGTGCCAGCACTCAGCGGAAGTGCCGGCACCGGAAGTTGTAAACGCGTATTGCGTAGATGTCTTCCGCCAGCCCTGCAAGACACCCGGGAGTCTGCTCTGGTAAGTCGGGGGGGGGGATGTAAAATGCATCATGCGGACGTTCACCGCTGCCGGTGAACGTCCACGTGATGCGTTTAGACAACCTCCCGTGCCGGCACTCCCCCCGTGGGAAGTGCTGGCATGGGAGGCTGTCTGAGCGTATCAGACAGTAGGATACAGGTCCCCTGCACCGCTGCGGGGGATCTGTATCCTGACCCCGCTGCCTGCCCGGCGCCCGGGACTACATGTCCCGGGCGTCGGGTGCTAGACCCCGAATATAGGCCGCACCCCCACTTTAAAGACTTAAAGTGGGGGAAAAAAGTGCGGCCTATATTCGGGCCAATACGGTGTATATATATATATATATATATATATATACTGTATATACACAGTGAAGGAAAAAATTATTTGATCCCCTGCTAATTTGTACGTTTGCCCACTGACAAAGACATGATCAGTCTATGATTTTAATGGTAGGTTTATTTGAGAAGTGAGAGACGTTTCTTGTAGTTGGCCACCAGATTTGCACTCATCTCAGGAGGGATTTTGTCCCACTCCTCTTTGCAGATCCTCTCCAAGTCATTAAGGTTTCGAGGCTGACGTTTGGCACTTCGAACCTTCGGCTCCCTCCACAGATTATGGGATTAAGGTCTGGAGACGGCTAGGCCACTGCAGGACCTTGATGTGGTTCTTCTTGAGCCACTCCTTTGTTACCTTGGCTGTGTGTTTTGGGTCATTGTGCTGCTGGAATACCCATCCAGGACCCATTTTCAATGCCCTGGTTGAGGGAAGGAGGTTCTCACCCAAAATTTGATGGTACATGGCCCCATCCATCGTCCCTTTGATGCAGTGAAGTTGTCCTGTCCCCTTAGCAGAAAAACACCCCCAAAGCCTAATTTTCCACCTCCATGTTTGACGGTGGGGATGGTGTTCTTGGGGTCATAGGCAGCATTCCTCCTCCTCTAAACACAGCGAGTTGAGTTGATGCCAAATAGCTCAATTTTGGTCTCATCTGACACTTTACCACAGTTCTCCTCTGAATCATTCAGATGTTCATTGGCAAACTTCAGACAGGCCTGTACATGGGCTTTCTTGAGCAGGGGGACCTTGCGGGCACTGCAGCGTTTTAGTCCTTCACGGCATAGTGTGTTATCAATTGTTTTCTTGGTGACTATGGTCCCAGCTGCCTTGCGATCATTGACAAGATCCTCCGGTGTAGTTCTGGGATGATTCCTCATCGCTCTCAGGATCATTGAAACTTCATGAGGTGAGATCTTGCATGGAACCACAGACCAAGGGAGATTGACATTTATTTTGTGTTTCTTCCATTTGTGAATAATCGCCTTCTCACCAAGCTGCTTGTAGCCCATTCCACCCTTGTGTAGGTCTACAATCTTGTCCCTGACATCCTTGGACAGCTCTTTGGTCTTGGCCATGGTGGAGAGTTTGGAATCTGATTGATTGCTTCTGTGGACAGGTGTCTTTTATACAGGTAACAAGCGGAAATTAGGAGCAATCCCTTTAAGAGCATGCTAGTAATTTCAGCTTGTTACCTGTATAAAAGACACCTGGGAGCCAGAAATCTTACTAATTGATAGGGGATCAAATACCTATTTCACTGAATAAAATGCAAATCAATTTATAACTTACTTGAAATGTGTTATTTTTTTTGTTGTTATTCTGTCTCTCACTGTTCAAATAAGCCTACCATTGAAATTATAGACTGATCATGTCTTTATCAGTGGGCAAACATACAAAATCAGCAGGGGATCAAATAATTTCTTCCTTCACTGTATATTTATATATTTTTTTTACACAACTCTACGGAGGAACCATATCATCTGTTTGCACACATAAACTATGGAGAAGGGGTCTGTGACAGGACGACATGTATCCTGACTGGGCACACCTAACAAATCGTTCTTCCTGAGATCCAAGACTTCGCGGTTAACCCCTTCAGCACTGGAATAGAGTAGAACTGGCGAGACAAACCAGGGAGTACACTTCCATCAACTGCATAACATTCTATGACCAGAAATGACCACCCGACAAAGGGTCACTATTTTGGGGTGATGCTAAAGGAGCGACGTTCCAAAAAGCGACTTGTTCCGTCATCGGGACCCTGAGCGTCAGTATTGAAAATGTCCCCGGGAATAGTCTGCACTGTAGCCAGGACGGATTTCCATAGCCGTGGCTGGGTAAACCCCGGTCATAATGAAGGGTGATAAAACCAGGGTTCCCAAATTAGCTCCCTCTCCGTACCCACCTCCCAGTGTTGCCCACCACAAGCATAGTGTTACCCCCTTAAAGTGACATAGCGGGATAACCGATGTCCATAGCGACGTAGTTTCAATTGTCAGCGGGCATCGCCGTGGTTCCTGGTTAGGTGCAAGGCAAAGGAAATGGTAATCCATAACAGAAGAGTGTGATTATACTCCTGTGGGAACGTGGAAACAGGGGAAAAAACAGCTCCAAATATTGTAAACAGTTGTAATAATGTAAAAAATATTGTTTACACATATTGGAAGGCATAAGTCTTAATTTGTATTGCACTGCATTTTATCTTCCCCTCCCCATTTAGCCATGGGGTGTCCGTTTCCTAACTACTAGTTTACATGCCTTGGGACACCGATGGGTGTGGTATTGAGGATGATGGTTTTATGGAAGGGGCCCACACAGGAAGACATGCAATAATCTCACTCTACTAATTTCCATATGGATTCATTACTTATTTATTTACCCCCGCCCCTTTTTTTCTCTTTTATAACTCCCGAGGGGCTACACAATCTGTTTGCACAAATACATAAAGTCATAGGGTCATAGGGGTAGTATATGTGTATATATGTGTATATATGGAGAGTGCTGAAGTCAGTGTGTGTATACTGCATTGTCAGATTCAGTGTGTTTATGTATAATATAATCTGTCAGTGGATATATATATATATAGTATTTATAGTCTGACTGTGTGTATACTGTAGTATCAGTGTATATGTAAAGAGTCAGTATGTCTACTGTATTGTAGTGATGGATTAAGTATGTATGTGTCCATTAAGTTAGAGTGTGTAATTTTATATGCAGTATATGTCACAAAGTTCTTGAGAATACAAGTGAGGAACCCAGTACGCAGCAAAGGCACTGATGAGTAGTAAGAATCGTCAGACAAGCCGGGTCAGGAGTGGAGAAGGCAGCGAAGTCAGGAACAGGCACGGGTCAGCAACAGAGATGGTAATCACACAAGCCGGATCAGGAGTGGAGAAGGCAGCGTGGTTCGCCCCCGTACGTACCGCCCATCACTTGTGACGGGGATACCGAGAAGGACCTGCCCCGGGTGCCTGCTGGATGCTGGCACCTCGAAGCAAGGTCC
The DNA here is from genome assembly GCF_027358695.1 of Spea bombifrons. NCBI lineage: Eukaryota > Metazoa > Chordata > Amphibia > Anura > Pelobatidae > Spea > Spea bombifrons. Next base: position 4,552,151 of record NC_071099.1, read on the forward strand.
CGGAACTGCGGGAGAGGTAAGTTTCGAGTACCCGCTAGCCGCGGGTACTCGGGTGAATTGCTTCGTTGCGGTCCGTGACGCGGACCGTGACAGTATAAGTGATGTGAGCATTAATGTGTCTGTGTAAACATGAATGTATAAGTGTTTGTGTGTTAGCATTGATGAGTATATAAAAAGGAAGGGGGAAGATAATGAGAAAGATGAGATAGAGTGTGTTTGTTTGTTAGGTTGTCTAAGGGCAAATAAGTATGTGGATGCTATTTTGGTGCTGGGGCAAATCCTACGGATGCAATGTGGGTGCTTGTCAAGTGCTGAATGCTGAGTAAATCTTATGTGTGCAACCTGAGTACAGCCAATTCCAATTCTCACTCCCTGCAGAGCAGAAGAACTAGATCCACCAAAGCATCAGCCATTTGGGTGGATACTAGTGCATGCCAAGCTCCCCAAAGTCAGACTAGTCCCTCTGAAATGGTCAAGGCCTATCTTGAGGGACTGCTGCTATCTCCTAGGACCGGGTCCCAGTTACCAGGACCAGATAGTTGTTGTCTTACCAGGCCTCTCCGTAGTGGCCCAGCAGTTGCTCCTTGTGTCCAAAGCAATAGAGTTTTCTCACACTCTATTAGTCGCTTGTACGGACCTTTAACTCCAGGAGTGGGGAGACCAATGGTCTCCCCAGGCCTGGTTTTGGCACCAGAATTTTAAAAGTCCGTACGAGAGACTCTATTGGTCGCCAGCAAGGGGCTAGTCTGACATCAACCAATGAAGAGCAGCTCTTAGTACTTGCTTTGCCTCTTATTGACCAGCCTAGTACAATTTTCTGTAACCTTCAATAATTCAATTTTTTAATAATCCCACCTCAATGTCCTTCCTTACTCATGGGGATTATTTTTCTTTTTTCAAATATGTTAGGGGGATTCAGTATGTCTGCCAATGCTTGCCCTGTGCCCTCCATCACGTCTTTAAAATGTTTCCAACTTTGGGGGAAATACAGTGACCTGTTTAATGGGGCTGGATATGTGCCAGTGTCTACCCACTCTCAGTGCTCTTCTACTAATACTGCTGCTGCTGCCGCCTTATCACCTTTTTTAATCTGAGGGCTCATTTAATCAAAATGGTCCAAATTTGGGAGAAATTCAGTCCCATAACATATCGCTGGATTTTGTGTGCCCTGAGCATGAATGTCTTTGTATACGTGCATATGAGCATGAATGTCTATGTATAAGTGCGTGCAAGCATGAATGTCTATGTATAAGAGTGCGTGCAAGCATTAACGTCTATGTAAAAGTGCGGAGGTCTAAAGAGGAGGCAAAACAGATTAAGACAGAAGACGAAAAGGTGGATGAAGAAAAAGAGGAGCTTCAGAAGAGACAGAGACACAGGAAAGGTGAGGAAACATTGTGAGAGTGTTAAAAAGCATGAAGTATGTGTGTGATGGCCCTCTGATGGTGGTACAGAATAACTCCTGTCACTGATGGGAGTTACTGTTTACCACCATCAGTACATGACTCGGCATAAAGTTATGGGAGTTAAGGTATACATTGTCGGTGTCTGGCTCAGTAAATAGTGATGGCAGTTATGCTGTACCACTGTCATTGTCTGACACAATATATAATTATAGCAGTTATGCTTCACCACTGTCATTGTCTGGCTCAGTATATAGTGATGGCAGTTACACTGTACCACTGATAATGTCTGGCTCAGTAGTGATAGGAGATATGCTGCACCACTGTCAATGTCTAACTCTGTGTAACTTGATAAAGACCTCATTGTGAGGTCGAAAACGTTGTTGTCCTTCTCCTTCAATAAACCTGCCTGAGTGGAACCCTTGAGTGCCTGGAGCCTTTTTCTATTTTGATTTACTGGGGAGCTGGCCCCTCCTGGCACAGCTAAGCACCTGAGTTCCTGTGGTGTGTGTGCAAATTCCTGATTCTGGTGACTGACTCTGTGTAAAGTCACGGGAGTTATGCTGTGCCACCATCAATGTCTGCCTCAGTATATAGTGATGGCAGTAATGCTGTACCACCGTCATTGTCTGGGTCACAGTATAGTGATGGCAGTTATGTCATAGAAAATATATTTTTTCGGAAAATTTGGGGTGTAAAAACTGGGTGCGTTTTATACGGTGTTGGTAGATTTTTTTTTAATCTCGGTGTTGCTCAGCAGTGTCTCTTGTTCCGTCGAGGGGACACAGGAATCCAGTGGAGTCACGTGAATGTACATCACATGACTCCGCTCTGTTCCTGCTTCCCTGGGCAGGACAAGAGACGTTCACTCAGAGTTCGAGCAACGCAGAGTCTGCGAGCGGCACCAGAAGATCTGCAGTTCAGGTAAGGGTGCGGGAGGGTGTATGAGTCTGGGTAAATGAGGGAATGAATGAATATGTGTGTGTGATAGCATGGGCTTAACCAATTATAGGTGTGGTCATGATAGGGTGTGGTATCACAAGGGATGTGTAAGCAGGGCACAGGGAGGCTGAAAGTGATGTGCATGTGTTGGCTGCTTGTGCATGATAGGAGTGTGATTGCTATATAAAATATACATGATTGGTAATAACACTCATGCCCTAAGCACAGCTAACATCACACTCATCCTGGAACCTGGGCATGATAGAAGTGTAATTTTCTTGCCCCAAAATTAAGGTGGGTCTTATACATGGGATACTTTTACCTGTATTTTTCAGCTGCTGCAGATATTATTTCATAATAATTATATTTATGTGAGGTGTGAAAACCACAAATTAACGTTTGTTTACACTGTTTAAAATATACCTTTTTTAATTACTACAAATACTGAAAAATAGAGATATGGGAGGAACAACAGGGGCTTAACCAATTATAGGCGTGGTCATGATAGGGTGTGGCATCACCACAAGGGGCCCGTGCCTTTTTGTTCACCGGGGCCCTGGATGATGTCAGTCCACCCCTGGGCACTATGCATTCCGGTAGGTAGCGTTCTCACGGTATCTGTCAAATGTTCATCTATCAGACTTCCAGATATTGAAGCGTAACGCATCACTCCAGAGAACGTTTACACTGTTCCAGAGCCCAGTGTCGGTGTGCTTTACACCGCTCCAGCTGATGCCTGGCATTGTGCATAGTGATCTTCAGCTTGCGTACAGCCTTCCTACAGTGGTGATGGTTCTTTCAGAGCCAATTTGGAATCATGTTTGAGCAACAGGACCTTAATATTTGACACATACATATTTGCACTTCCCTTATCATATGAACCATACCTCATTATTTTTTTTTCTCTCCATCAATTGTCTTTTGTTTGCCTCTATTTCTTTGTCATATGATGAACCTGACCAACCTATTTGGTTTGTGTTTTTGAAGCTATGATTTAAAAAATTATGCATATTGCTGCACTTACACATAGCATAACACATAGCATCCTTTCAGCGTTCAATAATGTAATGATTGTTTATATTATTATTGTTATTACCCTCTAGCCATCATCTCTCAACACATAAAGGGTACAAATTTCCAGTAATTATTATGCACAATTAAAGAGGCGAAATACTGGATAATCGTTCAGGGACTTGCTTGTTATTTATATGGAAACAAATTACATCCTTTGTCTATATCCTTCCTTAGCTCAATGAAGTAAAAACGTAGTCTCGCCCCTTGAACATGGAAATCGGTACCTCCCTTCCATACACAAACCTCTCCCTGTGACTTCATCGTCCGCAACCACCGGCTGTTCTCACAAAGGGATTCTGCACAATGGTTAATCGACACCTATAACGGCCAATTAGAGCGCGCCAAGAGAACCGGCCTGCTGTGATTTACCTCTCTCATTGGTTGAATCGCTTATTGCTGCCGGGACTTGACGGGATCATTTGATCTCGGAAGAGCCAGGGTTTAACGGTTCGAAGCAGCAAATCAGTAACCATCGGAGGCGTGGCTTTTACTATAAGGATTTCTGCCCGTCTCTCCGAAGCTTGACAGTTGCTGCGAAGTATAATCATGACTACGACATCGACGTTTACCGGTCTGGACCCGGAGGGTCGCAATAGTTCAAGGTATTGTTCGTTTCATTTTTACACTCATACCCTAAAGAGTACGTGTTGGTTAAGACGTCAGAGCCGTTTGTAATGCATCACTTATTCGAGAATCTTAACTGTCCGGTCAAAGGGTGGGTCTCTGGTTAAAGGTTCTGTCTGTGCGTGATGTGCTTGTCTATTACAGTGCAGGAAGTGTAGATAACCATCGTTGTAATTTGCCAGCTTTTCGTATAGAGAAGCTCTGTCGGCTTTTTTACCTGTTGCGACAGGAAAGGTTACGCTCCTAGATGCTCGATGCTTCCTTATCTCCCGATTGTTAGGGTTACAGATCTTTTACGTGCTATAATGGTCCCCGATGTGTTCTAACACTGCGTGAATTCCATTTCCGATGCAGTGTGGGCGGATGGTGGGATTCTTTCTCTCGTATCATAATGCTCTGTAACACTGGAAATGCTTGGCATTCCAGGCGTGATGACATACTCGTGTGTATATACCAGGCCGATGCATTGTGTGAGAGTTATCCTGGGTGACGCAGTTCGCGGCGGCGACTCATGCAGATATTTCCCGAATTTGTGGCTGGGCGGCTCCCTCTATTAGCGGACTGTCATTTGGATGCCAGGAATCCTAATGTAAAACCGCTACCGAGGGATGAGCTTTGGTCCTGCTTTGTGTTCCACTATGTGGCGGGCGGGGCAGCTGAGCTCACTAGCATCAGGGTGTGTGTGAACAAAGGAAACGCACTGCCTGGGTCCTCTGGCAAAACGTCACTGCAATTCTGTAAGGATGCTTCATCATGCCGCCTTCGCACATAAAACTCTCTCTCCTAGAAATTATATATATAATATATATATATCTATATCTATATCTCGTAACTTACATGCACTTTGCTTGCCTGTAGTAATCGATGGGATGTCTATTCCAGGTATCCTCTATGTCCTATTAAAAGGAAAGCGAGTCTGCTTCCATTGCTGGCTCCTTTTCCTTAAATCAGAAGTCTGATACTGGTTGTCATGACTGTACTCAAACTGCTTGTCAGGAGCGTCCAAGTCTCTCCTAAATATGTAGATATCATATGCTAGATACGTATCTGCTATATTTCACATATACTATACGTGAGCTCAATAGACTAGTGCAATGATCGGTTAAAGCTATGTAATAACACTTATTTTTTTTTTGTGTAGTCTGATGTTAATGGTGGTCAGTATGAATATCTATACTTAACTTCTGTTTCTCTTCCTCACCAGGGTTCTTAGACCTCCAGGTGGAGGGTCAAGCTTTTCTTTTGGGGTTGGTGATGAACAGGCATCACAGCCAACTAGACGGCACAAGATGGCCTCAAACATATTCGACGTTCCAGACTATGGTACTGCACATGTATCTACCGCCCAGGAGAAAGGTAGAAGCAGTTGCTCCTGATGGATGCTATACAATGTTTATGTAATGTTTTTTTAATTGTAAATATGTAGGAAAACTGCATAGCCGCATTGCAGCTTGAGATTCCTTCACTTCTAACCTCATCTGGCTGATAAATTTAGACTTTGGCTTTGCTGGATATACTCAGAGCCATCTTGACGCCATCAAATCATCCTATTTATTGACCGTGTTGGATGAGGAACCTGGGTTCGGTGTCTGTTACAACATAATATAGCAAGCTAATATAATATTCCTGCAAAAGAATCTTGGCTATTCAGTATGCGTTTTTCACCTGAACAAAAAGCTAATTTTCATGAATCTCTGCAGTGTTGTGCTATCCCAGTCTAGCACCAAGTTAAGGTTTCTTCTTTCTAACATTTTTTCTTCAGGTTCTCCTGTCAGCATAGAACCTGGTTTGGAAGATGTGCAGAGAACGTGTCCTCTGGATGAATATAATGATTCTGATCAGGTGGTTAGTATTTTGCTTGTATGGATATGGTCAGATCTGTCCTAACCCCACCATGCCTCTCCAGGTCATGCACAGTCTCTGTAGGAGTCGCTTATATGTAAAGACAATCGGGTGGAATCAGATTAGCGACAGAGCTGAGTTTAACACTTGTAGAACACAATCTTACTACATACTAAAGAACTACAAGCTGAATGAAATAAGATGATGCTTTATAGCTAAAGTAATTGGGGCCAATGTCTGGCTCTGGCTGGCTTGTTAAGACTGGAAGCGTTTTCAGGCTGGAGCAAACCCAAATGCCATCTCCACCACAACATTTTTGCACCTTATGCAAAGAATTGCATTACATAGCTACTGAGCCTTGGGTCTGACTTGACCTGGTTTGCGCGCCTTTCCTATTATGTTTAAAACTGGAGCTATATTTTTACTGCTAACTATTTTAGTCCTTAGATGTCAACGGTAGCTGTGCTGTTAACCAGAGAAACATAGTCACAAATGTAAATGCTACAAGAGCGCTTATTTCACAATAAGCACTAAGCAGTAATAACAAAACATTAATGTAATGAAAACGGTATTTATTTTCTTTGTATTGTGGCTGTAAGGTTACACTATAAAGTGCAACAATGTTAAAATTATAAAAGCAGCTGTTCAATGAAGAACAAACAATTTACAATAAAGAACTATTAAGTTTAAAGTGTTGGTGAGGCCGATGGAAAGTACGGTACTTTGTTTATTTTGTGATGTATGAATAGGTTTTAGAAAAATGCTCACTCTTTTTATTTTTTTATTTTTATTTAGGCTGACTTGGAGGAACCTGGTAAGTAGTGGCCTTTAACATGCAGTGTGTTGCTTGGATCTTGTGTTTAAATGTTGTTAAATTAACCCTGCCATTCAAAGATTGTGTGACTCCATATCTTACTGTGATTACTCACTGGCTAAGATATTTCAACCTTAGATGAACAGTAGGCAGCCCCACCAAAAAATGAATAATCGAATTACTTGGCAACTGCTTTATTTATGCTCTCTACAATTTCATTTTAAGAGAACCTGCAGTCTAGTCATCATTTTTTGTCCTTTCTGTTCATGTGAGCAGTGGGTCTCATTAGATCCCCTGGACCCAGCTAAAGGTGTTAATAGCATGCATGTGCAGTGACAAATCTCAATGTATTTGCCAGGGCCAAAAAGAAGGGAGATGTGCTGCTATTAAAGTACATATAATGGAGTCTTCCCCCCCCCCACCTTCTTTGCTTGTACCCAGTAGTGCACTATAGATGGGCTGGGGTGTGCATGGTGGGGCTGGTGAAATGAACAGGTGCCCTTAGGAGCAATGTTGATCCACTTCAGGACCCATGCTATAGATCTTCAGCCATGTGTACTGTGTAGGGGTGTGCTCTGTTAGATAGGCTCAATTGCCCAGTGTTTAAGGGGACATGTTGTCCGGTTTGGAATTGGGGCAGCTCTGGGAGAACTTGGTATGCAGTCAGGTCAAGTGTGATAAGGTTTTCATGTCCCTCAAGGAAAACATTGTCTCTGTGTTTTTGTTGTGCAGATATCATTCACTCCCATCTTAATTTATTTAACTTATGGAGGTAGTGGCATTATTACATTTATTTATTCAATTTACCAGACTGGTGAGGCTGGCACTGGACTTCTAGCCCCACTTAATGTTAACTAGGTTGATTGAATGCCGTATATCCGAACACTAAATGCATGTAGATAACACTTAATCCATGAGTTATCTTGGCACTGGGGCAGGAGGCCTTTGTCTTGGAATTTCTTCTGTGGCTGGCTGCAAGCTGTCGGTTGCCAAATGCCCCTGTTAACTTGGTTATATCTCAGAGGTGCTGCTGGGAAAGTTTACAGCCAGTCTCTTCTAATTAGGTTTATACAGTCTTTCCATGTTTTATGCTATGTAGTTTAGCTATTCAAATCACCAGGGGCATAGGGCAATAGTCTTCCTGCCCTGCTGGATGTACTGCCAAAAGGAGACTTGACGGAAAGGAGACTCTACGTACAAAATTGTCCTTTTTGTAACTGCTTTACTTTTTCTTTCAATTTTATGAATTAAATATTCATTTTACCCCAGGATTCTATATGACAAAGCAAACTGCGTTCTTTAGAATGCCTCACTGCATCGGCATTTTGATGGTTTATTAGTAATGCTAAGCTAATGCTTTCTTTCATAGAAACTGAATCTAGAAGTGAGGCCTCTCAGACTACAGGCGATTCTGCAGCTCCTGCACCACTCCCAAGCAGAAGAAATCCCCCTGGAGGAAAATCCAGTCTGGTTCTTGGATAAACATTCATTTTGGACTTACTGGTTTTCATCGCAGATGGCTCCACCTTGTTTTGAAGCACTTTTTGCCTTGCAACTTTTTTTTTTTTTTTCATATTTCTTGTGTACTGGAAGTGGCATGGATTCTTTTTCTTTTTTTTTTTGCTACATCAATGTTCCACCTAATAAAGAATGCTCCAATGTTTCCTAGGACTGATCTGTAAGTGGCAAAAGTTGATATTATCCGCTTAAGGATAAATGACGTGTCTGATTTTAAGCACTTTTTTTGATGGTTTAATTTGGAAAATGTACTATGCTCTTGGGTTTATTTATTTATTTATTTTTTGTGCCAGCAGGCTCCCAACTGATGCCTCTCAAATAGCACTCATATCCCAAAACTGTTATACAAATCATCCTGGGTCATATATCTTTAGGAAGCCCCACCAGTGCTAACATTAAGCAAGTTGAAACAAAACTACACTTTCACATGCACCTCTCTACAGTTAAGTGCTGAGTTATATCTAACACACAGACCCAGTTTATTCTCAGCAGAACATCAGAGCTTAAGGCACCCCCCCCATCCTGTGGTGGTTCAAGTGTTTCTCATGACACAAATGTTTAATTACACCTATAAAAGAAAAAAAAAAAAAACAGATTTTGATGCTAGTCATTCAATGATCAGGAGTAGAACCTCTCTCCGCTTGCAGTCAAATACTCAAATGGGGTTCCTGCTTGATGAAGGTGTTGCATGACCGTACAAACTGGAGAAGCGATATCAAACTATAATTCCTAGAACATACAGCAGATCTTACAAATTAACCTATTTATCAAATTTACATACACGGTTTTCCTATTGCTCAATATACTTATCCGATAAACTGCATGTTCAAACAATCTTTACGAGTGCCTACCTGTAAGAGCTTCTTCCTTAGTTTAAGTGGTTTTTGCTTAGCTTTAGTATTTTTTTTGATTATGCAATTTAGTTAGCACTGAATTGCTGAGTAATATGACCTACATGTTTAAAAACTGTCTCCTGTCTCATGCAATCCTACCAACGAGTAATTGATATATAAGTTCTTTGTAGAAGAAAAAAGGCCACTTAAGGAGAAGCCAGACACTGGCAGTAGAATGCTTCTATTGGAATTCTTTTGTGAGTCTGCATGGAGAGGGTGTCCATAAGTATTGGGTAAGTGCACAATGGTGAGCAGGAGATGTCTCTGTCCTTGAGTGCTGCAACCCATTAAGAAAATTGGTACATGTTTACAGGAAATCAAGTAATATAATTGACATGCCTGGTTTCATGAAGGGGAATCCAAACATTATGGCTTGTTTGTGGCCGTGGAATTGTGTGCCGCTGCTCAACTCAGATTTATCACAGACCAGTAATATTTTCTAGACTCACATGCTGGTGTCCTCCACCCATAACAAACTGGTACCTCAAAGAAAGGAACGCAACTAATATCTGTCATAAGCTAGACAGATCTACCTAAAAAGACTAAAATCTCATTCACAATTGCATTTATTGGGTGGCGACTAGGTGTGGCCTATCCTAGAGCTGACAAACACTACTTTCTACAGTTGTAGATGCAAATTAGTTAATTGGTTACACATCTCATACGCTGCAGGGTGGTGCTTCACAGATGTTGGTCAGAAAGAAGTTATGCGTCTCTGGAGCAAGAAGTTCTGTACTCTTTGTGAGGTGTTGTAACAAAAAACTTCCAATAATATTTACCAATGAATGCTGGCAGAAGGCATTCCTGCTGAGCATAGAATGTATCATGACCTTGATGTGTCTGCATATAAACACCTTGCACACTTTTACTACACTCATCTTTATAGTGTTAAGCAAATGTGCTATTGAATAGGGTATTATATTTATGGAGGGGCAGTCCACTTACTGTACCACACTCCAAATCTGTCAATGTAAAAAGAGCCATTAATTCTGTATGCATAAAGGGGAAGTCCCATGAGGATTAAATGGAGTGTTGTATGGTGTAATGTTGTTCAGCATTTAAGAAGACTTTGATTAACTTCATTTTGTTCCAATAAATTTTCTTTATCTGCAGACCTGGATGGCATCATTGTAAGTAGCGTTCCCCGCTTAAACACAACACTGAGATGTTTATGAGTATACTAATGAAGTCCGGTTATCCAGTGAAAAATTATTGGACTAACATAACATGGGCATAACATGGGAAGCCTGAAGCCACAATTTAGTGGGACTAATCATTGAAATAAATATTGTAGAGTAAATAACACAAAACCTTAACTTTTCCACTGGGCCTTGAAAGTTTTGTCCCCTGAAGTCACTACAAATTCAGGAGGTTGTTTTATCTCTGGATAAGTAAAAAGTTAAGTGCCAGGAAACAGATAACCAAACACACTGACCAGGACAGGTTCTGCCACACCGACACCCAAACAGACACACACCTGGACAGGCTCTGCCACACCGACACCCAAACACGCACACCAGGACAGACTCTGCCACACTGACACCCAAACACACACACCAGGACAGACTCTGCCACACCACCGCCCAAACACACACACACCAGGACAGGCTCTGCCACACTGAAACCCGAACACACACACCAGGACAGGCTCTGACACCCAAACACACACACCAGGACAGGCTCTGCCACACCGACACCCAGACACACACACCAGGACAGGCTCTGCCACACTGACACCCAGACACACACACCAGGGCAGGCTCTGACACCCAGACACCCAAACACACACACCAGGACAGGCTCTGCCACACCGACACCCAGACACACACACCAGGACAGGCTCTGCCATACCGACACCCAGACACACACACACAAGGACAGGCTCTGCCACACCGACACCCAGACACACACAGACAAGGACAGGCTCTGCCACACCGACACCCAGACACACACACCAGGGGACACAGGGGCGTAACTAGAAGCCTCAGGGCCCCGGTGGAAAAATCTACCCTCTTCTCACACCATCTACCCCCTTCTCACACTACCCGCTCTCCCCCTTCTCAGGCTATCTACCCCCTCTCCCTCCCTTCTCACTATCTACCCTCTCCCCACCCCCTCATTCTCACTCTCTACCCTCTCCCACTGCAGTCGGGGCAGCGCTGAGGCAAGTGGCGGCAGGGAGCAGAGGAGACAAAAGGGTGCTGAGTGGTTGCTGAAAACTACCCTGTAGTTCCGCCACTGCCAGGACAGGCTCTGCCACACTGACACCCAAACACATACCAGGACAGGCTCTGCCACACCAACACACAAACACACACACCAGGAAAGGCTCTGCCACACCGGCACCCTAACACATACATCAGGACAAGCTCTGCCACACCAACACCCAAATACACAAACCAGGACAGGCTCTGCAACACCGACAAACCAAGCACACACACCAGGACAGGCTCTGCCACACCGGCACCCAAACAGACATACCAGGACAGGCTTTGCCACACAGACAAACCAAACGCACACACCAGGACAGGCTCTGCCACACTGACATCCAGACACACACCAGGACAGGCTCTGCCACACTGAAGCATAAAAAATGTATTTTCTACACTGCTTGGTAATTAACTCCCCCTATTGTATTTTGCCCCAGCCAGGTCCCCCTTTAGTATTGTCTTGTACTGTCTTCCCCCCACAACACAACCTTTTGTATTGCCCCCTTTGTGCATTTATTCCCCCACAACCTTGTGTATTGCCCCCCCAGCATTGATTTATGTGATGCCCCAACTAACCCCCTCCCTTGTGTATTGATGCCCCCACCACTTTTGTATTGGTTAATGTGATGCCCAAGCACACTCTTGTCGATTGTTGATGTCCCCCACTGCCATGTGTATTACCCCTAGCCACACACCCCCTGTTTATATTGATTTTGTGATACCACAACCCAGCCAGTCCCTCTTTTGTATTATTTCATTTTTAATGATGTCCCAAGGCAATCCCCCCTGCTTTCATTTAATCCCCTATTTTTTGGTAATACTTACATTTTTGTGTTTTCTTTTCCTGCTCTCTGTCACGCTCTACCCAGGCTGCGGAGCCGCATGTCTTTTGTTTCCATGTCTTGCTATGGTCCATTTCTGGATTTCTGTATGTCATGTCTGGTATCCCAGGTAGAGGGGTGTCCTGTCCTGTTCATGCCTGGTTATGTTTATTTGCCTGCGGCTATATGTCAGGAACTGGGTCCATACAGCCTGCTGTAATGACCCAGGGCGCCCAAAGATGTTGTTTAGGAGGCAGTAGCGGAGTCACAGGACAGGGCCTGATGCAGGGCGACTGCACTCACCCGGGTGATGAGCATCTAGGGTTGTGCAGACACATACCAGCGCCCTGATTTAGCAGCGGATGTAGTCCAGAATGAAGATAAATCCTGCAAGCACCCTGGAACAGGCATGAGACATTGCATAAGACTCATGTGCGGGATGCTGCAGGCTGGGAGTGTGGAAACTAAGCAGAGTATATGGCTGAAACATAGCGAGCAAGGTATAGGGAGACCAGGCAAGAAACATAACCAGACAAGATATACATGTTACACGGCACAACAGTGAACAAGACAAGGAATAAACATAAACAGGACCCCTCTACCTGGGATACCAGACAGGACATACAGAAATCCAGAAATGGACCACAGCAAGACAGGGAAACAATAGACATGCAGCTCTACAACCTGGGTAGAGCGTGACACTCTCCTCCGACGTGACAATCCTCTCCCTGTCGTGAGTGGCTGCGAGCGGGATTGAAAGTGGCCATCCGATGGCGCCTAAAGAAATTAAAGCGGCCGGCGTTCATGCACGGCGCCGCCCAATGGCCGTGCCTCAGCTCTTCTTCCCGCGTCTTAAAAGACGTGTATCCCGGTGGGCCAGTCCGGTCCTGCAGCATGGAATAGGTACGCTGGCCGCTTTTAAATAATTAAGCGGCTGGAGGAGGCGGTCTTACGGCTGCTTTAAAACAAGCTGTGCCGGCCCTTGGACTGACCAGCCCACAGGGAAATCTCCCGGTGTCCTGGTGGGCCAGTCTGGCCCTGGATGGGTGGTTCCAAATTCAGCAGGGGGGGCAAGGAATAACCTTGCAGCGATGCCACTGCTAATGAGATACTATTACTTAAAAGTATTTTTGTTGGGAGTGCCCCTTTCGAGGAAGAATAATTTAAAAGTTCCTATAGTAATTTACATAGTTGTTTGCTGGGTGGCTGTTTCATTCATCTACCACTCTCTCAGTTAAGTAAATTGCCTGTATGTTTACTAAGCCTTGGACCCTCTAGTTTTAGATTCTCATTAACTCTGCAAAAGTTCACTTCACTTTGGCTGTTTTGCTTTTGGTGCCCCCTAATGGCTGGCTTGGAGTTTGACATGTGGAAGCTCTCCAAAAACCTGGAGGTGGTTTCTAGACTTCTTTTTTAACCCTCATTCTTCAGCTTGCTGGGGCAGATGGATGTTGTTGTAAACCAGAACGTCTTTTCGCATGCACACAGGATCACGTAAGGGTTCTCTTTTCACTTTTGCTCGTGGCCATGAGTGTTTCATATTCTGACATTGCTTTCTGTTGATTCCTGGATATAACCATATATTCTAAGCTGAGGTGAGACTTTTCCGATATTACTGTGTGTTTTTTTTCCCAAGTGCGTTTGTTTACCACTTATTGACTGTAAAAGTTAGAACTATTTACTGTTGTGGAGAAGCTGCTGTGTACATGGATGGATATACTGCGCGTGAAGTTCTCGCTTTGGTTCTGAGCTACCCCTCTTGGTTAATATAGGCTTTTTTTTCTCTTTTTCGCCTTTTTTTTCATTCTCATAGAAGCTTAATGATTAGATTTCATCATCCTTGAGCGAATTCATTCACCCCACCTCACCCATGTTGCAGAGACCCTACAATTTTAGTATTGTTTTATCATCTTTCATGTTCTGACCAACCTACATCACCATAACAAACAAAAAAGAGAAAAGAACAAAAGCAAATTCCTCAAACCTATAATATGGTCATGGTTATCACAGAAAAAAAAAAAAAAAAGATCATCAATCAAATGTACTTATTTATAGTAAATAAACCCGCATTTGGCCCGCAGGCCACACGTTGGATGCCCCTTCCACAGCCCATTCTAGAGTACTAATTTCACCAACATCACCATTCAACTTATTTCTTAAGCATTGAAGTCTGCGTCCATTGCGCATACATCCTTTGACTGTCAAAGAGAATTCCCCGCAGCGGCGCGGGGAACTTTCCTCTCTGACAGCCGGGGAAGGTCTGCACGATGGACGCAGACAACCCCCGCTGCTAATGGCACCTGCTTTCGGCTGCAGCGGAAGTTGCTTACGCAAATCGCGCAGACGTCTACCCGCTGCCCCGACTACACACCAGGGAGTCAGAAGCACCAGCAGTGGAGGTTACCAGACAGGAGGATGCAGGTCCCCTGCAGCGCTGCGGGGGACCTGGATCTTAGTCTCATAAAAGACGACTCCCAATTATAAGACGAGGGGTATTTTTCAGAGCATTTGCTCTTATGATCGAGCAAATACAGTACTATAAATCATAAAAAAATATTTTAAAGATTGAAAATTATCCACTAATTTAAAATACTGAATCATAAGATATTAAACTCATATTATGCACAAAGTGAGAAGCTCAATCTAAGTTTAATAGGGACTATGGGTCACTCAAAAACATTTTTCAAAGAGCGGCCTGCTACATAAACAAAGATGTCAGTAGACTCTGACGTGTATGTTCTGGGTTACTGCTTTGAAAAATGATTAAAAATCAAATATGGTTCTGTTTTCTTTTGTTCATGGCACAAAACTATACCACATTTGATGGAATAATGTAACTGCCGCTGTCTGGTGACATAACTGGTGAATAGAGGCAAGGCGGGACAGTGGCTGGATCTTTACTGATCCATTTTGATAATAGTAGGTCTCACCTTCTTATCTTCAAGTTACCTGAGATAATAAAAGATGTAAGTGCGCTTAATTTACAAAGTGCATATATGTTCTATAGGCCAATTTAACTAATGGCATTTACCAAAAGTATGTGTACACTAGACTTGTGCACTGCAAGCAAAATCAATTTGAAATTTGTGTTTCTGCTGTGATCACCTTTCACCTACAGCAGCACCATCTGAAGGACTGCAGGACTACCACCACCAGCAACAGCAGAATTGCACCAATGGATACACCGAGCAGCGTATGGCACTCCAGACAGGTTGGAGCTGAGGTCTAAGCTTGGTATATCAGCGGGAAATTAGCACAGGTGGTGATGCTCAGGGGGTAACACGGGGATAATGGTATTTGCAGACCCAACATTACTCATTTTATTCCAATCACATATAGACACTGGTGCAGAATGGTTTTATTATTGTTTAATTCATTTTATGCTGTACACCTATTTGGTGTTTATCCATATATATATTGCCAGATGACAGGAAACATCAATCTTTTCGGCTCTGGATGATGCTCAGAAACATCCAGTCGCTTACCCTGCATGTGACTGTCTGTAAGTGCCTGCCCTGTGCCCTGCTCTCTCTCTGCTGCTGCAGCTCAATTTACTTTCTACCTCTCTGAGTATAAATATTTTTCTAACTTTGGGGGAAATTCAGTGTCCTGTATGATTAGACTGGAAATGTGTCTACCTACTCCCAGTGCCCTGCTACTACTGCTGCTGCTGCCATATCACCTTCCATACTCTGAAGGATCAAGTAATCAAACTGATCTAATTGTTTGGAGAAAATTAGTCCCATAGCATATCGTTGGATATGTGTATCCATTGGTGCAGTGCTGCTGTTTGCTGGTGCTAGTCTTGAATTTCAAACAAACATTAAATCCCGCAAGTCTACTCCATAGACAAACACTGGCAAGTGGCAATAGAATGGGTAAGAAAAGTGGCACTGTCATAGGATGCCACCTTTACCACAAGTCAGTTTGTGAGATTTCTGCCATGCTAGATCTGCCCTAGTTCACAGTGCTACCTTTGTGAAGTAGGGATTACAACAGTTAAGCCACGAAGTAGTAGACCACACATACTCACAGTGGGGCTGCTAAGTGCTGTAGCCCGTAGTGTGTAAAAAGTCCTCTGTAGCATCACTCACTACAGAGCACTGTGCATCGAGCGCTTCATGAAATGGGGTTCTATGGCTGAGCAGCTGCACACAAGCTGAAGATTATGCGTAATCCAAGTGTTAGCTAGAGAGGTTAAGGCACACTGCCATTGGACTCTGGAGCAGCGGAAATGTGTTCTTTGGAATGATGAATCATGCTTCACTATTTGGAAGTCTGAGCCATAAATCTGGGTTTGCCAGATTCTGGCTGGGATGCCAGGAGAACGCAACCTACAGAAATGCATAGTGCCTGTCTACTGTGACAATTGTGTGCTTAAAACTTTGTGGCATGAGTTTGGGGAACACTATTTCCTGTTCCAGCATGACTGGCCCATGTGCATAAAACAAGGTTTATAAAGAGATAGTCTATTGAATTTGGTGAGGAGGAACTCAAGTGATCTGCACAGAGCCCTCATCTTAACCCAGCTGAACACCTTTGGGGTGACTTGGAATGCAGATTGGAAAACCTTCCCATAAAAGTGGAGGCTGCCATAGCAGCAAATAAGGTGCATATTAATGCTCAGGTGTCCACATACTTTTAGTCATATAGTGTGTGTATACATCCCAGTGTTTCATTAGGTGAATAAATACTTTTATAATTGAGATTTTCTTCAGAATTATATATTGTGTTCATCATTCCTACCTCAGTTTTCTCTGTTTAGCCAGACTATAAATACCCTATCAGATTTAATACAAGAGGTGAAAGTGCCACTGTTAGGAATGGACCAGCCACACTAGTATAAGTATTGTCCGAAGCAGGAGAGGGGCTGAGAAGATGGCCAACGCATAAAGGTCATAGGCATCCTTAAATAAGTGTGTCTTGAGGGATCTTTTGAAGGACTGAAGAGGGAACAACAGGGCATTCCAGAGAATAGAGACAGCCGTTGAAAAATCTTGCAAGTGTACATGAGAACTATATGAGTGACGAGATGTACTGTAAGTAGGGGAACTGCTATAAAGAGCTTTGAAAGTAAGAGTCAGGATTTTGAAAGTAATCATGAGTATATACAGCCGGTGAAGAGACTGACAGATGGGAGAGATTTAAATGATGGATGAAGAAGATATGTCTGGCAGCAGCATTCATTGTGGATTGTAGAGTGGCAAGATGGGTATGAGGAAGACCAACTAAAACAGCTTTACAAAAGTCAAGGTGGGAGATAATGAGTGCATGAACAAGAGCCTTTGTGGCAATCAATGTGGGCAATGTTATCCCACTTTGCTTGTTGACCTTCTCCATAACCTCCGCATCCAACTTCCTGGGGCATTCTTGTTTATTTATTTCTTCTGTGCCACCAGAATTCAACCAGTTTGATAGTTTTGCACACATTTTTGTATTATCTCCCCATAGCTGTGAAAATATTTGGACAGTCTCTATTTTCAATGCTGTCATTCATGTTTACAATGGCAGACATGTGACTAAGGTATGTAAGAAGCGCTATGACATCGTCAAACCTGTATTACCTTCACACTCATTTTCTGTTAAGAACAGATTCAAATGAACAAACAAGAGTTTAAATTTTCGGAAGAACATTTTATCTAGGTAAAATAAAAATAATACGACAAAAAACCTTTAGAGCAATTAAGCGGGGGGGGGGGGAAACCTTCAGACCCTAGGACTAGTCTACAGCCTACATCATTTTTTGCCTACCCAGTGACCCAGAGGAAGTCGAAAGAGCTTTGATGACAAAGATTATCACTGTATTCCCAGCTAAAAATTTCTTCCTGACCCCTTGAACAGGCTACTTTTCCCTGGATTGAAGAGGCATCACAGATCTTTACAAACGTTAGTGAAGCACTGATAACGTGTTGTGCTGCTCAAGAGTGAGAATGGATGGATCCATGAACCCTAAGTGTGTCAGTCTAGATCCTCTATCCTACTTCTGAGCTTACATGCTGCAAGCACCTGCTTTTATGCCTCTGGCCTATTACGCCACGGCCAAGCTTAATGAGGTGAAGCGGGTGTGGCTGTAACAAGTCTTGCATGAGCGAGAGAGCGAGAGAGAAAACATGAATGTGCTAGATTGGGAAGTGTATATTCCTTCCATTTAAGTAATAGATTGTTTTAACAAACGACCTAGGACTGATCTGCCTTTGACACTGCTTGCACAGAAAATGAGAATAAAATGGCTCTGTAACTTTTATGTACCAACGGAATGTTTCCCTGACTAATTTGTCAGATCATGAAAGGGATTGGGATAAACAACTCTGCAGAGTAGAAGGAACCTGTAGGGAATTTCCCAATGATATATATATATATATATATATATTTTATAACTCATTACATGTTAGGAATATATTACATTTCCATCACTGACTACAAAAAATCATTATATTTACAATGTTATATCATCTATTTTAAGAGCAGAAGATCATTTTGATTAATTTAAGGTTAATGGAAATAGCCAGTAAGCTCAGCCTTGAAGTATGAATTGCAAGCAGGGCCCCTTTCCACTTGTCTTAGTCTGTCCATTCTAGTTTTGTCATACCCTTAACTATATATTCAATGTAACAAGCGCTGTGTAAATTGTTGGCGCTATATAACATATTGGCTCGATTATAGGCCGCACCCTTAAAGTTTGGTGCTATTTTAAAGAAAAATTTACATTAGCGGAATGGTAAAACAGTATTTAATCTAATGAACACAATACATGTATTGTAACACTTTTGGTATCTATAATGCAGTTAGCCAGCACAGATTATATACAAACAGAAATTTTTAAGGTCCCCCTTAAATCATAATGCACCCCACTCTGCCCCCCGGATATGCTTTATGCCCCCCCAGATATGCAACTCTGCTCCTGATATGCCACTCTGCCTCCCCCCCGACTTACCAATGCATCCCCAGACTCCCTGGTGTCTAACCGGTGGATGTCTGTGCGATGCGCGTAGACAACCTCTGCTGCTGCTTGCCACTTCCGCTGGGGGCTTCTATGCCAGAGAGGAGGATACAGGTCCCCTGCAGCACTGCAGGATCCTCATCTGTGGCAGCCGGTGGACATCTGTGCGATGCGCTCAGACAACCTCCACTGCTGGATGGTACTTTCGCTGGAGCTTCTATGATGGAGCAACGGAAGGTCATGTAACGCTGGTGCTCCTTCATAGAAGCCCGGCAGAAGTGCCAGCAGCAGCAGGGATCCAGGTCCTCTGCAGTACAGCGGGGGATTTGCATCCTAACCCTGCGGCTTACCAGCAGCAGGTCTAAATGAAAAATTAAAAAACGCCTGCCCGGCACCCAGAACTGCATGTCCCCAGGCGTCGGGCAATACTAACTGCGTATCCCTGCGCTAAAACCCCATTATAGGCCACACCTCCACTTTAAACACTTAATCGTTGATAGCCTCCTAAACGTTTAAAACGGGCGTCTGCCGCCATACAGTGTATGGCGGATGTTGACGTCCACGGGGAGGGGCCAGATGTCATAGGTCGTTAAGTTACTGTTTTTCCGTGACCCGTCTGACCCATCAATGGACTCTAAGGGGTTAATGTAAACATTTGGTTTTTAGCCAATAGCCTCCATTGATATGAACCAATGAAAGTAACCATACTCTTTGAAAATATGTACTGGAAAAAAGTTTAATGTCCATTTTTGTATTAGGCTAACCATTAAGCATATGGATGAATGCAATGATGGACTAGGTAAAGTACCCTAACATCAGGTATGCAATTATTATTCCCCTTTTAAATACTTATACTTATAAATAACCATACAATCAGATAATAGGGCACAGGAACACTACAGAGGCAACATATATTTCAATAAAATCCCAGGTCTTCTATTTAGTCTGTTGATTTCATGGGAGTAGTCTCTGGAAGTGGAATGCCAAGTGCTGTGTGCTGACTCAGGCTTCTTGCTTCCTGGACCTGCTTTTCACTGCAGTAGTCCTCTAGAAATATTGTTGCCAGGTTTCTAATTCTGCAGTTAGAGGAAAGAGAGAAGCGGACCATACACTCCACAACAGCAGGGGTAGTAATATCAGCACAGGATGCAGGAGTACATAGGTACATGAGAGTAGTTAAAGCAGAAAGAACAGTTTCTTCTCGTCGGCTGGACAAGCAGTTAATGATAAGCTTGAGCCCTCCCGAAGACAGAACATGACTCTTATTAGCTTTGTCCAAACATAAATTACAGAGACCTCCTAGAAAAAGAAAAAGGACAGAAACAAAAAGGCCACAATGAATTTTAAATTAAACAGGAATAAATGGCTGCAATCAGTCCTTTCAGTCTACTCAGAATAATTATTTAAGTCTGCATTCCATCATGCAGTTATCTATTCTATCATGCAAAGTGATTGCATTTAGCACAGAGATAGCGTATTGTCGAAAAGACTACATATTACAGCCTTATTTTCCGCGTCTGCAGGGGCCCGGCCTGATTTTATGCTCACGTAGTGGGCAGTTTGACATATTAACCCAGTGGTCGCGCAGTGCAGCACACTGGCAGATCGGGTAAGCATGAGAAGCTGTCAGCCACAGAAATGTCTGCCCACTGGTACTGATGCTCCAGGTGACCAGTCCGGGCCTGGGTGTCAAATATCATTGAAAGATGTCACCTCCCCATTTAGACCATGGTCCGGCTAGGAGAGGTGACACTAAAACACTGTAAAGACTGCAGAAACTCCAGCCTACATTCATGGGAGTAAACATGATGCAAATGACACACGTGATACACTTAATGTAAGTTTTCCAGCACACCAGTGTAGGCTGAAAATTTTACACATACGTTGCTAAAAAATAAGCAACTTTAAATGTGATTTGATCTTACTTGAAATTAAGGATCTAATCTTTAATATAAAATCTTACCAATTCCAAACTCAACAAGGGTTTCATTCTCCTCAGTTAGCATGTCCAGGAACAGATCAATTACTTGGAGCTGCCGGAGGTCTTGATAGTTACATGGATCATAGGCAAAATTAGCCAAATTTGCCAGAATCTGTTCTTTGGCCTCTGAAATAAAGCATAAAGCATGGTGTCAGTCACAGAGACACAAACCTGACTAGAGCAGAATGTACAAGAGACATACACTGCGCTGTGTGGCAAAAGAAAACTACAGTGGCAGGTAGAAATAAAGTATGTTCCTAACATTAAACATATTTATGTTCATTCAGTTAGCTGCAAATTCATAACATTGCATGTCATATGTTTTATAAACTACACGCAATTACTCCATTACAAACACATATAAGCTGAATATACAAGGAGATACACTATAATAGTACTGTTACAAATACACTTACATACAGGAAACTCCTTACAGTATAAACAGAAGTTTTAAGAATCCAGCAAAAAGTAACCCAAACCTATAGAAATATATTGATTTAAGATCTTTGATAAGGTATGAACACCAATAATCTTGTTTTCTTTGATTTTTTTTCCTTATAATTCACGTTATTTTCAAAGTGCTATGGTGCTTTTAGATGAATCACCAAAGACTTCTCAGGGCTTTTCAGAGGATGTCGAATGATTCCCAGAAGTCTTAGCGGCTGGCGAATACGCTGCTGTACATAACAAACTTGAGCCGCGTACAACCATTTTCACCTGCACCATCCGTATCCTGGAATTCAGTAACTAGCGCCTGGAGATACTGGAATCGGTCGGCATCCGTAGATTGTTTGCCTGCCATAACTGCATTTACATTGACAACCGGAAGTGATAGTCTGTCGTACGCTGGATGTGACGTTAGAAACTGTACTGAAAACGCAGTTATCCTTACTAGATTTCGCGCTTAATGACGTCGGGAGTGCCGTCCCATTTAAAGAATGGGTTATAAAGCGTTAATGATTTCCTCAAACTGTGTAGAAATCATTACACAGACGCCGCGATCCCCGCGTTCTTTTAAATAGTTCCATACAGCACCTCTAGAGGTCTGTAGCTACCACAGAGACACGCCAAACAATGCATTTTATGCATGCAATATCCCCGCCAATATCCCAACCTGCTGTTAACTTACACACACACTTATTCTTGGGTTGTGGGTTGCTGACATTAATAGGTCGGAAACTTACTGTGTTCCCAGCCATATGTAATATAGGTGCAAACTGAACATGTGGTCCCTGCCTTAGAATTCCCTACTTAAAATTATGTAATTTATTTTAATTGCCCTCTATAGTAACAATGCTATGGAGTCTGCTGGTGCTATATAAATAAATGCAATATATTACTTATCCCCAAGCTTAAAGTCTGCAAATGAACTAAATGTGATCCCTGACATCCTAGCGTACTTTGGTTTTGTATGATGCGAATAGTCCTTGTATTTTATGAAGGTTAAATCAACATAGATTGCATTAATGGACGGTTAAAGCACTGGGATTTTTAATCTGTAAATCTGCACAATTGTAAGGCTGGGACTGGAAAATTAAGCGTTTAGGGGCTGCATATGTAAAGGGCTGCTCTGCAATAGGTCTAATGTATAAATGCACACATGTGAATCAATTACTTATATGCCCCACATGTTGCAGTTTAGGATTTTACATGCGATAGTCAGAAATTTAACTATATGCATCCTGGAAAGAAATGGTTGATGTGGTAACCCTAGTGCCAGAATATGTGTATGTATAAGCACTGGGAGCAGTGTTCCTTCTAAGCTGTGCGCTTGTGCGTGCGCACACAGCTTTTTAAGAGAGCGCACACGTCCAAAAATTGTGCGCACAACAGTTTTTCCCCAAAAAAGAAAAAAATAATATTTTTTTTTTAAAGTTTATGCGGCGCGGATATTGTGCGCACAAAATTTTTGCTCTTTAAAAATTTTGCACGAGAGAAATTTTCTGCGCACGCCAACTAAGAAAAATTAGATGGAACATTGACTGGGAGTACCTCGATATAGAGACATTCGGAAAAACAAAAAAATCAGGGGCCACATTCAATCGCTCATAGGAGCATTTAAACATTTCATGTGAAAGAAGTATGCTGCTATTTTAAAGGTACCCCTTTAAAATAAAAGAGTTATGCCTACAGGTACTACAGCTAACCATGCAGGTCAGTTGAGCCCAGCTCACTAATAACCATGTAATCAGTAAAATAAAAATGTAAAAATAGTTAATAAATTAATAAAAATAAAAGACCCCAGTGATGTCAAAGTCCAAAATATGTCCAAAAAGAAGAAAGGTTTGGTTTTTTATGAGCATGTCTGAAAAAGCTTGTTTCAAAAAATGTATGGTTTTATGTGGTAAATTCAATTGGCCAGGTTTAAACTAGGACATGGACGCAGGCTGAGTAGATGTCAAACTTTAAAAAATACACACCTCCCAAATGTGGCCTTTTAGCCCCCAAATAGGACATGGGGGCAGGGTGACCACAGGGTGTCAAAATTCTAATTTGAAAAACTGAAATGCTCATGTCCCAAATGTGGCCATTTAACTCCCAAACAACCTGACAAACTTATGCATGGGTGGCATTACTGTACTCAGGAGATGTTGCTGAACACATATTGGGGTGTTAATTGGCAGTGACACATACCAGAAGCTATAAAGAACAAGCATACAGCACAATGTGTGAGAAAAAAACAAGACTTGTGGTAGAATTAGTGCATGAAAAAAGAGTTAAAATACCAGCATTTTAAATAGCCTAGGGTGTCTAGTTTTAAAAAATATATGGTTTGAAGGGGTAAATTAAATTGGCCGGATTCAAAGATGTGCCACATAGAACATAGACACATGCCAGATGTCAAAATTCCAAATTGAAAATTGTTGCTGAATACATATTGTGGTGTTGTTTGGCATTGACATCAAGAGCTGTAAAGCACAATGTGTGTGTAAAAAAAAAAAATCCACAACAAACTACTACCACAAATGTTGACAAAGCCTGGTGGTAGAATTAGTGAAATAATTAAAAAACATTGATTTGTCTAGTATTCAAACATATGTTAATGGGGGTAAATTAAACTGACTGGCTTTAAAGATGTCCCAAATAAGACATGAGCACAGTATGACCAAACATTCTGTATTGTAAACAAAGGGCAAATAAGCAGCAACTCCTCAAAGTTGTGTATATATTATATATATTTATATATATAAATTACATTTATTCTTCTATTATGTTTTAATTGCTCTGATTTACAAGGATTATCCATACACATATGCTAATTAAATACAAATACAAGCAACAACTCTGTGATCCTCCACCTCCAGTTTCTACCCACCACCCTATAGGCTTGCAGCACAAAAGTCCTGGCAGTTGTCTTTGTTCACATTTGAAGGTATGGGATCAATGTGGTCCGTTATTTGCCTGATTAGTTCCCCGCTACTACTTCTGCACACCCAGACAGTTAAACCATTCCTTTGACATCTGCAGTGGTTGATAGACTTGGAAAAATGTAAAACATCCAGCCTCTTAAATCCCAAAGCATGTGTACAGTCGTGGCCAAAAGATTTGAGAATGACACAAGTATTGGTCTTTACAATGTTTGCTGCTTTAGTGTTCTTAGATATTTTTGACAAATGTTACTATGCTTATGGCAAGGTGCTCCATCATGCTGGAAAAAGGCATTGTTCGTCACCAAACTGTTCTTGGGTGGTTGGGAGAATTGAGCCCACTCCCTTGGCTGAGAAGCAACCCCACACATGAATGGTCTCAGGATGCTTTACTGTTAGCATGACACAGGACTGATGGTGGCGATCACCTTGTCTTCTCCGGATAAGCTTTTTCCGGATGCCCCAAACAATCGTAAACGTGATGGATCACAGAAAATGACTTTACTCAGTCCTTAGCAGTTCAATCCCTGTACCTTTTGCAGAATATCAGTCTGCCCCTGATACGTTTCGTGGAGAGAAGTGGCTTCTTTGGTGCACTGACACCTGCCTGCTATCATTCCTGAGCAAGCTCTGCATTGGTTGCGCCCCGATCCCGCAGCTGAATCAACTTTAGCAGACGGTCCTGGCACTTGCTGGACTTTCTTGGGTGCCCTGCTGCGTTCTTCACAACAATTGAACCTCTCTCCAGAGCTAAAAAGTATGGCCCTTCCAGTTTCAGCCCAGTTAATGGATAACAAGGACCTTCCTCCCGAAATCCTTCAAATGTTCAGATTGATGGCATGGCTGTTGCAAGGATAATCCTTAGAGGTTGTGTAATTTCTAACATTATGGCTGACGTGCTGCTTAATTCATTCCGAAGATTTACTCCCACAATATATTGTCGTATTTGAAATAAATTCCTCTCCTGGTGCAACAGCAAAGGTTTTGATTTTTTTCTGCCTTTCATTAGTTCCATTCTTAGTTTCTTACAAGATGGCTTTCTGTCTGGTCTATAATGTTTCAACCCTAAAAGGGCAGGTATCAGCTCTCATTCTCTCCTGCCAATTTTGGCCTCTGATATCCTTCTTCTTCTCAAGGCGGCTAATATTCAGCGACCCATGAGAAGG
The DNA here is from genome assembly GCF_027358695.1 of Spea bombifrons. Classification (NCBI taxonomy): domain Eukaryota; kingdom Metazoa; phylum Chordata; class Amphibia; order Anura; family Pelobatidae; genus Spea; species Spea bombifrons. The sequence goes on from NC_071099.1 coordinate 4,577,747, forward strand.
TCTCATTTTCAATCCTGGGATTTGACCTTAGTTCTGCAAGCACTGTGTTCCGAGCCCTAAAATTATTATCTGTTAAGATGGTGTTTTTTGTGGCAATTATGTCTTCTGAATTCACCATCTTCCATCAGGATAAGGTTGTTTTATATCTCAAACCTTAATTTCTCTCTAAGGTCATCTCTATGACCAGTGTGAGTCAACCATTAATCCTGCTGTCTATCTTCCCATCACCTTCATCCTCGGAGGAGGTAGTGTGGCACAAGCTGGATGTTAGACAGGTGTTGCAAATTTATATTGATCGCACCTCTACTTTCCTTAAGACGGATCACCTGTTTCTTTGGAAAGGCCTCTGGGAAAGCGGCTTCGAAAAGTACCATTTCCAGATGGTTACAAAGGCTATTCGGCTGGCCTACTCGTTCATCTGGGTTCTCTCATCTCATGTTACAGCCCATTCCACGAGCAATGTCAGTTTCTTGGGCAGAAAAGTGTTGGCATCTCCAGAAGAAATCTGTAACATGGCTACCTTCATTCAATACCATTGTCTAGCATTACCGACTAGACATCTCCTCCTCTGCGGCAGATTTCGGGCTTAAGGTGCTCCAGTCTGTGGGCTCTTAGATACTTCCCGCCCATTAGGGATCTTGTTACATCCCAACCGTACTGCCACTATATGCCAGGAATAACAGAAATGTTTATGTCCCGTAAATTCTTTTTTCCCTAATATAGTGGCAGTATGTGTTTCCCCTCCTTGTTTTGTCTACCATTAAAATTATTTTGCAATCATATCTGTGTTCTTGTTACTTACTGGCTGCGTTGGTGTTCCGTGTACTCTTATTGGGTAAGGAGGAGAAGTTTAAGAAGGGGTTAACTCTTTATGTTTCAGATCCTTGTCCCTAAGGAAGAACGATACCCCAACAGTACTGCCACTATTTTAAGGAAAAAAGAATTTAAGCAGCGAAAAATGCAAATGCTTTTGTTACGTAACCATGCCTTACTGGAACAAGGTGGTTCAGTTCATTTATATTGTTCTTGGACCAAAAGAGGGTACACCTATACATTTCACCTCCTTGGTGAATTGCGTGAGATGTGAGAAATGTAAAATGTTTCACCCAGTGACATGCTGATGATCCTGATTTTGAAGCAATAGGCTTGCTTGTTGTCATATAGCACTGCTTTAGCAAGTTGCCAATAATCTGTTAACCTTTACCACAGCCTGGTGGTGGAGTGAAAAACAATATAAAACACACATTATATGTGGGTTCAAAAATAACGTTAATTGGTTGATCCAGAATATTCAAAATTCATAGACCAAACTAAAGTTATTCATGTATATATTTTACTAGTTCTTATTTTACTTATTATGTCTAGTTTTCACTGTGTTAGCTTTCTATTAAGGTCTTTTGTCATGCCTCAGGGAACTTTTAATTGCATGATAAAGCCAGGTACTGGGCATTTTATTGTTTCAAAGAGAGGTGAAGGAAACACAAAGAGAAAGTGTTACACTATAAATTGTGATGCCAAGTCAAAGAATATATATATGATTAAAGTAGCGTGAAAATTAAAATATACTGTAAGTAGATCATATAAAATGTAATGTGATATAAAATGTACCCATATGGTTAAAGCTCTTGATAACCATACCATATGCAGACTCTTTGCCAGCACCCCTGTGCAACTTAGTCACTAGAAAGCCTTTATCATTGCCATGATAAACTATCCTGGCTAACCACATTGTAAAGCAAAACATGAAAGTTATGAACCAATACAATCTAGGGTTATTAGACATTTAAATAACAACCCCCCCCTTGTGAAACAGCTCTATGGAATCGGCTGGCGGTATTTAAATAAATGTAATACATGACAGATAAAAATAACTAATTGTGAAATGGTATTGCTATAGGCATAGCTGGCCTTAGGTGTTCTGGCGCCCTGTGCGGACTACTCCTCTGGCGCCCCCCAATCCCCAAAAAAAAGAAAGGAAAAAAATCTTGTAACAAACAACTAGCTTTCATTAAAGATAGTTTATGTGCAAGTGCAAACAAGTACAGTAATATATAACTGGAAACACTGGAAACAATAATATAAATTAAATACATGGAAAAAAACCAGCTAATCTGATGTAACAAAAACATTTTTTTTAAATATTGAAAAAATTGGGCGGACTTCCGGGAGGCGGGCTCTTGAGATGGCCGCTTTTTAGCTGTGCTCCCTGAGTGCTATCGCTATCACCCTCCATCCACGCTCTCCAGCCACGATTTGTCGTTCAGCTCACCATCACTGCTGTGGGCTTGTTCTCTGGAGTGGGTTCGTGGGTTTATTTGTCCCGCAGCACTCGTTCTTTTGCTCCCCGGGAGCTGTGTGCGGACCGCACATGTTAGGCCTGGAGTGAGGCGTTACCTCTGCTCTGCCGCTTGGTTCCAGCCACACGGTTGGAGCCGTGTCATCTTGCTGCCTCTTGCCCATCCGTGACCCCCCTCGCATAGCGGAGGAGTTCCCGTTTCGTATTGGGTGGAGTAGGCTTGGACCGGCGAACTCACCTGCTTCAGGAGACTGTGGTACGTGCCGCGGCCGTTCTTCTCCTGTGGCCTGCGCTGACCCCGCTGTGGCCTTCGTGCCGGCCGGCGGGCAGGGGCTGTCTCCCTTCCCCGCGTGCGCTGGTTGGGGCCTCTGCTGCATCGTTGGCTCCTCCGCTGGTCTCCCGGGGATTGTCGCTGTCGGCCTCACCACGCCCGCGGCTGTGACTTACCGCATCCGCGGTCCCGTCTGTTGCTTCTCCACGGTCCTGCTCCGCGCTACACCGTACGGCGCCGCTATCGGCGGCTGTCCTCAGTTTTCGCCTGGCAGGCCCCGGCAGTGCACCTGTAAGGCTGGACTCATTTTGTTCTTTTATTTTTTCCATTTAGGGGTTTTTGTTATTTCACCGGCTATTAGTTAGTGGCGGGTTCGGGTGGGTTATAGTTAGGTTGGGAGGGTAGGGAAGGGTTTTGGGTCCGTCATTAGTTAGGTAGGGGTTAAGGGTGGGTTATAGTTAGGTTGGGTGGTTGGGGTTCGGTGTGGGAAGGGTGTGCATCGCAAGACAAGTGGGACTGCGACGTGCTTCAAGTGTACAGGATCACATTTCGGCTGACTGCTCCGGCTCTGCTTTACTGACGTTTCTGGCACTTAGTTAGATTTGGGGGTAGGTTGGGCTCTAGTTAGGTGGGGTGGTAGGGTACGGGGTTTTTTTTTTTTTTTTTTTTTTTTTTTTTTTTTTTTTTTTTCTTCTTTTTGGGGGTTGTGTTCATTTCCTTTTATCTGCGGTCGCCGTGTTGTGATCACTGCTTCTGTGGTATACTGTGATGTGTACATACCTGTTCTGCTACTTTATGTTATCAAAGGATCTGTGACCAGGTTTTACTTTCTGTGTCTACCCCCATACTCTTCTTTTCTTCTCTTTTCTCTCTTCCTTGTGCTGCCCTATTCTCTTTTACTCTGGGGGGTGAGTTCCTCACGGCCCCTTGCCTACACATGGAAAAATATATGGATCCTCCATCTAAGTCATCCACCAGGCAAAGCAAGGCAAGAGATAAATCTACAGCGACCTTCAAGCAGGTGCCTCCTCCTGGGTCAGGCTCTACTGTAGCGGAGGGGCCCTCCGTGTCTATTGCCTCCTCCAAAGATCCGCTGACAGCTCAAGACCTTGTTGGTGTTATATCTCCACTCCTGGATTCAAAGCTTGAGAAGCTGTCTGACTCTATCAATGCCGTTCTTGCTGAGTTGGTCTCTCAGGGACAGAGGATCACTTCTCTGGAATCCAGGGTCTCTGATATAGAGGACGGGACCGCTTCCATGTCTGCCTCTCTTCGTTCACAAGATCATCTGATCACGTCCTTACATGACCGTATTGACGATCTTGAAAACCGTAGTAGACGTAACAACATACGTCTGGTTGGCCTGCCTGAGGAGGTTAAGGGCACAGCGCTACATGACCTTGTAACGACTTGGCTTCCCAAGTCTTTAGGCCTGGTGCTTCCTCAGGGTGAATTGGTCATCGAGAGGGTACATCGTATTGGTCAACTTCCTGTTGCTGCTTCGTCTCGTCCTAGGGCGGTGATTTTTCGGGTCCTCAACTATACTGACAAGGTCAAGCTCCTGGACGCTTATAGAAAGGTCACAGCTCTTTTTTATCACAAGCACAAGCTGTTGCTCTTTCAAGATTTTTCTGCTGCGGTAACGGTCAAACGACGTCAGTTCTCCGAAATTTGCACTGAACTCTACAACAAGCGAGTGAAGTTCGCTCTTCTCTATCCGGCTAAGCTCAGGATTACCCATGGGGGGCAAGCCTATTTCTTTGACACCCCTGCGGCGGCCAAGGAATTTCTACGTGCTGATCCCAGGTCTCCTCCAGCTCCAGATGACGGTTCGGTGGTGCCTGAGGCCTCTCCCCCTCCTTCTCGCTCTCGCCCTGCTTCTTTGCCTGGTTCCTCTCCACCTGTCTCCCCTAGGGCTTGAGACTTCAGTCGGGCGTTGGTGCCTGGCTTTGTATCCTACGAGTCATCGTTTTCTACCATGCACTGTTTTGTTTGCTTTTAGTTATTGTTATTGTTTTTGGTTCATTTATTGTGTTTCTAGGCACAAAATTACATGTGCCGAGTTCTGGTTTATACAAAAACGAAAAAATTGGGAGAAGCATAGCTCTTTTCAAATGGTGATGTACGATTCCATTTTATGTTCTGTCTGTACGGTGTCTGGGAGGGCTGGCTGGGACTCCCCTGGACCGACCTGTTCTGGCTTATTTTTTGTTCGGTCTCTTCCTCCGCGGGGCATCGGGTGAAAACCTGGCTCCGTTGCCATGTTAGTCATGATGCAAGCCGATACTAGGTGTGATGCGCCGTCCTCCTTGCGTATTGTGTCGTGGAATGTAGAAGGTTTGAACACCCCTGTTAAGCGTAAAAAAGTTCTCACCCATCTCAAGCGTATGCGTCCGGATGTTATTTACCTCCAAGAAACCCACTGGTGTGACCCTGTCAGAAATACGCTAAAGGCGCCGTGGTTGCGCGCTTGTTATTCCGCCATGTACACCAAGAAATCTAGGGGTGCCACTATCCTCCTCTCCAATAAGTTGCCTTTCGTTGTCGAATCAGAGATTGCTGACCCGGAAGGGCGATACCTTATTCTTAGGGTCAAATTGTTTACTGAATCCTTTACCTTTGTCAATTTATACGCCCCAAATTCTGACCAGTCCGCTTTTCTGGCCAAAGTTTACTCGCTGTTACTGGGGATTGCGGCTCCTAATGTGATTTTGGGGGGTGATTTTAACTTAGTGGCTAATGTCGCTTTGGATGTCTCTGGCCCTTCCTCCCGCCCTCTCGGGCTCTCCTCCCTACCCTTGCTGGATCACCTCCGTTTGCGGGATGCCTGGAGGTTTCTTAATCCAACAGACAAACAATACACGTTTTACTCCCATCCCCATAATTCGTTTTCCCGGCTGGACTACCTGTTCCTGCCTGAATTGTTGCTCCATAGGTTGGAGGCTGCCCACGTGGGCCAGATAGTAATCTCTGATCATGCCCCCATCTGGATAGAGATCTCTCTAACCTCCCCTTATCGGGTGTCCCGTAATTGGCGGTTCCCTGGCTACCTTTATACTTCAGACGCGTTTAAGCAATTCCTGATTGCCAAATGGAATGACTATGCTGATGATAACCATGTCCATCTTGATGACCCGGATCTATTCTGGGCTGCCTCTAAACCTGTTCTCAGGGGCCATATTATTGCTTATGTGGTGGGGCGCAGGAGAGAGGCCGAAGCTAAGCTTGTCCGCCTTACGGACGATCTCTCTGCGGCGTATGCTGCTCACAAATCCCATCCTAGTCCTGATACCCTGAAAACGTATAAGGAAATCAAATCTCTCTACGATGCCTGGGTTACTGAGAAGGCACAGCTTTCCCATAATTACACTCGCAACGCCTTTTTTCGATGGGGTAACAGGCCCGGTAAGCTCTTGGGCAACCTTATCCGCCACTCTAAATTTAAGTATCATAGTGTCACTCAGCTCCGTGATGGTTCTCAATCGGTCGTGACTGACCCAGACAAAATTACGCAACTTTTTGCTGACTATTTTGAGGATTTTTATTCCCCGGAGTCCAATGATCCTGATATGATGCTTCACCTGTTTCGCCAGGCTGGTATTCCTAAATTGACGCCTGGTGAACGAGAACGTTTGGTTACGCCTTTCACCCCCTCTGAAATTGCGGCTGCCATAAAGTCCCTCCCTAACGGCAAATCCCCGGGACCGGATGGCCTGGGTGCCGAATATTATAAATTGCTTTCTACTTACTTACCGACACATCTTACTGATGTTTTTAACGGATTTCTACAGGGAAAGATACCCCCGAAGGAGTTTACGGCTTCCCGCATTATAGTTATTCCGAAGCCCAACAGGGACCCTGCTTTGTTGTCCTCTTATCGCCCCATCTCCCTGCTGAACCAGGATCTTAAAATTTATGCTAAAATCATGGCTTCTCGACTCCAATCGGTGTTAATGAAACTTACCTCCCCCTCTCAAACGGGTTTTGTTAAGGGCCGCCACTCTACGCGGAATATTAGAGGTCTTATTTCCGCAATTTTTACTGCTAAACTTACAAATAGTAAAGCCTCCATTGTGATTAGTTGTGACGCTGATAAGGCTTTTGACAGAATTTCCTGGCCTTATCTTGTTAGTTTCTTTAAATTCCATCATTTTGGTTTGCCCTTTATACAGATGTTTCGTGCACTGTACCATTTGCCTATGGCCCAAGTCACAGTGAATAATGTGAATTCCCGCTGGTTCTCTCTAGGTAGGGGTACTCGTCAGGGCTGTCCTCTGTCCCCACTTCTGTTCAATCTAGCCCTTGAGCCCCTCATACGAATTGTTGAGCGTTCCGTTGAGCTTGAGGGTATCCGAGTCGGTGAGGTTGAGCTTAAGATCGCTGCCTTTGCTGACGATCTTCTGTTATACCTTTCCAACCCCAAAGCGGCCATGCCGTTCCTTCTTGATCTGTTTGACTGTTTTCATAAAGCCTCCGGATTTCTCATTAATAAGCTCAAAACAGAGGCGCTGCCTATTTTTCCTCAGGCTAAACGTGGCTGGGGAGAGACGTTCCCCTTCAATTGGACCCAACTCCCCTCTTTAAAATATCTGGGTCTCACTATTCCTACTAATTTGGCGCACCTTTATAAACTCAACTTTTCTCCTTTGCTACGTCAAATGGAGGATTCTTTCAAAACGTGGTCCAAATTTAACCTCTCCTTCTTGGGACGCTGTCACTTGTACAAAATGGCCTTTTTCCCCAAACTTTTATATCCACTCCATATGTTACCTCTTACCTTAAGGAAGAAGGATATCCAACATCATAATGCACTGCTGCGTAAATTCCTGTGGTGCAATAAAAAAGCTCGAATCTCCCTGTTTAAACTCCAACAGCCTGCTCGCAATGGGGGGGTGAATTTACCTAATCTGTTAGATTATAATCTGGCTTCTAATTATCGTTTTGCGGCTGATTGGTTGCGTGAAGGTTCTAAATTTACCAACGTGTCCCTGGAACAAGGCTTGTCTCCTACCATTTCTTTGGCCTCTCTCCTGCACCTATCTACAGTTGACCTGCCCGCGGAGGTCGTATCCAACCCGTTGCTGTATCACACTGTTAAGGCTTGGGGGCGTGTTAGGCGGCGCTTGGGCCTGGAGGTCCACTATTCTAAGTTCCTGCCTTTGATTCGTAACCCGCAATTTCAGCATGGGAGGGAGGATATTGTCTTTCGACGCCTGGCCCGGGTGGGGGGTCGCACCATTGCCGATTTTCTGGATCCACGTGGGGGTAAACTGTTGTCCTATTTGCAGCTCCAATCTAAATTCCCTACTGTTCGTGTTCACCCTATTCACTACTTTCAACTTCGTCATTATATTACTTCCCTGCTCCCTCATCTCTCTGGGGCTAATTCTAGCAGTCCCTTGGACCAGGTAACGGTGCTGTCCCCAGCCATACTGCTCAAGACATCTACTATCTATAGTCTGCTCCGGCCTGTCCTCGATTGGGAGTCTCATGGCGCAGGTCTTCCCTCCTGGAGGGCTGACTTTCCTAACCTCCCTCCGAGCCAGATTCTCCGGGCTTATATGTACAATTCCAGGGTCCTGGTTTCTAGGGATTATAGTGAAATGTTCCTTAAGATTGTGCATAGGGCGTATGTCACCCCTAAACTTCGGTTTCTAACGGGTTTGGCGGATCACTCCCGCTGTCTAAAATGTCAATCGCCTGAGGCCGATCTCCTGCATGGCTTGTGGTCTTGCAGTTCTATTACCCTATTTTGGGATGCCCTACAAACGTATATCAACGACACTTTGGGCATTCGCTTTACTATCTCTGCGGAATGGGCTATTTTTGGTATTTTCCCTGACCACGCTCCCCCACCTGTAGCGAGGGCTAAATTTCTCTTGCTTATACTTTCTGCAGTGGCAAAACGGGCAATACTGTCCCAATGGATTGCTCCTCAACCTCCGTTGCTGCCCCTGGTTCTGTCGCGACTGCAATTTTTGTTCCATATGGACTGGCTTGAGGCTGTCCTTCATAAGGAGAGCAAAGTTAAATATCTTTTCGGTCGCTGGTCCCCATACATCGCAACGTTAGATAACGCCACCAGGTTGTCCCTGTTCCACACGTTCAATACCACGGAGTGGTATTGTCTTCAGGTTCTCAAAGGTATTCGCCCCATACCGGGGTTTTGATCTAGTTAAGGGTTACGACATATTTGTGTTGTGGCTAGGTGTTCTGTGATTGAGGAAGGGTTTTTCTTTTTTCTACCCTGCACTGTATGTGTTTTGGAATTGTGCATTACTTTACCTGTATTACCTGTATGCATTGACTCTGTCACCTTGTCTCTGTGTACCATTGTTTTGTTATATTGTATGCTTTGTCTTCTCCTTGTAATAAAGAAGTTATAAAAAAAAAAAAAAAAAAAAAAAAAAAATTGGACCCCAGAAAGCATTTCCTTGGGCCCCGCTCCATGCTCCCTAGCATGCATTCACTCTCTCCACTACCACAAAAAAAAAGATTACAGATTAGGGGAAGACTGTGAAAGTCATTCTCACCCTGACCATGACTTTGAGAGGTCCTCTCCCCTGAAATCATTCCCAGTCCCTTTGTCCCTCATTCACTAAGCCATACATCTCCTTTCCTTCCTCCCTGTGAACAATAGATCAAACAAATAAACAGCACTTGCATGTATAGATCACATACAAACCCTATATTTGCAGGTATGCATAAATGGGGTATGGAAACATAGCATATCAGGTATAGCTCAACAGAATCAACTCAAAAAACAAGCTTTGCAGGTATAGATCAATTGAACATCACATGTTAACTCAGCATTGAAGGTATAGGTCAAATAGGTATACAATAATAATGAATGGAAACAGAGCGTACCAGATACAGATCAACAGAATAACACACACCCAGCTTTGCAGGTATAAATCAATTGGAATTCACATATAAACTCAGCAGGTATAGATAACCCCCTAAATTACAGGCATAGATCACAGGTTGTAGACCCCAAAGCCAGCCCTGGTGTCCACATTGCCCACATAGAACCTGATCAGCACCCAGATTACACACATATTACAGCTCAGCCTGAGCCAACTTTGTCCCCTAAAAGCCCAGTGTAAGACATTTTTGTCGGCAAACAGCCCACCCTTCATGTGCCATCTTTGCATTTCCCCAAACACTTACACAGTTACTCACTCATTCACACAAATCATTTACACATATTCATTAATGCAGTCTCACAAATCATTCAAGCAATTCATCCACACATTAACCATTCATTCTCGTATGCATTCACACAATTCATCCACACATTAATTCATTCATTCTCTCACTCTTTATTTCAATATTCTTACTATCCCCTTTCTACCCCCTCTGTGTACACCCTCTCCCACTTCTCACTGTCTACCTCCTCTCACACTTCTCCCCTTCTCACTATCTACCCCCTCTATGTACCCCCTCTTCCACTTCTCACTGTCTACCTCCTCTTACACTCCCCCCCTTCCCACTATGTACACCCTCTCACGCGTCTTACCCTTCTCACTATGTACGCTCTCTCCCTCTCCGGCCGCACACACCAAAGGCCGGCCCTGGCTATAGGGACAGATCCCCCAAAATGTGACTGCTCCAGATAACCTACAAGGTATTTTATAGATCTTCTTCATACTGGCCTTGGATTATTGTAGACGCCCAGTGGTTGGACCTTAGGTGATTTTTTTAATGGTATTTGCTAGGTATGTGTTGATTTCATGTTTTGTGTAGGGCGTCTGGGGTCCTAGAAACCCAAGCTTTCATTTCTGTTGATTATGTCTAATTTAAATCATAACTGCTTTATTGTTCCCTCTCTTTTTCCTATGATCATGGCTATAGCCAGATTTACATTTTTGTTTTGGGCTGCTATGTATAGAGGAAACCGTTACCCTTTTGCCATTCACACAAAAAAATACAAATAGTGAAATGGTTTAATTAATGGGGCTGGTGGAACATATCCAACAAATTGCTGGAGTATGGTGTGCAGTTTGTTGAGGGGAGTCTATCATGCAAACCGAATAAAGACAAAGCAATGGACATGGTTTGTGTCTGTTTTGGTTACTTAGGGTGTGACTGCAGGCTGAACCAGTACTTTAACTGCAAGAGATAATCACCACCTGATTCTAGTAACAGGGAAAATAAATACAACAGAGGAAGGCATGACCTTAGTGGAAGGTTGCGTTGGCTTATTTATTTTTCTTTATGTGTTTTTCTAACGTTTGAGAAATTGTTACAGACTTTTATAAAGTGATAATGTGGTACTCAAGATAAGGTTGTTCCTTAAAGGTACAGTTTAATGTCCCTGACACCCCATTAAAGAATAATGTATATTAAAGTACTCTGGATGTACTTTAATATGCGTAATTAGAAAAAATAATTATAAAGCCCTGACCTAAAAGTTGCAGCCCTGTTTCTGCAACTGCCCTCCTCCTCCATAGAAACATAGAATTTGACGGCAGATAAGAACCATTTGGCTCATCTAGTCTGCGCATTTTTCCTGATGTAAGGGGTTTAAACCCCTATCAGTTTTTGGTCAAGTCCTGTAGTAAGGAAAGCTGTATGTCTATCCCATGCTTGTGTAAATTCCCCTACTGTATTAGCCATTTCCATTTATCTGCCACTTTTTTTTACAGAACTTTCTTACATTACATCTAAGCCTCTGGCCTTCAAGTTTTAGACCATGACCTCTTATTCTAACATTGCTCCTCCTTTCAAATAAGATTGCCTGTACTTTGTTAAATACCTTTAAGTATTTAAATTTTCTATCGCATCCCCCCTCCCTCTTCTTTCCTCCAAGCTATAATATTAAGATCATTTAACCTTTCCTGATAATTTCTGTCCTGCAAGCCACTTACCGTTTTTGTAGCTCTCCTCTGAATTCTCTCCAATTTGTCAATATCCTTCTGGATATGGGGTCCCCAGACAATATTCTAGATGAGGCCTGACCAGAGATCTATAAAGTAGCATAATCACCTCACTCTGTCTGCTACTAATGCCTCTGCCTATGCATCCTGCTTGCTTTTTGAGATGCTTCATTGCATTGTCTGCTTACCTTTAAGTCATCAGAAATAATTACTCCTGAGTCCCTCTCTTCTGTTGTTACTGACAGTACAGTGCCACCAATGCTATATTCTGCCTTGGAATTCTTACATCCCAAGTGCCTTATTTTACATTTATTACTATTAAACTGCAGCTGTCTGTTTATATTTCTTAAAAGCTTGCTTATTCTCGTTCAATATATTTGCCACATCTGTGGAGTACCAATGGCTTCCTTTTCTTTTACTCTTGCTAACAATTTTATTGCAATGTTATGATGCCTTCAGCAGGACATCTCTAAAATAGCTCCATCTCACCTGGACTCCATCTGAAGATGCCCATACCATCAAAGACTCACTCACCAGTCTCTTCATTTTTGGAAAATCCGCATTTCTAAAGTGTGGTGCAATGTAACCTCTCCTCTCTGGATAAATGCAGTTGCACACTGCAAATGTGCAAGAGTTTAGTGTGCAGCCACGTGTTTCCAGCAGTTGGGCACACTTATGTAATTTATTGGCTGCTGGCCTCCAAGTGTCAGTGTGTTCCTGGCTCTTATGTTTCTCACTGAAATTGTGATCAGTAAAAAACTGTTGACAAAGCCATGACTGCCTCTTTAAACAAGCATTGTGTTTAATGTGAAGTTTTAGAGAGTTGTGGGGATACAGTCTTTGTGCATCCTTTTGAAATGAGGCAACTTAGGGATGAAATTCTGCTTTTTGATTGTTTGCATCAATTGTGACAGTCCTTGTTTTTGCTGTGTATAACTGTATATGTGTTTCCTTGTAGTTTTTCCTTTACACTTTGAATTTATGTACTATAAAACCATACGTAAATTGTTGGTGCTATATAAACAACAGATAATAGTAGCCAAGTTATCTGCTGCACATTATTGTGATATTTAATGTGGCGGAGCACTGTGATACACTCATACCCAGAAGACAGTCTGAGCTTCTAGAAAACAGGGACATCGGTAGAGGATTGAGGGACCGATGTATTTGGGGCCTAAAGAGTAACTATCCCTCTTATAGAGGGACACTTCTAACAGGTATGTTATATCTCTCATATTGTTAAGTTGTTTGCTGTAGGCAGCATTTGTGAAAGGAGAGGAAAGAACTTTGGGACAGGAAACTGATTAGATAATACTAGAGCGGTCACTCAGGGACACAGATAGCAGCTTCTAAGAAGTGAATTTTTTTTATGTAAATGGCACTAAAACAGTCACATTGATTGCCAAACAAAACACACACACGACGAGTAGTTTTAACCCAATAATATGAGTTACGTAGGAGATACGCGTAGACAAGCTGTTAACAGGAAGTCAAATATATATTTCTGACACGACACTCTATATCTTGCACTTACTTTTCCACAGTGTAGTAGTTCTGAGCTTACTGGCAGCCATCATCACAGCAGTCTTATTTGTTATTATGACACTTCTATTACAGGAAAGCCTCGTACTAATCAATTAAACATGCAGATTTCCTCTACAGCAAAGCGGTTGTTGCTGATCTTCTTTAAGAGTAAAGAAGAAAGTAAAATTCAATTCAAAACCCTAATATGGCTGCATTCTTCCATGGCAAGTGGTGCAAAACACTAAAAGAAGCAGCATGCTGCCAGCTGATCTATTGAAATGAGCTGGTAGCATGCGGTTACTAAGGTGTGTATGACGCACAATGTACTACTGGGCATGGCTCTTAACTTATACCCATAAAATACCCTTAATGAACATTTAACCAATACGCAACAGACAGAAACAAACGATTGTGGCAAATGTATTTATTTTTTACAAGATTGGAAAGTTGGGATATTGAGTGCCCCCAAAACAACAAATACAACATTCTCTCTACCTGAGGACAGCTGCTTAGTCACAATGCACTTAGCCTTCAGTTATCCTGCATCTGGTGTGACAAGTGGTAAAGAAGAAACTCCATTCCCCAGAAGGAGCTCTATGGGCTTCTCAACAGAGGAACCTATTGAAGAATCCATTTTAATGAATTTAAGTATTATTTAATTTCCGCACATATTGTGGTGTCGTTTGTAAATTTTGCGCAGCACTTTATTTCTTTGTTTTGTGTATTATCCTTTACACACTTGTGGTCAGTGTGTTGGTTCTGCAGCACCAAGGTATTATACTTGTTTAAGTTGTGTCATTACACCAGATATCTGGCATTTTCAGTTTAAGCGCTGAGTATCACTCTTTCCTTTTCACTTCGTGGTGTGACAAGTGGGCCTGAGGAACAGGCTTGGAGCTCAACTAGCCATCCACCCCTCCATAAAAACAGATGGTGACCTGGCCCTCCCCATCCACTCCCTGGCTTGCCTCTGGTAAAAGCCCCATAGGCTGTTGTCCTTCGTGGAGCCGTCCTGTCCAGTCTGACCTTGCACCCCGGTAGAGCCTTCACTTTGACTTGAGCTGGGTCAGATATCATCTGTCATCTGCCTGTGACCTTCCAGTCTGGTTCTGTTGAGAAAGATGGATGATATTTAATGCAGCCTGGGTGGGTACCACTGGGCTGTGATCAGGAGTGTGCATAATGGGTAAGGTAACCTGTAGGGGGGCTCATTGTCCGAGGGGTGGGATAAATTGTGGCCCATGCTAGGGAAACCTGTGAAAGTTAGGGCTGATTTTTGCAGGTAGTTTTGCAGGTTCGCTGTTTATTGGCAGGTTGGCGTACGCCTGTCTAACACAAGGGACTAGGTGGTGTTGGCCAGGGTAGATGGTTCGGTAGATGGGGGCACTGGAGAAATCTATGGGGATATTATTAGAAGAAACTTGAGCCATGGCATAGGCTGGGGATTATAAGCCAATAAAGGGTTAATTGGGATGGAGGGTGTTAACTTTATTACGTGGGGGAATGGCTGACTCAGCTAAACTGGAGGGGGCATAGACAACATTAATATTTCCCTGTGCTTGCTGGCTGCTGCCAGCCTGCACAGAGTAAACAGTATTAATATTCATTGCCATGCATTTTCGATCTGGACTGCCCTGGTGGGTGGGACCTGTATGATATGTTAATGGGGAGGTCTCCTCTGTAATAGTCTAAGTGAGCATAAAAAAAATAAAAAAAAAAAATAAAAAAAAAATAAAAAAAAAAATCGGTGATGCCACTTTCCTAGTAGGCACCGAGTAGACTATTTCAGGGCTCTCCGTTATCGGTCGGAGATGTGACTCTCATTTTGTTTTTTTCACCCCTTATGCCCAGACATGGGTCCCTGGCTCACTGCATCTAGAGGGATACCAGCTGTAGTACACTGATGAGGCCTATGAAAGGCTGAAATGTACATCACCTGCCTGCATCCTGCAAAGGCAGTACTCCGGGTAGCCAGAGCCAGAAATTTCCCAGGTGTATTCAGGAGTACTTGAGACAATGCACCTTAATGGTGTTCAAATCTCTGATCTGTTAACTGTAACATCACCCCCCACACACACTGTAACCCCTCATAAAAAATAATTACATAATATAAAAACTTGGCACATTCATGTATTTAAACATGTGTATTTTGTTTCTTTTGTATGCTTATTACATTTTACCCCTTCTTATGTGTATGTTCCCTATGATGTTTTGTCACCTACCCGGGCTTTGTGTACAATCTATGTGTTGTAGAACCACATTTGTTGGATACATACAAGGCGTGGAGATTTTAGGAAACGTATTTTTACGATTTGGCATATATGAGGAAACAACAGGGAACACACATTGTATGTGTGTGTGTGTGTGTGTGGGGGGGGCTGCACAGTTTGCTTTAACTTAGGTGTCGCGACTCCTGACAAAAGGTTAATTAATAAAATGAGTTATGCTAAAACCAACAGTCCTCCCTTTAGATCATGTCACGCCTGATCAACTGGTTTTACAGTTCCATATATAAAATATATTCCAATATTTAATAATGTGAGACAATGTTTAGTACTGTGAGATGTAAGATTTCTCAAAGGAGATAAAGACTGACAGCACTGCTTGTTTAACTTAAATACTGTTTGCCTCACTGATTTCTGGAGAAAATATATTGGCATCATTGCCCCTTAGTAACTACCTTCATATAATAATTAAATATATAGTTCAGTCCTTACAGTACACCCAACCTCCATTCTGACTACTGATAAGAATATGATTTTGATTTGGCTAGGTCCAGAGAGGAGTTAATCATTATTAATGCTATCTGATATATTAAGAACATATGACCAGTGCCTGTTAGAAAGAGTGTGTGCAGGTTAAAAGCATTCCTTCCATTGCAATGTTTATACATTCCACTTTTAGATAACACCAGGCTTTGTGGGTCAAAGGTCCCCAAAAAAAGATAATTGCCCACAATCCATGTATATCAAAGCCACGCAACCCTTTTTTCAGGAATAATACCTGTTATTGACGCGAAAGGTGATATTCTAAACATTAGATCTAATATTAGACTTGTGCACAGCGAGCAAAATCAATTCGGATAAAATATCTGTTTAGTTTTTGCTGCATTGAACAACAAATTTTGTTTGCCAACCGTTCAGTTTGAATGAAATTTGGAGGCCTTTTTTGAATCTGAAGTTAAATTCGGCGGCCTTTCCGAAGAGGGAAGGTCCCTGACACGATCTGGTCTAAACTTCAACTTACAGGAGCACCTTTACAGGAGCACCATCTCGTCTTTAGGAAGAGCTACAGAATCGATTTTGCACTACAGGACCACCAGCAACCGCAGCACTGCAGCAATGGATACACACATCCAGCAGTATGCTATAGGAACCGTTGGACCATTTTGAAGAGCTGATCTCTCAGACTAAGGAAGGCGATAAGGCAGCAGCAGTAGTAGTAGTAGGACACAGGGCAGGCACTTGCAGACAAACAGATCCAGCCAAGACTGAATTTCCCCAACCATTAGAGAAAAAAAAAAACAAGATTGGAAATAATTCTGTGTGATTTAACAAATCCGGCTAAACTGTTCATATTTCTTTGACCAGATCTCAAACCACATAACTAAATCAGTCATGTGGTTTGAGATCTGTTTAAAGAAAGATGAAGAGGATGGTTTAAAACATTTAAAACATAGAAGCTGTTTTCAGTGTTTTAAATTTTTGTGATGTTTGCAATCTGGCATTTGTTTTGCATAAGCATCTTTTTTGCCATTTGTTTTGGGTCAGAACAGACTGAATTTTTTCTTGTTTTCATTACCAAATCGATGAGAGAGTAGAGTCCATGTATGGCACATGGGTAGATTGGTAATAGTATTCTTACGCGAAAGAGTAAACAAAATTCTAACAAAATACTTGCCGGCCACACTGTCTTAGAACAGTTAAGTAGTTAAGTTAAATTATTTTTGCCGATGTTTGAACATTTGGAAATATTTCCTTTATTATTCTTTTTCTTTTGTCTTCTTCTGTCATCATGGAACACAGTCAGAAGGTCTTGCACATGATCACACACCTTGAGGGTATTAGGTTCAACAGCTTGGAGGGCCTGGCTTACAGATTCCAATCTTGATGAGTAGTTTGAAATTATGGTCAAGCAAAATAGAAAGCTCACTGTGCTTGAGGAACGTTGCAATATGCATCCTGCTATGTTTTACCTGAAGCTGTAGTGAGCAGTAAGCTTAATTTCCCATGGTGTGCAGAGAGAGCAAGTTTAAAGGAGTGGACAAAGAGGAGGCTGCAGGTGAGGTAAGTGTGTGCAAGATAAAATATTATGTATGTATGTTAGAATGTGAATGTGCGCATACGTATGTGTGTTAACATGAATGCGTAAGTGTACTTAAAGAAAGCAAGAATTCAGCGCATACCCAACCAATACTATTCAAAAAATGTTTTTTAAGGCATAAATATTGGGGATTCTGGCACACTATATGGACATATATCGCTTAGCCTGCCACCACTTGCTCACCAAGTAGCTGAATCAGTGAGAATTTTGCATTTAAACCCAAAAGAGACTTTCAAAAAATGTAAAGCCTTCTCTGGACACCATTAATGTCAGAATCGGGGGCTTCCACCTACCTCATCGAGGGGGTCTTCCTCTCGGGGGACAGGTTCCCAGAGGCAGTTCCCTTGTGGCCACGCTTGGCAAAAGCAAGTGCATTCCTGGTGGCGTGGGGGTGTTGCTGTACTCAGGAGGAAGGATGGAAGCATGGAGGAGTAGCTAATCAGAGTCCTACCTCACCCCTCTCCTTGCCATATGAAGGGGAGGAGATCAGGTGTGAAAGGGAGAAACCAGGTGTGAAGGGGAGGGGTCTTTCATCATTAGAGAGGGGTCCTATTTGGAGTTAGGTTGTTTTGTTTATGATTTTGCTTTGGGGTGTTTCTTTAAGCAGTCAAAAATAAAGCACTGTTTGCTTTTTTTAAAGACAAACTTTATTTTTAACGAATCATCAAAAACGAGGGTGATCTCAACGAAACTAACAAAAAGGAATTTGTTAGGATTCGTTCATTCATTGAGGTAAAGTGGGAGAGACTATGTCTAGGAGGGTACATACCAATGGCTGGTAGAACAGGCCAAAAAATTAGGGGTGGTCTCATTGATTGTTGATTGACGGCTGTGATGACATAGTTACATAGGCGTCCATCAAGTTCAGCCTTTCCCATATCTGTTAATTGCTGTTGATCCAAAAGAAGGCCAAAAATCCAGTTTGTGGTTTTTTAACATTTTGCATCAGACTAGGATAGAAAAATTCCTTCTTGACCCCAGTATAGCAATCGGATCTCTCCTTGGATCAAGAAGCTGTCTCCCTATAATTAAAAAAATATATCAGTGAATATTATGTTTTTGTAAGTATTCATCCAGTTGCTGTTTAAACGTCTGTACAAACTACCTCTGCAGGCAGAAAGATTCCACATCCTCATTGTCCTTACTGTTAAAAACCCTTTCCTTTGCCTTAGACTAAATCCCCTTTCTTCCAGTCTAAACGCGTGACCACAAGTCCTATGCATAGTCCTGTTCGCAAATAGGTTTCCAGACAATACTTTGTATTGGCCCCGAATATATTCATATAATGCTATCATATCCCCTCTGAGGCACCGTTTTTCTAAACTAAACAGATTTAAATTAGTTAACCTTTCTTCATAACTAAAGTGCTCCATTCCTTTTATTTTATTTTGTAGCCCGCCTCCGCACCCTTTCCAGTGCTATAATTTCATTCTTTAGAATAGGTGCCCAAAATTGCACAGCATATTCAAGATGTGGTCTTACCATTGATTTATAAATAAGCAAAATTATATTTTTATCCCGCGAATTGATGCACATTTTTATACACGACAATACCTTACTGGCATTAGCAGCTGCTGACTGACATTGCACATTGTTGCTAAAACCTGTGGGAGTTTTTTCATTACCTGCATTTACAAGGGGAAGGGACAATCATATAAATGTGCTAACGCTATTTAAACTTGTTAGTACCGGCAGTTACAGACTAATGAGAGTTGGAGTGTGAGAAAGTGATAGTTTGCTTAGCTGAGGTTGAGATTGATGCTCATTACTTACCTACCATAATACAGGTTAAATAATAGTTTATTTTAGTGCAGAAGATGTACTGTTGTAGGCTGGATTGGAGAAGCTGTAGTGACTACTGTATTGAATTACAGGGACTTTAGCAAATATTTTCCCTCTGTTCCTAAGTAGAGTTGATTAAGACAGTTGCCCATTTATGCTACTAGCTATACCTGTAATTTGTGGACAAGTTATTTTTTTATTATCTTTCATATCATATATTATTCTACATTGATAAATAAATATTCGTTACAAAACCAGACATTATAATATACACTCACTGGCCACTTTATTAGGTACACCTGTTCAATTGCTTGTTAACACAAATGGCTAATCAGCCAATCACATGGCAGTAACTCAATGCATTTAGGCATGTAGACGTGGTCAAGACAACTTGCTGAAGTTCAAACCGAGCATCAGAATGGGGAAGAAAGGGGATTTAAGTGACTTTAAACGTGGCATGGTTGTTGGTGCCAGACGGGCTAGTCTGAGTATTTCATATCCGTGGCAGCCACTAGTGGCCACCCTTCCCTCTCTGCAGCAGCCAGATTTAATCACTAAGAGCAGCTGAGCCTTGTTACCTGGTGGAGCCATGCCTTTATATACCTGCTCTACCTTTCATTCAAGGCCTTTGCATTGCAGTGTGAACAGCCTATTGCTGTGGCTCTGTACCTGCTGCTGAATTGTTCCTTACAGCCTGCTGTCTGCCCTGCCAGTCTGCTTCCTGCCGTCCGATTTGTTTGAGGACTTCCAAGCCGTGTGTCCTCGCTACAGCTCCCTTATATACTGTTTCCAGTCCTGCTATTCTGTCTGTTGTGTGCTTGTCTGTACCTACCTACCCAGCAGGATGCATCAAGGGGTATAGGCAGAACCCCTAGTATCCCCTGCACCTGGGCTCCTACCTGACCTGCTTGCCCGGATCCTGACACTGCTGATCTGCTGAGATTTTCACTCACAACCATCTTTAGGGTTTACAGAGAATGGCCTGAAAAAGAGAAAATATCCAGTGAGCCGCAGTTGTGTGGATAAAAATGCATTGTTGATGTCAGAGGAGAACTGGCAGACTGGTTCGAGATGACAAAAAGGCAACAATAACTCAAATGACCACTCATTACAACAAAGGTATGAAGAATATCATCTCTGAACACACAACATGTCGAACCTTAAAGCAGATGGACTACAGCAGCAGAAGACCACAACGGGTGCCACTCAGCTAAGAACAGAAAACTGAGGCTACAATTCGCACAGGCCCACCAAAATCGGACAATGGAGGACTGGAAGAACGTTGCCTGGTCTGATGAGTCTCGATTCCAGCTGCGACATTCAGATGGCAGGGTAAGAGTTTGGTGTAAACAACATGAAAGCATGGGTCCGTCCTGCCTTGTATTAACGGTTCAGGCTGGTGGTGGAGTAATGGTGTGGGCACATTTCCTTGGCACGTTTTTGGCCCCTTAGTACCAATTGAACATTGTTTAAACGCGACCTGAGTATTGTTGCTGAACATGTTTATCCTTTCATGACCACAGTGTACCCATCTTCTGATGGCTACATCCAGCAGGATAATGCACCATGTCACAAAGTTCACATCATCTCAAACTGATTTCTTCACGCATGACAATGAGTTCCCTGTATGCCAATGGCCTCCACAGTCACCAGATCTCAATCCAATAAAGCACCTTTGGGATGTGGTGGAACGGGAGATTTGCATCATGGATGTGCAGCCGACAAACCTGCAGCAACTGAGGGAACCTTTTTTTTTAATTTCATATAATGAAAGGTGAGTCCAAAATATATCAGACCTCAAACACCCCCTTGAATGTGGTTATTAATCAAAAAAGGCATGTCTCATGCTTGTTCCAGGGTGCTTGCAGGAAATCACTAGGTTTTGTTTTGTTCTGGAAACATACGGTGCTATGACACTTGCAGCGTCAACCTCAACACTGTAAGTATCATTGTCACTAACACTTCAACTCTCCTCAATTTGTAACTGCTACTAAGAAGTTAAATGATGCCAGCATACTTATATATCTCATACTTGGCCCTTTCCTTTATAACTGCTGATTGCCCAGTGTGAAAACGTAAGGGGAAAAAAAACACAGGTTGTTTGACCCATCAATCATAGCTAGGGTTGTCACCTTTTGGTGGGGTTGGTAGATGCCTTCTGATGACATTTAAGTGTCTGTGCCTTGGTCTTGCTAGTCTGCTGCCCATATAGACTTGCATTGCCAGAGAAAAATGTAAGAGACCTTAAGTATTTGAACAAAAAAGACATACTATTTTATTCTAGCGGAAATTTATCTGGCATGCACTGGGAGGATGCGCTGGGCTCTACCCCAGAAGGGCACATATTGCCTTATTGCACTGCCTGCTTTATCTTTCCATACTTGCAACGCCTCATTGTTACTTTTCAAACTAGAATTACTTTTGGGCTCCGAACAAAATGATTGGAAGTTAATACACAATAACCAAACATATTTTCAAACTTTTCCATTACACCATAGAAGGGGATACATTCCATCTTGACATCTTGAAAACATCTTAGTGATTCCCAAGGAGGAAAGGGACCTGCAATATCTAAACTAAATACAGATATAAAAATTCTGCCAATGTATTTTCCTGTTCAATAGTCCCCGTCACAACTACATTAAAAGGTTTATTGAGATACTTGAGTCCTTCTTCCAAAACTCTCCTCTATGTATAACATAGCTACAGCCAATGGGGAAATAACACCATTATATATATATATATATATATATATATATATATATATATATATATATATAATATTAGCTTGCCCTGATTTGGAAACCACCCCATAAGTCTATGATTTTCATAATATGGTTGGACGCAATAGTGGTCACAGATATCAAAACTATCCCTCAAAACCATATGTTAATGAAAAGAAGACACTACGGGGTTTTAGACAGGTATTGGTGGTCCAACCCACCAACGGTGAGCGGAGCGACAGAAGTAAATATAAACGTAACTCACCCTCACCCGACTGACTCAAATCATCAACGCCTGGTGTAATTAGGGATCACATACCCAACTGTATTTGAATGGAGATATCTACAAATGGATAAAATCACATAGAGCAGTATTGCAACACATCCAAAATGGACCAGAAACAGGTGGCTACAATTAGCCTCTCACCTTGCCTAGAGCCTGTAACCTGGCTCCAGGGATAAAGAACACTGTACTGGCTTAGGGCAGTACTCCCCCTTTAAGGTGATGGACAGCAGAGTGGACCCAGCAGAGTGTATGGAGTATAAGTATATAAATATAATATAAAAAGTGATGTAGAATAAATACTTTATTACATAAATAACAATGTAAAACATTGTCCATGACGTCCTTGGTCTTATAGGACCCGTTTTTTTTATGTTTGTGATGTCTCCTACTTTGTGATGTCTCCTATGGCCTTGGTCACGAAGGAGTTAAATGAATAGACCTTCAAGCAAACACCTCATCTGTGATGTCAGAAATTGGCAGGCAGACAGTACACAACAATGCAAAAGGAAGTATTTAAGAGGCCTTGCTGAAAAGTTTTGAACAAGAAACCTAATGGTACATGACAACATGGCTCATTCTGTCCACTTATTTCATTATCGCATGCATGTGTGTATATGGGCAGACGTGTAAAGGCAGTGTATATGTGTATGAATAGGCAGGTGTGCGTGAGAGCAATGTAATTGTGTGTATATGAGCAGGCATGTGATTTAAGGCAGTGTATATGTGTGAGAGCGACTGCACTGGATATGACATCATTTTTGGTGTGGCACTGACGGACAGATGCACAGAGCAAGACCGCACTGCAGGCCTGCAGGCAGACTGACAGAGAAATGGGAACAGAGATTTAAAAAAATTAACACACACATACAAAAATATGAATTGAGACAAGCTGGTAGAAAGTATGGAAGGGAAATAATACTGGGTATAGAGATAATGTGTGTATGCACATTTTGCATACACACATAATCTAGCACCTTATATATACACATATACACACACACACACTACCGCTCCGACACTATACATTTGCACATAATTACATGCTTACATACTCAGGGCCGGCCGAAGACTTAACGCCGCCTGGGGCGAAGTTTAAAACGCAGCCCCCCCCCGCCGACGCCGGGGGGGGCGGCATTTTAAACTTCGCCGACGCCATTATCTACCCCCGCCCCCCCGGTACTTACCTTTAAACAGTCCTGCGGCGAGTCTCCCTGCTCTGCCACGGTGCCGGCTTGTAATGCTGAGCGCCGGAAATTGACGTCACTTCCGGCGCTCTGCATTACAAGCCGGCACCGGGACCGAACAGGGAGACTCGCCGCATTGGAGAGAGAGGGGCGCCGAGCGGGCAAGCGAAAACCACTCGGTGCCCCTCTCTCTCTCCTCCGCTTAAAAAAAAAACAACAAAAAAAAAGCGCTTGGGGCGGCAAAGTGCCGCCCCTTCTAAAGTGCCGCCTGGGGCAATTGCCCCAGTCTGCCCCATTATAGGGCCGGCCCTGTACATACTAGCCTTTTGCAATCAGAACAAAAACAATTCAGACACATTTTCCGGTTAGTTTTTGGCCCATTCATTTTCAGACAAAGAATTATGTTCCATGCTCATTTGATTAGGGGCGAATTTTCTGCCAAAATAGTGACCTGGCAGGAACTTCTGCCAAAATAGCAGCGGTTGGCCTGAATTGGAGGATCGGAAATAACCTGGTCCAAAGAATGTGAACAAAAAAGCGCTGATGTCACGGGTTCACCGTACTCTAAGTGTGCATATGAATTGGTTCTAGTGGGGAAGGGGTTAAAATTCACCGGAAATAATAATAAAAATGCCCCCTTAATACCACCCACGTTTAATTATAACGATATAACTAATATCTTAATGCTGCCACCACCAAGACAAATT
Organism: Spea bombifrons; assembly: GCF_027358695.1. Taxonomy (NCBI): domain Eukaryota; kingdom Metazoa; phylum Chordata; class Amphibia; order Anura; family Pelobatidae; genus Spea; species Spea bombifrons. The sequence continues at coordinate 4,601,722 of NC_071099.1, forward strand.
TATAAATGGGGATCCTCAAACCCCACAACATAACATAATATTTGTGATTTCAAATTACCAATAATTTGGTCTAATCATGAAACATGTCATGCAGGGAACAGAGATTATGGCACAGCCCCCACCTGCAAATAAAATCAAAGACATTTCTTACAAAAAATAAACGATGAAACACATAATAAAAATTAAAAAAATACTATATACCCACATTTTTATAGAAATGGGCTGATGTAAGCCTTTTGCATTTCTTGTGCACCTACTTTTGTGGATTACAAATGGTCCTAGTGAAATACCCTGGGTTGCCTTCTCTCCAGATACATATATACTTTTGTGGGGTAGTTCAAGCTGATGGCCTGCTAAATAGTCCCAAATGAGAAACACACGTCACAAAATAAAATGTGAACATTTGAAGTTTGGAAAATGGAACGGGCATGTTGTGCCCTTTAATTTACAGAACACATAAAACTTCTATGCATGTGGGGTATTCTTATAACCTGATGATGCAGCTGAATACATTTTGGTAGATTTCATTACCATTTCTTTACATGTAATCTGTGAAAAGAATCCTTAAAAATATGGAAAGTTTGGTCAAAATGAACATTACGACTCCTTTTGCCAGAGATTAGCGACCAATTGGTTGCATGATAAATGTCCAAACAGGGCCGGACTGGGACTGAAAAGCAGCCCTGGAAAAATTTGGAGACCAGCCCCATATAGTTTATCTCACGGTCGCGCTCTTTAACCACACGCACCCCTTATACATACCCGACTCACACTATTCGCCATTCTTTTTATCTCATTATTTGTATTAAAATGCCAGAAAGCAAAAGTTTTAAAAGGCCCTAATAAATGAAATACATTACACATAATGGGATCAAAACATTTGCTACAGCGAACATTTTAGATGAAAAAGTTCAGTGGAACAAAACAGTGATCACATTATTCTTCACGATATTCTGGTAAGAAACTTTTGTTTCTTTATTAATTCATGTAGACTATTTTTTTCATATTTAATATAAGCTATGATTGAGACATGTTTGGTTTTTTTTCCTTTTATTTGCCAACCTACCCCCGAGTTATGCACATCTGCCCCCAGGCTTGCCACTCTGCCCCCCTGATATGCCTTCTAACCCCCTATATGCCACTCTGCCTCCAGAAATGCCTTATACCCCCTATATGCCACTCTGTCCCATGATATGCCTTTTAACCCCCTGTATGCCACTCTGCCATATAGGGGTCAAAAGGCATATCATGGGACAGAGCGGCATATAGGGGGTATAAGGCATTCCTGGAGGCAGAGTGGCAAAAAGGGGGTTAAAAGGCATATCATGGGGCACTCTGCCTCCAGAAAAGCCTTATGCCCTCCTATATGCCACTCTGCCTCCCCGATATGCTTTATACCCTCCTATATGCCACTCTGCCCCATGATATGCCTTTTAATCCCTTATATGCCACTCTGCCTCCCTGATATGCTTCAATCCTCCTATATGCCCCTCTGCCCCGTGATATGCCTTTTAACCCCCCTTTTGCCACTATACCTCCAGATATGCCTTTTGACCTCCTCTATGTCACTCTGCATCCAGAAATGCCTTATACCCCTATATGCCACTCTGTCTCATGATATGCCTTCTAACCTCCTATATGCCACTCTGCCATATAGGGGGTTAAAAAGAAAATCATGGGACAGAGTGGCATATAGGGGGGTATAAGGCATTTCTGGAGGCAGAGTGGCATAAAGGGGGTTAAAAGGCATATCATGGGGCACTCTGCCTACAGAAAAGCCTTATGCCCCCCTATATGCCACTCTGTCCCATGATATGCCTTTTAACCCCCATATGCCACTCTGCCTCCCTGATATGCCTCAACCCTCTTATATGCCCCTCTGCCCCGTGATATACCTTTAACCCCCTTTTTGCCACTATACCTCCAGATATGCCTTTTGACCTCCTATGTGTCACTCTGCATCCAGAAATGCCTTATACCCCTATATGCCACTCTGTCCCATGATATGCCTTTTAACCCCCTATATGGCAGAGTGGCATATAGGGGGTTAGAAGGCATATCATGGGACAGAGTGGCATATATGGGTATAAGGCATTTCTGGAGGCAGAGTGGCATAAAGGGGGTTAAAAGGCATATCATGGGGCACTCTACCTCCAAAAAAGCCTTATGTTCCCCTATATGCCACTCTGTCCCATCATATGCCTTTTAATCCCCTATATGTCACTCTGCATCCAGAAATGCCTTATACCCATATATATGCCACTCTGGCATATAGGGGGTTAAAAGGCATGTCATGGGACAGAGTGGCATATAGGGGGTAAAAGGCATTTCTGGAGGCAGAGTGGCATATAGGGGGATACACTTACATACACACACATGCTGAAAACACATTCAAAAAAATATTATACATTTTGTACAAAAAAATACATTACTTTACTCACCTTCTACTTCTCTTCACTGACCTGACATCCGGTGCTGCAGCAGTCTGAGTGCGAGGGGGCGGAGCTTCCACCTCACGCTGCTCCCATCACTATGCAGCCATCGGACTGCTGGGAATGTAATCTGAACGGCCGGTGCGTGCTGATGCCCCCGGCCGGAGCTACTTTAACACTTTTTTTTTTATTTATATGGTAAGCAGGATTGGCTCGCCATATAAAGTAGAAAAAAAAGTATTAAAGCAGAGCCGGCCGGCGGCATCAGCACGCACCGGCCGTTCAGATTACATTCCCAGCAATCTGACAGCCGCATAGTGATGGGAGCAGCGTGAGGGGTGAAAGGTCAGTGCGAGGGGGCGGAGCTTTCACCCCTCACGCTGCTCCCATCACTAGGCGGCCATCGCACACGGCTGCTGGGTGCCGATGCGGTCGGCCGGCGATACTGTAATACATTTTTAAAATTTAATATGGCAAGCCGGTCCAGCTTGCCATATTAAATTAAGAAAAAAGTATTATAGTAGCGCCGGCCGCATCAGCACCCAGCGGCCGCTCAGATTAGATTTCGGGCAGCCTGGGGGGCAATTGCCCCTGGTCCCAGCCCACGGACCTTCCGGCCCACCGGGAAATTTCCCGGTATCCCGGTGGGCCAGTCCGGCCCTGTGTCCAAATACCCCTAGTGAAATACTCTTATCTTCTCTTCAAAAATATATACTTTTGTATGGGTGTTTTAAGCCGGTGGGCTGCTAAACAGCCCCAAATGAGACATAGCTGTCACAAATTCAAATTCTGGACATTTACATTAAACATTTTTATGGTAATTCGGTCAACTGAACTGGTTTGAGTACCATTTTATGGTAAAATATTAGATTTATTTTTTGAAATCATTGTTTTATTGTCAATCATCTGGACTATACATCTCAAAATGGTAATATTGTAACATTGTAAAAATGTGGAAAAAGTTTCAGGTTTTTGGGCACAAAACACCATCAGTTAAAAGAAGGGGGTAAATAGTGTGCAATAATGCCAATATTTTTATGCAATGTATCATTCTTCCCTTAATCAGTAACAAGTAGACTTGTGCATTAGTTTTCGTATGCTGTTGACATTTGAACTTGGATTGTGAGACAATGACGGCTTAGCAGAGGCTGAGGTGTGTACGAAAAAGTAGTAGTCATGTGTTTACCAGTCCCAAGTAGGCAGAAGCCTTCTTGCTTGGAGTCAGAAATTGAACTACCCCTACCACATGTTGCATGCAGTTGCCGCAGCAGTACCATCGAACAGCCTCAATCTACTACTTGCGTTAAAATGTTGTCCACTCCCACCTACCAAAGTAAGGTTTGGTTTTAGTCACAACTACAAACAAGGACTCGCTGAGGGGTCAGGATCCATGGTGAAGCTATTATATTTTGAAGCATGGAATAAAACCACCGGTTCTAGTGCAACCACATCAACCCTTGTCGTTACTACTATCAACCCTGGCTCTACCACTACCGTAAGCACTGGCAGCGCAAAGATGGGCAGCAAGCAGTGACAATGTCAGATGATAGCAGCAAATCTATTTTTGCCCCAGGGGTTAGGAAGAAGAGGGATGGTCTACTATTGCAGCATCCAGTTGGAAAAGGATATGGTCGTCTTCCATGCCGATGTTGATGAAAGTGACCAGGATTTAGATTATGAGCCTTGGATCAGTTTCTCTATTGAAGGTGTTCCTCCATTGGTTGTACTAATTGGATTCTGGATCTGCCTCCCCCATCTGAAATTTGGAATTTTGTCCCGCTGAGCTCTACCTCTGTTCCGTGGAATTCAGAGGTGGCCCGCACAGGGCACCTGAACACATAACCCCGGCCCTGGAAATGCTATACAAAGCTCAAAGATAGGAAATAAAGCATATAGAGAAATAAAACCTATCCCCCCGCACACAAAATAGGATTTTGAATACCCCCTCCTACATGATAGATCTAACGAAAAAACAGTTGATCTTACCGGATCTAACAAATATCTTCCAAAAGCAATAAAAAATTCAAAATGTCCAATATTGCATATTTTAGAGCAGATCTAACTAAAAAAACAGTTGATCAGATTAGATCTAACAAAGATCAAACAAACTGAATGATCTTTTGTTAAAATTCTCAATATGGGGGGCTAACCCGGGGAAGGTATTTCACCCACTGACCTGGAACTCCTGGCCAATAGGAGTGATCTGATCATTATAGCAGCCCCTGGATTACCATGACCTAGAAAGAGAGAGGGGTCATCTAAGGTAATAATGAAAAAAAAACGCAAAAACCCACAAATACATCATTCTTACCTGTTCACTTGTCAGTGACATTTTAAGTCACTGATTATTGATCGATCTCCCTGATCAATGTCAGTGGCCTAAACTTGTCACTTACAAGTGACCTGATAGATATGCATATACAATATATATTTAACCTTATTGGTCGCTAATCATTGATCCATCTCACTTATATGGATCAGGGTGTTGCTGTAGATGTTGTCTATTTTGATTTCGCAAAAGCATGTGACACTGTTTCACACCAGCAGTTATTGTATAAGCTAGGACAAATCGGTCTTTGAGAAAATGCCTGTGCTTGGATTCGAAATTGGCTTAGTGGCAGGGTGCAAAGAGTTGTTGTTAATGGTAAATTCTCAAGCTGGACAACTGTGCTAAGTGGGGTGCCTCAGGGTTCTGTCTTGGGTCCAGTTCTCTTATTTATTAATGATCTTGCAATAGATAATGGAAGTCACTTGTCTGTGTTTGCTGAGGACACAAAATTAGGCAAGGTTATAAAGCCTGATCAGGATGTAGCATCTCTTCAGAATGATTTGGATAAACTAGGGGACTGGTATCAATATAGATAAGTTTAAGGTAATGCACTTTGGTACCAAAAATAAGTATGCAACTTACACTATTAAGGGCATTGCGTTGGGAAAAGCAGAAAATGAGAAGGACTTAGGTAAAATTGTAGACCATAGACTTAGCAACAGTGCAGTGCCAGTCAGCTGTTGCAAAAGCCAGTAAGGTATCGGCATGCATAAAGAGGGGTATTTAATCACGAGATGAAAATATAATTTTACCTCTTTATAAAGCAATGGTGAGGCCTCACCTTGAATATGCAGTGCAATTTTGTGCACCGGTTTTTAAGAAGGATGCTATAGAGCTGGAGTGCAGAGGCGAGCTACAAAGTTGATTAAAGGAATGGAGAATTTTAGTTATGAAAGACTACAAAAACTGAACTAGTTTTCACTTGAAAAGAGACGTCTAAGAGGGATCTGATCACATTGTACAAATACATACAAGGTCAGTATAAACAGCTCTCTAGTGATCTATTCACCAAGAGGTCTCTAAAAAAGACATGGGGTCATCAGTTGACACATGAGGAAAGGAGATTTCAGCATCAGCATTGGAAAGGGCTCTTTACAGTAAGAACAATAAGAATATGGAACTCTCTGCCGAAGGATGTTGTGTTATCTAGCTCTGTGGATATTTTTAAGAAAGGTCTGGATGCTTTTCTGGCTAAGCATAGCATAAAGGGTTAGAACTGTTAGAACTGTATTAGCAAATTGATCCAGGGAGTAATCTGATTGCCATTATGGAATCAAGAAGGAATTTTTCCCCTGTTGTGGCATAATTGGGAATTACCCCAAGTAGGGTATTTTTTTTTTTTTGCTTTCTTTTGGATCAACTTTAGAGCTAGGTATGTGTGAAAGGTTGAACTCGATGGACTGAAGTTTTTTCAACCTACTTTACTATACTACTGTCACTAAGGATACCAGCAGCTGGTGTTGGAGTCTTTATTTCGCAGATTAAGTGACTCAGGACGGGAGGGGAAACAAATCCCTTCTCTCGGCAAACATTCTAGAATTGCTGGCAGTGGAAAGGGCTCTGACCTTCTGGCAAGATCTCATTGCAAACCATTCAGTTCAGATCCGTTCAGACATCATGTCCATAGTTGCCTACCTAAATCGCCAGGGAGGAACAAGGAGTGGCATTGCATATCTACCACTGGCCAGAGAGATGACAGCTCTCCCTTTCAGCCCTGTTTATCAGAGGATTATCGTCATCAGTTAATACTGGAAGAATGGTCCCCGCAAAAGTACACCTTTTTAACTATTAGCCAACATGTGGGATATCCCTGTCATCGATCTCATGGCATCAGGACAAATGCAAAACTGCCTTTGTCCTTCGAGGGTAGATGCGCTTTCTCAAAGATGGACTTTTCAACTTGCCAATGTTTTCCTGTTTGCCTTAATATCATGAGTGCTCAAGAAAGTGGCCATCCTTATGGCATTGGATTGACCTTGATGCATCTGGTACTTCATTCTGATCCAGCTATGGATGGAGGCACCATTTCTTCTTCCACTCAGAATAGATCTCCTGACCTAATCTGGTAGGTGTGTATTTTATACAAGTACTTTTCCTACAAAAGTGTGTGTAAAGTTATGCTGGCCTTTTATACATAGGCACGTATTACACCAGAGATTTCACATTATATCATGTGTCAGGAGCTGTCATCAGCCAAATATGTCTCCGGCACTGCAAATTTGCTGGGGGTGCAGTATGGAAATGCATATGGTGGGATTTCATAAAATCCCATCGTGCACTGGCAAGGGGGGCGGCATGAAAATGTAAAATGCCCGCTCTGCTATCAAATGTATCCAGTGGCATCGGCAGGAGGGGGCAACCGTTCGGTGCCTCTCACTCACCTCTGCCTTGCTCGGATATAGGCCGCCCCCATATATAGGCCGCACCCTAAAAGTTTAGTGCTTTTTTAAAGAAAAAGTTTTTTTCTTTAAAAAAGAACAAAAAAAACATGCTGCCACTCTGTCCTCCCCCCCGAAATATGCTGCCACTCTGTCCCCCCCCGAGATATGCTGCCACTCTGTCCTCCCCCCCCCCCCGAGATATGCTGCCACTCTGTCCTCCCCCCCCCGACTTACCAGAGCAGACTCCCGGGTGTCTTGCGGGGCCGGAGGGGGACATCTATGCACATCGTGTATACAACTCCCGGTGCCAGCACACCCGGGAGTCTGCTCTGGTAAGTCGGGGGGGGGGGATGTAAAATGCATTGTGCGGACGTTCACGCGATGCGCTTAGACAACCTCCCGTGCCGGCACTCCCCCCGTGGGAAGTGCTGGCAGGGGAGGCTGTCTGAGCGTATCGGACAGTAGGATACAGGTCCCCTGCACCGCTGCGGGGGATCTGTATCCTAACCCCGCTGCCTGCCCGGCGCCCGGGACTGCATGTCCGGGCGTCGGGCGCTAGACCCCGAATATAGGCCGCACCCCCACTTTAAAGACTTAAAGTGGGGGGAAAAAGTGCGGCCTATATTCGGGCCAATACGGTATTTCAAAGGTGGACAATGTTAGGACATGAAGCCATGGTATAAAGTTAGATGGCAAGAGGCTTAGCAGTATTATAAGTAAATTTTAATTCACAGAGATGATTGTAAATAAGATGTAGAATTGATTTCTTTGCAGCAGAAGTGGAAGAGGTTAATACAATGAGGAAATATAAACATGAATAAAACAGAAATATAGTATCACTATAGGACAGGGGGGGTTTTCTGCAGGAAAAGTCTAGATGATCCACATTGTTCTTGTCTGCCTGTCAAATCCTAAATTCCTATAAAGAGAACCATACCCTGGATCCTTCACTGTTCCTTCATAATAACCTCCTCAAACTGGTTTCTACTAGCCTAATCAAACTAGCACAATAGACCAGTATGGATGTCAAGAAACAATTAACTCTTTGCTAGTTTTCTTGTGTGTGTACGTGCTAATTGTCTTCTCTACTGAATACAGAAAAAATTAAGCTTTCTTTGTATTTCTTACTTTTCTTACACTAACCTATAGGCACTTTTATTGAAATGTACAACTATTTTTCTGCACATAGATCAGGATTGCTACATAACAGACGGCTGCCAAGAGTTTTGACCTTTAGAAGACCTTTTAGAGGGCATCAGAGAAGAACAATAGCACAAAGTACTGGCAAATATTTAATCTGTATTTTGTAATGAGTAATGCTAGTTATTAAACTTTATCCATCTCAATGTAATATTTATTTTAATATTGACTTCGTATGACCCAAGAGCCCATCTTTAGTACCCACATTTGCTTGTCTCATTTTGTCACCTTGGTACCCCTCTTTCCTAGGATCTGAAATGTTTGTGCATATAAGATAATATAACCAAACGGACAGTTAATTGTTTATACTAAATATTTAGAAATAGATAATTCACCTAGTTAAGAAGGAGCCCATATTATTTAGAATTAATATTAATACATCTTTTTGTCAAACATAAATTATAGTCTGGAGTGTTTGTTACTGTGATGTATTAGGCTTTTTATTATTTATTTTGCAGCACTATATGACTGCCTTTTTGTGTTGCATCTACCTCTTCTTTTATAGTTAATACGTGTTTGAGGGCTATATATTAGTACAGCATATACTATACTACTAACGTCTATGTTGTAATCTAAGATGCTAACTGTCGCACATAAGCAATCACTCCAGGGCCCCAGCATTCTGAGGGTCCCTGTCCCAATTGTTTGAGGCCCTGGGTTTCTAACAGCTCCATACTTCTCACCTGTCCCAGGAAGAGACGAATCGACCAGGTCCTATGCCTATGACCCCAAGAACACCAGCTCCACCATCAAACATGGAGGTGAAAAGATTATGCTTTGGGGGTCTTTTTCTGACAACTTCACCGCATCAAAGGGACGATAGATGGGGCCATGTACCGTCCAATTAATGAGAACCTCCTTCCCTCAGCCAGGGCATTGAAAATTTGGGATGTGGGTGGGTATTCCAGCATGGCAATGACCCAAAACACACGGCCAAGACAACAAAGGAGTGGCTCAAGAAGAAGCACATTAATGTCCTGGAGTGGCCTAGCCAGTCTCCAGACCTTAATCCCATAGAAAATCTGTGGAGGGAGCTGAAGGTTCCAGCCATAGAATGTCAGCCTCGACTTGGAGAGGAATCATGTTTTGCAAAGGGGTCAAATACCTATTTCACTGAGTAAAATGCAAATCAATTTATAACTTATTTGAAATGCATTATTCTGGATTTTTTTGTTGTTCTGTCTCTCTCAAATAAACCTACCACTAACCTACCATAGAAACATAGAAAGTGACGGGAGATAAGAACCAGTAGGCCCATCCAGTCTGCCCAACCTCTGAGTACTTTCCTTTAGTACTTGCCCTTATCCTATATCTAGCTTGGCCTTCTGCCTATCCCATGCTTGCTTAAATGACCTTACTGTATTAACATCTACCACTTCTGCTGGAAGGCTATTCCATGCGTCCACTACCCTTTCCGTAAAGTAATATTTTCTGATGTTACAATTAAATCTTTGCCCCTCTAGTTTATGGTTGTGTCCTCTTGTTGTGGTAGTATTTCTCCTTTTAAATAAAATATCTTCCTTTACCTTGTTGATTCCCTTTAAGTATTTAAATGTTTCTATCATATCCCCCCTGTCACGTCTTTTTTCCAGGCTATATAGGTTAAGATCCTTTAACCTGTCCTGGTAAGGTTTATCTTGTTATCCATAAACCATTTTAGTAGCCCTTCTCTGAACTTTCTCCAACATATCCATATCCTTCTGGAGATACGGTCCCCAGTACTGTACACAATACTCCAAGTGAGGTCTCACCAGTGATCTGTACAACGCCATGAGCACTTCCCTCTTTCAACTGCTAATACCTCTCGCCATACAACCAAGCATTCTGATATCATTACCTGCTGCTCTACTGCATTGTCTGCCTACCTTTAAATCCTCAGAAATAATTAACCCTAAATCCCTTTCCTCACACGCTGAGGTTAGGACAGTATCAAATATTCTATACTCTGCCCTTGGGTTTTTATGCCCCAGGTGCATTACTTTGCATTTATCTACATTAAATGCCAATTGCCACAGCTCTGACCATTTTTCCAGCTTACCTAGATCGTTTGCCATTTGGCTTCTTCCTCCAGGAACATCAACCCTGTTGCAAATTTTTGTATCGTCAGCAAATAAACCATCCATCAAGACCACCTGCAATATCACTAATAAAAATATTAAAGAGAATGGGTCCAAGTACAGATCCCTGAGGTATCCCACGGTAACAAGACCTTGCTCTGAATATACGCCATTGACTACAACCCTCTGTTGTCTGTCACTGGGCAAATGTACAAAATCAGCAGGGGATTAAATACTTTTTTCCTTCACTGTATATATATATGTGTGTGTGTGTGTATGTGTATGTATGTCTATGTGTGTATGTATATATATGTTTATGCAGTTTTTATGTGAACCTGTGTGTGGGTATGTGAGGGGCTGAATATAAATTTAGAAAAAGGATGAAAAATGTAAGGTAAAAGAACAAAGGGAAAGACGTTAGAAGAGTAAGCAAAAGATGTCAGCAAGTGAGGTGTAAATAAAGAGATATTGAAAAAAGAATAAAACAATAGGAAAAAAGACAGCAAGAGACAGAAAGCAATTGAAAAGAGGGAAAAGATGCTTACTAAAGGCAGGAAATCCAGGGAAGCAGGCTGCGGAGCTGCATATCTCTGGTTTCCCCTGTCTCGCTATAGTTCCTCTGTCTCGCTACAATCCATTCCTGGATTTCCTTATCCTCTGTCCTGAACTTCTAATTGTTTGATTCCAGTCCTGCTCATTGCTTCAGCTTCTGTTTCCTTTATAAGTTGTGTCCCACCCATTATGTTTCAGTCTGCAGTCTATAGGTATGTCTTTCTCTGATATGTGTTTAGATTCAATGTTTAGTTTATTAGTAATTCAATAGGCAGGGTTTAGTGTTTGGGCCCACCGATATATTGGGGTACTTTGGTGTAGTGGTGGGCTAAGCATGCTATGGCCATAATATATGACAGAATCTCCAATCTTGTTATCTTAGAAAGGGGTTCTATTCATGTCCTTGTCTGGTCTGTCCTGTTTAGTCCTGTTGTTCCTGTATAGTCTTGTGTAACTTGTTGTCCTGTCCTACGCCCCGGTAGAGGGGTGTCCTATCCTGAGCCCCGGCAGAGGGGTGTCCTGTCTTGTGTCCTGTCCTGAGTCCCGGCAGAGGGGTGTCCTGTCTTGTGTCCTGTCCTGAGTCCCGGCAGAGGGGTGTCCTGTCTTGTGTCCTGTCCTGAGCCCCGGCAGAGGGGTGTCCTATCCTGTGTCCTGTCCTGAGCCCTGGCAGAGGGGTGTCCTATCCTGTGTCCTGTCCTGAGCCCTGGCAGAGGGGTGTCCTGTCCTATTTATGTCGGATCTTGTGTGTAGCCTATGCCTGTAACCTGTATTCCTGTTTCTACTCCTTTGTCTCTGTCTTGCCTTTTCTGTCCTTAGCTGCAAGATATCTCTATATCATGTTATCTGTACTGGATACCTCCCGTTGCTACTTCAGCATCCTGGTATGTGGCATCACAATCCTGATGGCGCAACACCCAGGGAAGTATGGTTACCATGCACCAGGCCCTGTCCCTCCGCTACCGCCTGGTGACTCCTGGAATGCCATCAGTGGGAGCTCTGGGTCATTACAGCCATCTGTATAGACCCCGTTCGTGACAAGTAGACCCTCCATTGTAAATTGTTACAGGGCTCAAAGCTCTTTAATCCATCCTCAACTGTTTGTTTGATTTGCTACAGCATATCAATTAACGTAATGGGCAACCTAGATGGGTTGAATGGTTCTATGTTTCTGGTTTCAATTCACTTGTATACATTACAGTGTTGTGTGAATGCAACACACACAGTATAGGTATACAAGTTTAATCTTCAGACTTTTATAAGTGAATGTATTTATTACTACACTTGGAGAAGTGATTTAATATGCACAGTTATTTACTGACAACTTATTACTAATAGTGCTCTTTGTCATTATTTTGTTGTTATGTTTGTTTTATTCTTGAAGGTCAGCAACTGAAGACAAAAAAAAGTAATTTGCATTGCAGATCAATATATTACTTCACCATCCTGCACCAAAAGGCTTATGGTAAATGTATATCTATTTAATACTATTAAAGTGTATTAAAAGTGATTAAGTATAGTTGGTAAAAGGGCAGATGGTAAAAAAACAAAAAAACACCGCCATATAAAACCAGCAGATTATTTTATTGTATATGTGTAAAGTAATATAAAATAAAGAAGGCAAATTTGTTTTCTTTGCTTTACAACTACCCTCCCATTTTTTCTGTATAATCAGTAAGCATCAGAGACAGATTCAGATTACATTGAAGGCTGAGTAAAATATTAGATTACATATGATAAGTACACCTTTTGTTCCTGTGTTAACCATGGTGTGGTTTGATAGTGAGTCCTTTCGTAACATCTTTAGCAGTAAACTGCTCACCTTACATCTTGCATAGTTATTAAAATCTCTTGTATGTTATCTTAAAATAACATATACCCACCTACATTGTAATGTCCAGAAATTCACATTGTTTTGTAAGGCTGAGTGAATCGGAAGATTCAGAGCAAGTTGCTAATCATAATTATATATTTTTGGTGATATAAAAGGATTGTCCATAAAAATAGACATACTGGTATTACCGTATTTGCTCGATTTATAAGAAGACCCTGATTATAAGATGACCCCCAAAATCTAAATATTATTTTAGGGAAAAAAAGAAAGCCTGAATATAAGACTACCCTATAGGAAAAAAGTATTACTAGTAAATATTATTCATGTAAACTATTTTTTCATATTTAATAAAAGCTATGATTGAGAAAAATATTTGCTTTTATTTCCTTTTATTTGCCAACTGCCCCCCCCCAGTTATGCACATCTGCTCCCAGGCTTGCCACTCTGCCCCCAGAAATGCCTTATACCCCCTATTTGCCACTCTGCCCCATGATGTGCCTTTTAACCCTCCATATGCCACTCTGCCTCCAAAAATATCTCATACCCTCCTATATGCCACTGTGCCCCACAATATGCCTTTTAACCCCCTATATGCCCCTCTGCCCCATGATATGCCTTATACCCCTATATGCCACTCTGGCAAATAGGGGGTTAAAAGGCATATCATGGGGCAGAGGGGCATATAGGGGGTTAAAAGGCATTTCTGGAGGGACATATATATATATATATATATATATATATATATATATATATATATATATATATATATATATATATATATATACTACTAACAGCAATCACACTCCTATCAAGCCCAGGCAGCCAGTACATGCTGGAACCTTGGGGTGATAGGAGTGTGATTACAGCCTCCCTATGCCATGCTACCCCCCCTTACACATGCTATCACACACACACACTCATTCACAAACATTTAAATACTCATTCATTCCACACATACTTGCTCATAAACCCTCCCCCACCCCTTACCTGAACTGCAGATCTCTCACTCGCAGACTTCTGCAGCGGCCCGGCTGTGCGAGCAACTTCTCTGGCCCCGCCCCCAGAGGAAGAAGGAGGGGGGCAAATTGCGACCAAATCACCGGTAAGCAGCCTGGCCCCAGCGGACATTTTTTTTCAGCTATTTGAGGTCTGATTAGAGGACGAGCTCGATTATAAGATGAGGGGTATTTTTCAGAGCATTTGCTCTGGAAAAAACCTCTTCTTATAATCGAGCAAATACGGTATTTGCAAGACATAAATGAAGTAACTTTAATAAAGGTTTTCATTGCAGAGGAAAAAACTTTACTACTAAAATGTTATATATTTGCAAAAGTGACATAAGAGGTAGTTCCTTTATGTAGTTTCCTGAGTCTGGAAGAGAAATGTCATACACCAGTTGCAATATGTAGCCGTTTTAGTCCTATTTTTGGTGCATTAATCACAGCGTATTGAGGTCATATATAATGAATTGTGTAATAGCTGGACCTAACACTGTGTAAAAGGATTTATTAAAGTGCAGCGGTTACAACTGGAAGTGCTGTTAAATATGTCCTAAACGTAGCAGCTGTATTTTTATGGATTGTTTTTCAGTGCAGCAGAATGTACTTCAGTTATCCTTAAAATATGATATTGACCTTTCTATGATGACATCACTGACATCACTTTAAATGAAAAACAGCTCATGCTAACATTGTGTTTTCACCCATTGGGACAACAGTTATCTGCAGTGTCCTTAATACACTCTGAGATACCTAGTGAGGCCTCTTGTCTGAGCTTTGTGAAGGCAGAAAGTTGGAATAGTGTTCCTGCTCCAAATCCTAAAGCAGAAATATTGACTTCATTTTGTCACAACATACTCTTTGAAGACTGAGCTAGATTTTTCTTCTCACAGAGTCTCATCCTATAGCATCTCTTGTCTTGCTGGAGAGTATTTGGTATCATTGTTGCTTATGGCATCTGCTTTGTTTTGTTCACTTTTCTTGGCTGCATCCTTCCTGTTTACTGCAAAGGTGGCCAAACCCATGAAAAGGCCAGACGACGTCACTGCAATGCAACTGGCATAGAAAACCAAGCCATACTGCCCAGTAATATCCACCAGTAATCCTGAAAATGATTAAAATACAGGGCATGTAAGACACAGCTAAAATGTAAGACACATCTAAAAGTTTCATAGGATTAAAAGTAAGAGGATTTGACAATAATCAAACTAACAATCGTCTGAATATAAGAAAGGGGAAAAAAACTAGAAAACCTATACATCTTCTGGTGCATAACAGAGTGTAAATTATCATAGATTTACACATTTGAATGAAACTAAAATTGAAGTAAGGGGTTTTATTATTATTTTTTGGTGGGGGCAAAGCTATGGAAGTTAGGAGCTTAATTGCTATACATAAACAAGCTACTTCTGGTGTCCATAATGCATACAGAAGAATAACACTGTGAAATAAATAAAAAGGAAATCTACTGAAGTGAGAAAATAGTGGAATTATAAGGTCTGAGTGTGTTCTCTCTCTGGAGAGGGTTTAACACACTAATTGTACACCTTGGTTTAATATATCCCAAACCCTACTCTTTGTCACAAACCTGCTAAAGGTGGTCCCAAGAGAATGGTGATACTCTCCAGAATGGTGAAAAGTCCAAATGCTCCAGGGAACCTCTTCATTCCAACTGTGTCCATCAGCACTTGAAATACTAATGCACCAATGACACTCATTGAGACACTGTATAGGGTGCAGTAAATCACCAGAGCTGGAAATGATGGAGAGGCTGCACAAACTAGATTGCTGAGTCCATTCAAAGTCACAGCCCCACTAAATAAGTACATAAGCCTTCCAGAGAACATTTTATGTTGAGATACTAACCCAGCTACAGGGCGCACAAATATATTGATGAATCCAATGAGTGAGAGCAGCAACGCAGCTGTTGATTCAGAGACCCCACTGCTTGTTGCATATGGTACCAAGTAAAAGAGTGGCAAGACAAAACCTAGAACCATCCATGTTACACCTATTGTGAAAATTTGGTAGCGACGATGATGAAGAAGGAGGTCAATAGCCAGGTACCTCCGCAAACCTTTACCATGTTCCAACTCCTCACCTGTACAGGGCTTACTAGTGGGCAAGTCAGTGACATGGGAATCCTTGTTAGGTGTAGGAGTTGGGGATCTCACTGGCCTCATGATAGCACCACAAACACAGCAATTAAGCAGTATTCCACCAAAGATAAGAAAGGAACCTCTCCAACCCATTGCTTCCAGGAGATACTGGGAAATGAGTGGCCACAATGCCATTCCAACCGAAGCTCCGGTTGCAGCCAGAGCATTGGCCAATGTCCGCCGTCTGATGAAGTAATATCCTAGCACTGTGACAGCTGCCTGGAAGCAGAAACAGAGACCCAAACCTAATGGAAAGTGAAAAAATCCCAGCGAGTATTAATGGTTTTTTGTGTGAAATGTATGTCTCTAATTCAGATATTTGAATTTGGTATTACATGGCTATACATATTTAATAATTAACATTAAAATAGCACATTTATAGGACCTTCACTTTCTAACTCTTGGGATTGTGTTACCTCTTGATAGTTTGCCAAATATTTATAAAGAAAGGAATAATGATAATAGATATAGCCAATTAGCCAATATTTTAGCCAAGGGAAACTCAAAGCCATAGTCAAACAGTATACCTTTTATGGGCCAACACAGAAAAACCGATGTTGTTATTCATCCGCTGTGTTGTCTCCTGCATGCTCCATGCAGCCAGCCCCACCAACCCCACAATGAGGGAGGCCTCCAGTATCATGTGTCATCTAGCGACTCCCTCCAGCTATTGCGTCACTCCTCTTTGAAATTGGTTCCCAATTCAAAATCTGGTGCCTTTTCTCCCTCTAGCACTATACAAATGACACCTTCTCCCTGATGGTCTTACCTATGTTGTGCCACAGTGTAATCTATCTTTGTACATTTCTGTGTTCCTATACAAATATTCTGAACCTTGGCTCCCGGACCATGGCTTGTTATCATTCTACTCTGAACTCCAGCTTCCTGACCTTGGCTTTTTGTACAGTTTTCCTGTAAGCCAACTACCTGTTAAAGACTTCTTTGGGTCTACCTGTGTTTACCCTTGGAGTTAGTCCCTGGTCTTGGAGGATCATCTAAAAGTCCCATGGCCACTCTGATTTGAGGCAAACGGGCTCTCTCCAGTAGGGACACACAGTTTTATCTTGGTCCAGCTTCTAATCTACTACAAACTAACATGAACTAGAAAGGCAGACTAAGGTGTCTCCCAGTTTTAAATACACATAACGTTAATAGAATAATAGGGGTTAAAGTGATAACCATGGGAAAATGAAAACAGATTAAGGGTGTAAATAGGCTTTAATTACAAAACTCTTTTGTATTTTCAACTTTTATTGTCAAGTGTGTTAATGCAGTTGCCCAAATAATTTATATGAATACAATGAGGTCTGATATAGTGTTCACTTTGCTATACAGCATGTTTAACGGTATTTTACCTTACAGCAACAAATTGAGGCTTAAAAGATCATGATTTAAAAATAAGTTTCTTGTATAATTGTATAACTATTATTATTTAGAACCATTATATTCCACAATGCTGCACAGCAGGCAAACAGGACATAACAAGTGAATTGCAAATTTGGATTTACAGAAACAACGGTTGAGGAGGCTGTTGGTGAAACAAGCTAACAATCTAAAAGGCTTATAATCAATATAAGTATATAAGTAAAGCCTGCATTCGATACCTACCTCCAATAAGTCCAGCACTTAAATAGAGATGGACAATTGTTTGGGAGAAAGAACTGGTAACCATTCCCATGCTGCACAAGACACCTCCAACCATTACAGTAACTCTGCAGCCAAACCTTTCAACCATTATACTGCACAGCGGCCCTGTAGACAGAGAAATGAGGCGTGGGAAACAATGTACATATAGATTTGTCCGTGTCTTTTCAGAAAGTGTCACTTTATCATATGTTCATGAGTCATGCATTTAAAGTGTAATAGAAGCCTAAAATTGTCTTTTAAACATGAAAAGGAGGCTTACTTTATTTTCTTAAATGTTCTATTTATATTCAATTGTTCTGCAGCAATTTCACCTGGGCATGGTTTTCAAATTCTTTTGGACATAAGCAATTATCTCCATAACTGACATTCTAACTACCGTATTTGTAAAATGCATTTGACTATTTTTTTTAATTATGGTAAATAATGCATACACACCTCCTGCATGAAGAACAGCCATAATAATTGATGGGAACCAGGAAGTCTCTGTGTTGGAAGCCTGAAAAGAGTTCTGAAGCTCTGTGTAATACACTCCGATACAGGAAGGGAATCCTAGCGTCATTCCATGTATGAACATAACCGCAACGAGCACCACCCATGACCATGGTCCATCAGTGGTTTCCATTTTACCGAAAGCCATGTTACCTACGATATAATATAATTTGGTAGTCTACTCTTATTTAAATAATTCATATAATGACCAGTTATAACTTCTAGAACATTATTTTTACACAGATGCAAGGAACACGTGGAAAACATGTTCACAACACAACATTTGGGATACCATTACCATTGTCCACTTTTGTTGAAGCTCATATACTTAAAAATGCAGATGCATGAACAAAGACAACTGGAATGAGCACTGGCATTTCAGGCTTCATCTAAAAAGGGATTCATTTTAAAACATTTTACTGCCTGTACCAGAAATTGTTTTGTCCCATTTTGATACAATTCTGGGATTTCTTCCAGAGAAGTATCACTTCTCAATTAAAATACCCATATCAACTGTTGTTACAAATGTATCAGTGTCTTGGCAGACATCCATATTTTTTTTATCTACTGGAGTAGGTTTTAAAATTAAAATTGATACATTTAACCCCTTAAGGACTAGCTTTTTGCTATTTCAAAACCATTTTTTCCAAATCTGGTAATTCTGCCCCAAGTGGTAGTTGGGACATCTTTGAAGGTGGGCAATGCAGTTTGCCCCATCAAGCAACATATTATTGAAAACTAGATGCCCCAAGGTATTTCAAATGTTGTTATTTTAACCCTTTTCTACCACCACTCTTTGCCAAAGAGTTTGTTAATCGCTTCCTGAGCTCTTAAATCAGGCAGTGCAGCAACACTGTTTAAGCGAAGGCATTACAGGAACACCGTTCTAAGCTTATTTAATGCCATGATGTGACAGGTATTTCATTGGTCGTTTACTGACTGTTTTTGCATGACATGCCTGGCACGTCACTGGTCATTAAGGGGTTAATGATGCATATACTATGTCATTGAGAAGGTTACCTTGTTCAAGTTGTACTAACCATAAACTTCTGTGCTCATGAGCTAAATCTGTTTAAACAAATCTCAAGATTTCCAGATGAAGTGTTTTGTTGTAGATAATTTATGAGTAAAATGTATCCATAAGTTGGGCTGACATTCTTCACAACCCAATGAATTGCTTGGGTTATATTGTTTCCCATTGCTCTCTGTGTAGCTTGTTATAGTGATCACTGTCTATATTACAGGACCACTAATTTGTTACCATGTTCTTTTAGCCACCATTAAAGCAAATTAAAAATAGAACTGCATTGAACTGCACACGTTACATTACTAAAGTGCAACACTACCCAGAGGTAATCTTAGAAGTACTTATTGTTAAATATCCAGTATGAAGATCAGTGTTTTTTGCACAACCAAGAACAAAATTTGCAACGAAGGTTGACAAAACGGTGTAGTCAGTGAGCCATGGTTGACTCCTAACATACTTTGTATTTCCATTAAAAAAAAACATTGGTCCAAATATTACACATGTTTTGAGCATTATGCATTTTGTAGTTGAAATGACCTGACGAATGCAGAAAGATATAGCAGGCTAGGTTAAATTATCTAATTATGCTAAAGAAACAAAATAAAGGTAAAGAACCCTGCACATTTCTACAAGTTTGCTATTCTCTATGCTCCTCTTGTGCACACAATTGAGAGAAACCTCAAAACATAGAACTTGACGGTGGATAAGGATCATTTGGTACATCTAGTCTGCCCATTTTTCCCAGGTCCTGCAGCTGGGGGGTTTCCAAATTCGGTGGGGCAAAGGGGAGGCAAGAGATAATCTAGGGGGGGGCAATTGCCCCCCCTTGCCCCCCTGTAGCAATGCCTATGCTTCCATTGTCCCTGACAAAACAGTGCCGCAATGCTAAAGCCGGCCTTGGGATTTTTAAGTCCCAAGTGCGTTATTTTACATTTATCAATGCTAAACTGCAGCTGCCACACTCTTGACCATTAAAGCATGTGGTCCAGCAAATCTCTTAATAGATAAGCTGGTAGCATGCTGTCTTTTATTCCCCTCCCACAATATGATGGAATGTAAGCAAGCTGCTAAGGTATATTTTAGTTTTCCTTTAATTGTACATTTGAGGTTTTCCTCTTTACAGCTAAATATTCTGGCCAGTTTTTTCCCCCACAATCACTTTTAATGAATTTGGGGAGGGGAACCAACAGTGATGCGTTTTAACAATTACTAAAAAGACTTTTTCGTAGTGAAGTGGGGCTGCCCATCAGCTGCTTAGTTGTCAGTCATATTTACCCCACTGACTTAATTTATTGTGTTTAAGGGTACATGTGAGACTTAATTTACTAGGTGGGATGGAGGCTGCTAAAAAATATTTTGTTTTAGTAACTTTTACTGTTTGACTTAACTCATGAAGCCCATGCATGTCACAGTTCATACCATATTACAGACTAAGTACACAGATACATATAAAACAAAACATTGGGAACATTCTAATTGTCCTACATCCAAAAAGTTATCACATCCATACCAACATCATTGAATTATCACTTTTATAAATATATAAAGTAGTCGGTACTGACAGTCTCTCACATAATTTCACATTAAATATATTACACATGAAAAGTGACACATAGTTACATAGTACATAGGGTTGAAAAAAAAGACCTAAGTTCATCAAGTGCAACCCTTCTACCTAACCTTCCTATTATTGATCCAAAAAAAGGCAAAAACCTCTAAAGTACATATACTGTACATGACATACTATTTCAGCCATTGTTCAAAGGATGTAGTGTGATGGATCATGCAAATCCACCCATCTCCTGAACAATACCCAAACTGTATCTTTTCCACGGAATCTATCAATGAGCAGTTTATGAAGTCTAATGGGAAATATTCCTGTATTTGTATTAATAATAAACTGGTTTCTCTCCACAGGGAGAGGGGAGCGGACTGGCAAAGTTTTGGAAGCTGTCAGAAAGCATTCAGATATATAACGTTGGGGATTATGAACGGTTAAGGACAACCGCAACTACTCAGAGTGCTTGAAGAACATACACACAATAATAGTGACCGTATGTTACGCCTGTTACACTCACCCGCGCAGGGACTCTCTTATCCCTCTCTTTGCTGAGCGCTTTATTACTTGTTTAAACTCTGCTCTCCTTGCATCTCCTGGGCACCTGTACTGGCCAGATTAGGTTGGCAGTTCCCTGTGTCTACCTGCGTGTACATTGTAAAAAGCGGTCTCCTCCCTCCACGGGACACGCCTGTGTTTCCTTCCCTTTAACCTGAATAAAGGGATTTATTATCTGGTAACAGTGACACAGCACTCATGCCCACGGATAAAGGAAGAGGGCATCAGCTGCGGATGGAGGTTGACAAAAATGACCTTTCAGTTTTCAATATTTAACACTATGGCACTTGAATAATATTATATGTAAACATATATTATTTATAGGTTGTGCAGTCTTTGTAAGAGATACGTTCTCCAATGCTGACACAAACTGAGTATTAGACGACCAAATGTAGTTGGTGGGGAAGGAATACCCTCGTGAACGAAAAAAAAAACACGAAAGACATTTGTGTGTGAGAGAGAGGTAAGTTAAAATAAAGCGGGAGAGTCTCCCAGAAAGAGGTTACGTCTCGCTAGTAGAGTTGCTCTCCTCACACAGGGACCGGCAGGTGTGGCGCAGCGCGGCTTTGGCAGGAAAGTAACATTTCCTGGCACATTTGTCTTTTAGCTGTGAACTTGTGTGAGGTTAACAGCCACTACTGATGTATCTGCAAGTGGTGCTACCTTGTAGGTAGATACAGCAGCACCTGTTGTTCTATGCTGCCCCATCAGATGATGCTGGTGTAAAACACCCGTGTTAAATATTATCTCATAAGGCCACAACAATAGGAAGACGCCTCTATCTGTGTATCTACTTTATAAGGCCTGTAAAATACTAGGAAAAACTGTCACAAAACAGCATCCAAACAAGAGGCTATAAGCAATGTACAATTGAATTACTTGTGTTAAGGGGACATACAACTTTATGTGAACAATGAATCACAATTAGAATTAATATAAACTTACTTGATTCCAACGATCCTTATCGTTTTTAAAGTTAGATATTACAAATCCCAAGCTGCTATCAGGTTTCCGTTCTGTTTATGTAGTTAAGGTGCTGGCTGGAACCTAAGATTACATATGTTCGTCTGTTCTGTGGTGTTTCTATTTTTTATGATTGGAAGACATAAGCATATCATGTTTTACAGTTGTACATCTCACCACGATGTGTATACAAACAGAGAAAATGTGTTCATATATTAAATTAGGTAAAGAAAGCAACACTTCAAGAGACATCCACTGACATTTAACCAAGTGATGTACAGTATTTTCTGTACACTCTACTGTATCCTTGATGCACATTCTAAACCCTGATATATAATAATAATTAATATTATGCACTCTCATATACAGTATACCCTGATACACATTCTTTCTGATGCATTTTATTCATCCTCACATTCTCCACTCTGATATATACCCCTCGATGCACATTCTACACTGTGAAATACTGATATCCCCTCTTAAACACATCCTACACCTTGACATATACCCTTGATGCATATACTGTCCTTTGACATATTACCTGTGAAACAATAACATATGAACACCACCTGCTTTTTTAACCAGTCTCCCTCAATTTATGCTCAGCACGGGGAGACATACCCCACATATATATTTGTCATGTTCCAGAAGGCCATATCTATGCTTTACATATTACCCCATATTACATATTTTTAATACTATTGGCTAAATGGGGTTTTTAGTAGTGACTTTTAAAATATATATTTTTTAAAATAGTGGAAAGGCTTGTGTGTTTGTAAGCTGGTGTGTATACATGTATATGTGTGTGTAAATGCAATGTATGTCTATACATGTGTGTGTAAGGACAGGCCTGTGTAAGGGCAGTGTATATGTGTGTGTATTGACAGGTGTGTGTAAGGGCAGTGTATATGTGTATGGACAGGCTTGTGTAAGGGTAGTGTATGTGTGTTCATGGGCAGGTGTTTGTGAGGGCAATGTATGTATGTGTTTATGGGCAGGTGTTTGTAAAGGCAGTCATTTGTAAGGGCACTGTATTTATATATGTGTTTATGGGTGGGTGTGTGTAAGGGCAGTGTATGTGTGTCTTTATGGACAGGTGTGTGTAAAGGCAGTGTGTGGGGGCAGACATGAGTAAGGGCATTGTATGTGTATATGTGTATGTATGGGCAGTCGTGTCTAAAGGCAGTGTATGTATATATGTGTGTTTATGGACAAGCGTGTGTAAGGGCAGTGTCAAGAGGAAACCCTTTGAAAGTTTGTCTTTTAAGGATTATGCTAATCTAATAAAAAAGGTATCATTGCATACTGCAATATTCTGGTATTTTGGCATTATATTATATTATTTTTTTTCAGTGGCATGATTTAGTGGTGGAACTTATTAGTGCCCTCGTCCCCCAGTTTTGACTGTGTTATCTTATGTGCCCCGCTATATATTGTTCCTAGAGTTGCCATTGCTTATATGTCCTAATGGGCTTCTTCCCACAGGCTTTAAGGATGTACAGGGACAACCTAATGGGACTGGAGGGGTTAATCTGCATTTTTCCAAAACAAATACATAAAAAATAAAACGCTTACCTGACAAAGAAGAGGCAGCAGCTGCCCTCCTCCTTTTATTCTAAGCAAAACTTTAAAGGGATCATGCAGCTATCATATGCATTAAAATCCCCTGTCCGGAGAATTAGTCAAGCTAACATTGGAGCTGCCTGACAGTAAGTACATCACAAGACAGGAGATGTATCCGGCCGAACATGTCTCCTGCACAGAAATTAGAGGGCACTGTATTTGCTGGAGTACACCATGTAAATTCAAAGGAACTTCTCACTCATCATATACATAAAAGTGCACCTTATGGATGGAATGTCTCTTTAAGTGCTGTTAGCCACTGTAACCCCTGCTTAACTGACAGCACACAACTGATCTATCACAAATCCAACCCACACTTCCACTCGCTTCTCCATCAGTGTTTACAGTTCATATTCACATCTACATACTGATTTTATATACTTTCTAACCTTAATCCTGTTACTTTCTCTTTTTCCTAACTGTTATTCTGATGGGCATATCTGATAGCTATGTGCATTAATCTTAAAATATTTGCACACTATGTACTGATTTATTACAGACTAATATTAGGATTTTTCATTGCGAGTATAATTTACAGGATGCAGACATTGAAAAATAATGAATTATAGAAGTATGCATCAACAGGAGGATTATGTGGAAAACTGGAAATTAATTTACAGTAGTAACAACATTTATATAGAGTATAATATGAGTAGTTACACTTATGCAGATCAATAAAAGCTGCTTAATATAGTCACATGAAATAATAAAGTAACCCATAGCTGTTCATGCTTTCTTTCTTCCTGCATTAGTCATTTTGTTTCTTAAGTGCCGCCCACTCCCAGTACTTCCTATTTTTGCAAACCTTAGCATGCCTTTAATCACCCTCTCCTTATCCGTTCTCTCACTTTTTCTTACTTCATAGTCTCACCCTTTCTTGTTTTCTGAGCCTCAGCTAGCCTTGCTTTTGCCTCTGTCACGTGTGGCATTAGATGGGTTCATCTTGCAGATCCCAGAGACAGAGACAAAAACAGCTCAGAGAGCATGGTGGAAAAGGAGTGGAATCACGGGAAAAATAACATTTATAGGAAGTAAGAGGCAAGCCAGATTGTATGGGAATAAAGAACTGGGAGGGAGAAGTGAGCAAGATAGGGGTCAAAGAAGGGGCATGGAAGAAACAAACATCAAATGTAAGTTCCAGCCACCATATATATTTTAATGCATTTAATAGCTGAGTGTTACCTCATATTTTCTTGCATGTAAAAGCTAGATGCATTCATCAAAATCTCCTCTATGCGTTTGCTATCTTTTCCTGGCCACTAACTATTTGTCCTGTTTCATGGGCAAATCCAGTGGGGGGATCCCCCGAGAGAAACGCCATGTTGGTAGTATCAAGACAGCTCACACTTTGCTCAAGCTGCACTGAACCCAGACTGAGGTGTCATAAGGTAAGTGAGTTGGTATATGGGTATGTTAGTGGGTGTCTGGGTATTTTGGAACCCCTGCTTCAGCTGAAGGACCAATTGGCACATTGATCTCCCCAACCAGCCCTGATCATTGGGCGCCCCTGTGGGCAGTATGCACCCAGGCAACATAAGCGCTGGTCTGGGTAGGATGTGCCGGATGAGCAGGGCTGATTGGGGAGATCACAATTCCCCATTAACTAGCTCAACATTAGGGAACACGAGTTCACACATCTATCACTTCAGACCTCCTGGCATTCTGCATTAATCGCTGGCACAAAGTGATTAGGGAGCACTAAAGCAGAGGTCTGAAATGACAGACCTCATGCTCCCACGACAGGGTGCAAGATGGAAGATAAGAAAGGTAAGATATGGGGAGAAAGGGGTGTAAGGGCAGTGTATATGTATGTATAGGCAGATGTGTGTAAGAGCAGTGTAGGTATTTGTGTGTATGTATATATGGGTGTGTGAGAGCAGTGTATGTGTAATCGTGTGTGTATAGACAGGCCTGTGTAAGGGCAGTGTGTGTGTGTATATGTGTGTTTATGGGCAGGTGTGTAAAGGGCAGTGTATGGGCAGGCGTGTGTAAGGGCAGTGTATGTGTATATGTGTGTTTATGGACAGGTGTATGTAAGGCCAGTGTATTATGTATATGTGTGCTTATGGACAAGTGTTTGTAAATGCAGTGTGTATGGACAGGTGTTTGTAAAGGAAGTGGGTATGTGCAGTCGTGTGTAAGGGCAGTGTATGTGTATATGTGTGTTTATGGACAGCTGTGTGTAAGGGCAGTGCATGCATATATGCGTGGTAATGGGTAGGTGTGTGTGAAGGCAGCATGTATGGGCAGCTGTGTGTGAATGCAGCATGTATGGGCAGTTATGTGTAAGGGCAGTGTATGTCTATATGTATGTTTTTGGGCAGGTATGTGTAAATGCAGCGTGTAAGGGCAGCGTAAATACAGTAAACTCTGTAAAAAATAGCTGGCGGGGCACAATTTTCCATTTTTGCCTGAGGCCCAAAAGGAGCTAGCTACAGCTTTTCTCACAACAACCTGTCGCCATGTCTGTGCACTTAATTGCTTTTAAGACTTTTCCTCTATTTTTCAAGTCTGAAGTAGGAGGAAGAGAGGAAAACTTTTGAAAGCTTGTCTTTGAAGTATTATGTTAATCCAATAAAAATTTATTATTGTATACTGCAATACTCATATTCTTATTTATAAATATATATTTAGTTTTTGTAGCCCCCCCCACTTTTGACTGTGGTATCTTATGTGCCCCCCCTATATATTCTTCCTAGAGTCCCATTGTTGAGTACCCATTCCTGGGAACTCTCCGGGGCTTGGCTTTTGTTTTGTAGTAGGGCTGCACAGGCTGGCAGCTATCGCCTCCATGTTCCTCACGGCCTTTCTCTTATTTGGCACCTCGGGAGGATCCTTTATTTGGCACCCCTGACCCCCCCACACGTTAAAATGTAAAAGCATTCACAATCTTAATCACTTTCACTCACTCTCTATCTCACCCATTATACTTGGAATATCGACCATGGAGGGTAACGGCTGGAGGCGCTGCCTTAGGTCAGGTCTAGGGCGGGGGGCCACACAGGTAAATA
The DNA here is from genome assembly GCF_027358695.1 of Spea bombifrons. Classification (NCBI taxonomy): domain Eukaryota; kingdom Metazoa; phylum Chordata; class Amphibia; order Anura; family Pelobatidae; genus Spea; species Spea bombifrons. The sequence continues at coordinate 4,628,537 of NC_071099.1, forward strand.
CATCACTGCTTGGAAAACTACCAACATGCATGAAGTGTCTTCAAATTAATGTTTTTTAAGAACCGGGCTGTTTTTTATTCTACGTACCCTTTGTGACCGTGGATGTTTTAACATTTTTGTGTTGCTCGTGTTTCTCGCTTAGTGTACCACACAAATTAGATTTAGATACCATTATTTTGATCCCACACCCCCGCCACGGAGGAGAGGAAGACCCCCCTCCACTGCACGGCCACCTCAGCAGCAGCCGCTATGGAGGAGAGGGAGACCCCCTCTACCGCACGGCCACCTCAGTTGCAGCCCCCACGGAGGAGAGGGAGACCCCCCTCTACCGCAGCCCCCACGGAGGAGAGGGAGACCCTTCTCCACCGCACGTCCTCTGCCAAAGACTTCCGTAGAGCCGCGCAGGAGAGGGAAACCAACAACTGCGTGGCAATCTGCTTCGGCGCCCAAACTGCAGGACTTTATGAAGGGAGATTACACCACACTCAAGATGGCCGCGATTCCTGACATAGGAAGTGATATCATGATGTTTTTGGCGGGACATTCACACTTCCTTTGCAGTTCCCTATATAAACCCTTCAGACCGAAGATACCTTGCCTTCTGATGGTCATCTATGCCTTGTGCTAGTTCCACAGACCGCGTTTATACATTGCTGATCTTCGTGTTTGACCTCGGCTTGTTCTTGACTACGTTATCTTCGGGCATCCTGACCTCGGCGTGTTTACTGTTATCCTGTCCTCCGGAATCCTGACCTCGGCTTGTTTGAACTTTCTGTTTCCTTGGGTCCTGCCTGACTCCGGTGGCCCCAATATCCATTGTAGCGTGACACATATCATCTAATTTACTTTAAAAAAAATAACTTTTTATGACTTTTATTTGAAAAATCTTCTACAAAAGCTATGTAAAAACTGCAAAATAGATTCTTATATTTTTACTGAGTTTAGAAATGTGCAATGTGTATTTTTTTTTCAAGTTATAGGTAATAGGTACGAGTAGTGTATTGCTATTTCAAATCCATTTTTTAAAAATCTGGAAATCCTGCACCCAAGTCCAATTTAAAACATCTTTAATGCCGCAAAATTCAAATTATTTATATTTTTGAAAACCAGACACCAATTCTACCATCAGCCTTTCTCAAAGCTTGTAGTATTAATTATTTGTGGGTAGTGTAAGGGTAGTGTCAATGCATGGTGCTACAATGAGTGTACAATACTAGATTGTGTGGGGTGTTAGAATGAGCATGTTTGTGTGTAGGGGAGTTGGCGTACAGTAATTATCTGTGTATGTGTGAGTCAGTGTACAGTGTTAAACCGTGTTGGTTTAAGTGAGTGAGTATGTATGGGGTGTCAGTATTAGGCCTGTGCACAGCAAGCAACATTTCTTCAGTGGCCTTTTGTTATTTGAAACTGCATTCAGGGGGCGTTCCCAAAAGAGTCCCTAACACCTTCTGGACCGCCTTTCATTATAGAAGAGGAGCAGCAGAAGTAGTAGAGCAATGGGCCTGGGCATGCAGACACTGGCAGATGATAGGAGCATGCAGCCCGTAGAGCAGGACTGAATTTCCACAATATAATTTTTTATTTGAAAAAAAAAGCTACCCCATAGTAAGGACGGTCAAAGAAGTGCAGCAGCAGCAGTAGTGGGGCACTGGGCCTAGGCAGACAGTGGCAGATGATAGGACCATGCAGTCCTGCGGAGCAAGACTGAATTTCCACCACAATATTATAGAATTTTTTTAAAAAAAACAAGGGTTCCCCTGGGTAAGGACAGTCAAAAAATTGCAGCAGCATCAGTAGAGCACTGGAAATTGGCAGGCAGACACTGACGGATGATAGGCACATGTAGTCCCATGGAGCAGGACTGAATTTAAAAAAATGATCACTCAAAAAAAAGGAAGGAGACAGAGCAGCAGCACTAGACCTCACTCACCAGTTTGAATATTGAGTGCTTGGTAGCCTAATTTAGAAAGGCTTCTACTCAAACAGGTGCAGTGGGAGCTGTGTTCTCTGGCAGTTGAATATGTTGCTTGTCGCAGAGAAAACCCTCTCACTTTGAACACTGGTGAGCCACTTAGGAGAGGGCTGGCCAGGCAGCTTTTTGGACCCAATAACATAGAGGGTCAGTACCAGGAGGTAGTGGCAGTCCCTCAACATAGGCTTTCTTCATTTCAGAGGTGCTACTCTGACTTTGGGGAGCTTAGGTGGTACCAGTACCCACCAAAAATATCAAGGGCTGCTGCCCAAATGGGTGATGCTCAGGGGGGTCTAGAGTAGCTGCTCAGTATGGGTGCAAGGCACTGAGAATGGGACATGCTGCTGGCACTACTGCCACTGCTGCTAAGAATTTCCATTTCCAACTCCTGCATCTCACCGCTTAGCATGCCCCTTTTGTAATAATAATTAATAAAGACCAACTTGCCCTTAACCCTTGAGCAGCATGTGTTCTGGGGTGTCCATGGTGGCTTGCATGCAACCTTTCAGTTTACTCAGCTTAGCCTACTGATCAGCTTTGCAACCTCCACTTATAATCTTTCACCTGGAAAGACCTCAATTTGTTCCAGTAAGTCATGCATGTGCTGTTCAAGGTAGGTAAGTAATGGGATGACCTTGCTACAGTCCTGCTGAAGGTGGTGCAACAAGAGTGGAGGTAGGTAGTGGCCTCTAGCAGTTGCCTGAAGGGCTCCCCGTCAAGCATGGAGAAGGAAGCACTTTCACACAAAGCTAGATTTAGTCACACCAGATGTCACAGAAAGTCCGCATCATGCAAGATAAAATTAGTGGGAAAATCTTCATGAACATGTATGTATGTGTGTCAACCAGGGCCGGCCTTAGGGGTGTGCGGCCTGTGCAGCTCCACAGGGCGCCATGGCAACAGGGGCGCCTGCGGGTGACTTAAATTAAAACATCGGGATTTTTTTGTTTGTTTTTTTTTAACTTTATTTAACATCCTTTTTGTGGGGGATGGGGGGCGCCAGAGGAGTAGTCCACACAGGGCGCCAGAACACTTAAGGCCAGCTCTGGTGTGAACGTCATGTGAATCAGCTACGACCAAGGTTAGAGAGGAGAGAACAGTTTGATGAGGATCGTCAAATACTAAAACAATCAGATAACAACTTTCATATTTGAGGTGGGGTTTTGCATGATCCAACAGACCCAAATATACCAACCGGTTAGCAGACAGCATAATAAGAAGCATCAGTTTCATATTGGAATGGTCATTGCATTATTATGTTATTAAGGACATAACAGGTACAGCAAATGAGAAATTACAGCTAAACACGAGTACAAAAAAAAAAATTAGCCATTGTCATGAAGGGGTTACGTCGAAAAGATTTTGAGGAATCATAGGCATCTATTTGAGGGTGGTACAGGCCTTCCCATAGTTCCTCATTCTCAATTTTATTTTCATATCATAGGGTCCAAACCTTTAGGCCAAATTGGTCAGAGCTGATGTTTGATATTTTTATAAACCCCTGTCTGCGATGCCAAAACTGCAGGAGTGTCATTAAGGTATAGAGCCTTGCACGAGTACTTGTACTAGTGATAAGTTTAAGATTACAACACCTGTAATTCTTTATGTTATTTGCATCATAAATGTTTATGTGTTTTTCTCTATGTGGGTGAAACTATTAGACAAACCAAGATTAGGATAGAGGAAGAAGAGCAAATATAATGCAATGTTTGTGAACACAGGACATACTGGAAAACAAACTAAATATCAATGTACACTTCATGCTATAAAAAAACCTTTATAAATAAGTAAATATTAAATAAAACTGACAGGGACAGGGGGTTAAAAATACTATTGGCTAGACACCTTAAAATAGTTCCTTGTATAGTATTTGTTCTCTGGCATGATTTCATAGCATGTCACCAGTATCGTTGAGTTTCTTTCTACTGTGAATGTTATACTTTACGTATGAGTCAGGCTAGGTTTCCACTTGGGTTTTTGTCCTGCGTTTTTTTTCTTGATGAAAAACGCCAAGAAAACTGCCACTGCATTTACCTGCGTTTTGGCGTTTTTTCTGGAGTTTTTTCTGGCGTTTTAGCCTTTCTGTGGAAATTGCTTTTTTTGACCTTAGGCAGTTTTTCCAGCCTTTACAAGTTAGAAGTTTCACCCAGCTAAAAGGGATTAGGATAAATGGCAAGTATCTGATGTCATTTCCTTGGTAGAGTTCTACTTAAACACGCCCCGGTGGACCCTTTTGTCTCTTTTCTGTGGTTTGTAAGGCATGCTTTATTCCGAATGTCTGCTCCTCTGGGAAGATTGGCCCCAAATGATGGTGCAAATTGTTTGCTGTTGCTTTTGGCACGCAGGATCCAGTTAATGCGTCGGGTATGTTTGTTTGTAATGGCATGTTTGTTTCCAATGGTGTAAAATTCAATAAAAACTTGGTTTTGTGTGAAATTGTTTGTTTCCAGCCTATTTCTCGTAGGGCACACAGATACTGGGTCCATCCTCTGCATTGTAACTGTGGGAAAAAACGCCATAAAAAACGCCAAGGCAAAAAACCCACATGGCTTTTTCATGGCGTTTATTCTCTCCCATAGACTTCTATTGGAGAAAAACGCCAAGATTTCCTTGTAAAAAAACGCCAGAGTGTCAACATGCTGTGATTTTGAAAAACTGCCACAGAGCCCAAAAAAGCAGAAAACGCCAAAGAGGACTGAAAAAACGCCAAACAGAAAAACGCCAAGTGGATATGGCATTCTGCGATTTCCTATTGAAGAACAGCTAACATCTGGCTGCAGCGTTTTTTCACAAAAAAACGCCGTGTGGCTGAATTGGCGTTATTATGGGCGTTTTTAGCAAAAAAAAAACCAAGTGGAAACCTAGCCTTATACTTTTACATTTTCTATGGTTACAGTATGGGCAGCAATGACATAAGTTGCTATTAAGTCCTTCATTTTGCTTAGATCATCGGGCCTACAAACAGATGATATCTGTGTGCACACGCAGATATACTTCCAAAATCACATAGAAAATAATCACATAAAATCACTGATCTTTTAATTATTTTAATTTGTATATAGAATAGTTGTAAACCCTTGAGACAATCTAGCTTTATAAACTGCTTTTAATGTCCCTATGGGAGGGAAGAACTACGTTTAATTGTTATTAATGTCCTCCATACTTGTGCTTTGGCAGGTGTTGTAGGTCAGGAAAAACTGTCAAACATCTTGAGAGATTTCTGGTCATAAAAAAAAAGTCTACATGAGCCATCCCTAGTTCTGTGTCACATTGTAACGGCCAGGTAGCAGGATTCCAAAGGGACTATCGAGTATCTCCCTGGGAGATTCAGAGGAATCTTACTTATTCCTATCTCTTCTCTTGTAGACAATTATTAATTTTTCTTCTTAATATCTGGCTGGAAGTGGAGGCAAAGTCAGGGTTCTCAGCTGGGCTGCCATCCTCAAGGACCTCCTCTCAGTTGAAGATGACATAGTTTGTCATTGGGAGTAGGAATCATAGCAGCTTGGCTTGCCTGTCCACTACAGACTCTGGGAACAGGCAACTGTCATGCAGTCTGCAGTGGTAGACTTTGGGATGAAGATTACTAGGTGAGGGCTGGCACCTTCTGGGCTGAGAACCAGGAGAAGCTGAATGGCCCTTCCAGCAACTAGCATACATAGTAGAACACTCACTGATTAGAGCTGCAAACATTGTTTGAGCAAGCCCAATGAACCGTATAAGCTCAGAGTAAGAGTCCTAGTTTCCTCTGTGTGTATCTCTAATCTTGTTCCAAGTGGGTAGCTTCCAGGCCAGAATGAATACTTAATTGTGGGGCTACATTGTGCTTCAAGCAAATCCTACAGGTATATGTCAATGTCCCCTTGGTTATCATCAAAAGCCTTGAACAAATAAACAAGGTAGGGCCAAAGCACCACAGGAGGAGATGCATCCGACCTCCATAGTAGACTTGTGGTGAGAAATGGTTTGTTGGCTTATTTCTTGTTTAGCCACTGATGGCGCCTAGTGCTGTGTATGGTTTACCCTGTCCGGTGGTGGACTTGGATCATGAGCTGCCAGCTGAGGGTGGGATGTTCTAGCATAAGAATATTCCTCATTTGGATGAGTTAAGCATACCTCACTCCCATGACTACCCATTGGGGAACTGAACGAAGCTTGATAAACAAGAATCATGGTTTTTAAAAATAAAAAAAAAAAATAATAAAAAAAAAAAAGTGTTAATTTATGTATAGTATCAGGGCAATGATATATTAAAAATAGAGATTTGATTTTGTGGTCAGAGGCAGTCACATGTCCACGATACCATGTCTCCTAACAAAATGTCCAAGTCCTCTGGCAGAAAAATAGCCCCGACCATACTGATCTGTGTGTGCCAAACCTACATCTGGTGTTTGCCAAAAAAGCTCTAGTTTGGTATCATCTGACCATAGAACCAGATCCTATTTGCAGTTCCAGTAGTGTCTGGCAAACCAAAGATGGTTGAGTTTGGTTTTTTTTGGATAAGAGTAGAGGCTTTTTTCCCCCTTGAAACCCTTCCAAACAACTTGTGGGGGTGTAGGTGATGTCAGATTATAGTTTTAGAGACTGTCTGACCCCAAGACAAAACGAATGCAATTCTCCAGCTGTGAAGATTTTGTGGCCATTTGAACAATCCTCTTCCAGGTTTATTCCTAAAATTTCTAGTTGACTGGAACTTCTAAATTATAATACATCCACAGTGATTGTGGAGGTATATATGGTGGATAACAAGCATAAACAAGCACTATTTTATAAAACGGCTTCACTAAATAAACCATCTTTCTTTTAAGGGGGATTGTAGGTGATTTTATAGTATGTTTGAATATTACAAATGCAGTTACACTGTTACACAGGGGGTCAGTCTACAAAATAAAAACATTACACAAGCTACTATGTGGTACAGAGATGTAATGAGTTAAGATTGGACTGATGCAATTACTGTTTAAAATCTGTGTTTAGTCTTGAGTAAACACCTAAAAATGCCATTAACCCCTTAAGGACAACGGGAGGTCCCTAAACCCATTGAAAACAATGCATTTTGAGCCCATACACGTATGGGCTTTGTCATTAAGGGGTTAATAAACCGCATATGAGCATCCTTTACGTTCTGTATACATTTTTCTTCAGTGAACACTCGGTATAAGCCTGAAAGGTAAATATGTGAATGAGATCTTCTGAGATAAATATTGCTTTCTTTTTTTCTACTATAAAACAATTGACCTCAGAGTCAACTTACAATTACATTGCTAAATAGCCGAGGTCTGAAGTATATTCATGGAGATGTTTTTCTGTTTCATTGTTTTTATTATGTCATCACATTTAATGAGATTCTAAAGTTACATTTTTAAAACACCTCACAAGCTTAGCTTTTCGTAAATGTTGTGCTATAGATTTAAAACTTTTTTTTAATGAAAACAGAAAAGTATTGAAATTGAGCTGATTGAAAGTTAGTATTTTACACCTACAGTAATGAGCAAAATGAATCACTTGTCTAACTTTAATATAATAAAAGTTATTTTATGATTCAGTAACAGCTCAAAAAAGATTTCTGATATATTTTCATAAAATATCTGTCTGTCTCACAAGCTTGTACACATCTTAATCTCAGAGATAGAAATGGTATAATTTGATACATTTTCTTTCTCAACAGGTAGGAGATAACAATGGGCAGGAATAATCATGCAGATCATCAGAAAAGATACATTTTAGCATGTTATACACAAATGGGTGTTTTTTTTTTTAATACATGCATACTGCTTATTTTAATCTGTTAACATTTACATAGGTTTCTTTGTGTATGAAACTGCAAAATATAAAGTTAAGAAATATGAAATCTCATCTGTGTGCCCCTGTACTTTCTATGAAAATATGGTGTAACTTAAAAATGAATTACAATGAAGTTTTAAACATAGTTCACATTGTTTCCAAAATCCTATATGACTATTACATTGATATCCATAAACGCTATTCACGTCTACACGCCCACAGCATAAAACCTAGAAATACAGAATTTGAATGTCCGATTGTAACCATATAGCCCGCTTGGCCTGCCCATTGTTGTAATCATAGACATATTTCTCACTCATTCATGTTTAAATTGCTTATCTACAATCATTCTCAGTAAAGTAAAACTTCCTTTAAATACACCTAAGCCTCTGACCCCCTAATTTTAGTTTATGACCTCTTGTTCTAACATTTCTACTCTTTAAATGTTTCTATCACTATGCCTTATCCCCTCCTAGCTACACATATTGAGATCACTTAGCCATTTTTTTTTTTTTTTTTTTAAATAACTATCCTGCAAACCATTCACCATTTTACTAGCCCTCATTTGTAAATACCTTTCTGGAGATGGGATCTCTAGAACTGTTCACAATACAATAGTTTAGGTCTTACAAGAGATCTATAAAATGGCACAACCACCTCCCTTTTCTGATACCAATGACTCTAGTTATACAGCTCAGCACTCTTCTTGCAGCTTTTTTTTTTCTTCTTTGTTGCATTGTCTACTTACGTATAAATGTTTCAAAGCCCTTCTACCTCTTATCACAGACAGCAAAGTACTAATAATATAATATTTTGCCTTTGGATGTCTTAAGCGAATTATTTTACAATCATCAACACTGGATTGCAGGCGTCACACTCCGAACCATGCATCTAATGTATGTAATTAAATCATTAACCATTTGGCTTCTTTCACCAAGAACGTCGTAACATGTTGCAGGCCTTCATACAGTAACTGAGACCTTTTGTAAAATACCAATGATAAATGCAGCAGCTGGGGTAGGGGAGTTGGCAAGAGAAAATGCACACCTTGCCACTCCCTGGTGACTAGGTTTATTCAATGAACATGGGATGGCAGAGGAACTTAAGTCTTGTAGTGGTATAACTTGAGAATAACCAGTGAATCAATCATAAGTTACTTCACTGACCCATGAAACAAAGCTCAGGGTTTACCACTGTTAATGTTTGTTGCAGATACATCTTAATGTAGACAGCCGCTAGTTAATAAAACTGGTTAATTGCTTCTTTTGATAGAAATCATCACTTATCTTATACCTTCATGAATTAATTTAATACAGGAGGTCTCTTGCTATAGATAATACACATTGCTTTCAAACATATAACAATTCAGTAGAGCACATGTTGAACAAGCATCTCTTTTGCCGTCATCAATACTAGGTTTGCTACTAAACATCTGCTAAATAGGGATATGTATAAAAACAACTGAGCACATTAACTTTGGCAAAGACAATTCTTGAGAGAAAAATGTACACAACCACAGTATCCACGACATAAGCCACCAGCACCTCTGTTTCGGTCCTGAAATGTCTACGTCAGATCATGCAGACTAAAAGAGAGTTAGATAGCTTAAGTTCATACAAAGAACACTCAACAAAACTGGAATTTATAGTATGTAGGTTATGGGATTGCATGCATAGACACCAGAAGGCTGCCTTAGACTCCAATCCAATTAAGATTCCACTTCTTCTAATCTTAAAAACACATTGAGCACTGCATTTACAGAACATTAGACTATGGACAAAGGCCCATTCTTGGAGCGAAGAAGTTCAACTGTTTGGCAACGGTCATAAAGAAATATAATTCATGGCAAAGATCCAGAGAGATTTCCCATTCAAGTCAGAGAGACTAAACATCTGCCTTGTAGTCGTCCATTTGTAAAAGAAGCACAACAGAAGTGACTTGCTCCTTCAATTAGAGGCCACAGAGAAAACACTATAAACAATAAAACACAACAGACCCCACGCAGGTGGGTGTACCCTAAAATACCCCCAAATTCTATACAATAAAAAGGGCAGGCAGCTTTTGGGAAGGCAACAAGCTGGTATAATTACTTGTCTTAGTCTGGACACACTGTGCACTCCCCTCATATTAAGGCCCGCTGAGGGTAACAGGAATGCATCAGCAATACAGCGCATGAGCTCCACAAGAAAAAAGGATTTTGGTTGCAGCCTCAGAGCTTTCAAAAAAACCTGAATATTCCTACACCTCACATTCGAGAGCCTCGCTCCTGAAGAATCTGAAACAAAAGAAAAACATGTAAAGATTTTTAAGCCAGTAGGTACTCTATACCAACATAAAAAAACAGCTGGTGTATAGGTCATAAGGGATTTTTACCTAACCTACACACTGCTTCAGAATTAAGCTCCCAGAATCATCTCCCGAACAAACACAAGAAAGAAGCATAAGCAAAATGAAAAATTCAGTTCAGAACAGTAGGTACATATCTGTGCTAGTTCACAAGGTGCCAAGAACAAATTCTAAAGCGTACCCTAAGGCACGTGCAGCAAACATTGGCCTCTCACCTTTGCCTTCTCACTGGGCTCAATAACTAACCCATTTGTAGAGTTGTTGAGCTCCCGAGACACCACACATAAGAACTCTGCCTGGTCTTCATTTCCATAGTTGTACGATGATCCAATGCTTATGAGCTAAGGAAATACAGGAAATCGTTTAGTTCCTCGTAAACTTGAGGTACATTAAAATAATTGTTCAAAAACATATCGAAAGGCAAATTACATTAAATATTAAGACACCGTTCATTTTCTATAATGTAAAAGCAATCCACCTACCCCCCCCCCCCCAAAAAAAAGATACACAAGAGTTTGGAGATATCAAACTGAAAGATAATCTTTTTAAGAACCGGGCCAGCAATGTTTGCGCGCTACAGCAGTGAAATCTTGAGCATTATTGCAAAAAAAAAATAAAAATAATAATAAAAAACCCAAACCCCCCAAAACACTACTTTTTTATATCACATAGATTCTGAATATTAGAGCGGTGTATACATTTAGTTGTGTCTGAACACTTAATACTTCAGACTTCGAATTCAAGTCAACCTTGGCACATTAAGTGAATTAATGATGAAGCTGCTTTTAGGAGGTCCGCAATCTGCAGAGCTTAAAGCAGGCTGGTGAATTTCGCTAATCAGGATAAAATCAAGTGGAAACCAAAGTCTGTTTTTTTTTTTTTGTTTGTTTTTTTTGCTTAGTTTAAACCTTTATATGGAATAAGATTACAGATATTTTTTTCTCCACAACATACTAAATATGCACCAATTTCACATCAATGCAACAGCAGCTTCAATGTGCAAAAATGTGACTTGTTACCTGCTCAAACTTCCATCCATCAGACATTGTGGACACCATTTGCGTGAGCTCCTCCTCCTGACACTGTAACACTCTATATACATGTTTAACTGGGCCCTGTAGTGAGGAGAGGGAAGGTTACATATTGGAGACAAATATATATATATATATATCTATTATTTCCCCTGTCACCTAGAGAATGCACTCATAGCTTACTTGCAGCTTATCTGTATGTGCCTTGTTTTAGTATATTCCTTAAGAGAATGCTAAGGTAACAAGGTTTTAGATCATGATGTCGTAGAAAAAAACTATGTCTTGTTCACAAATACTCTACACCAATCCTTTTATTCCAGGATATCACTGCTAATATAGCACTGGTCGGCAGCATCAAAAGCTGACACAATACCTTGTCAAAAGCTCACCTAAATTCACCAGGAAATGGAGATAGAGCCTTAGGTCGAACAAAAGTTGAATAAACAGCCTTTTACACTCCATGCAATTGCATAATGAGTGTGAAGTAGAGTGTATAAAGTCATCTGGTTTTACTGTATATAGGTTTTGTATTCATTAATTTGTAATGCACTTCAGCAACAGATCGTTTGAATGTACACAGAACAAGTGATATTTTTTTTTTGCTTTTACCTGTGAGGTCCTATTCTCATTGTCCCGGATACGCTCCTTCACTAAACGCACCAATGAGGCAATATTATAAAACTCCGCTTCTTCTAGAACTCCTGCATGCAAAGGGGAAATAAGGACTGTTTATATTGATTTATCTCAGAGTACACTGAATTGAAATAGATCTAATGTTTCCAACAATGCATAATTAGCATAACACAGCTATGCCACCTCCGAGGATGTCTAGTAAGAGATCATATGTGTTTATTATTTATCTCTACAGTGGTATCAGTGCTTTTGCAAAACAAAATTAAAAACGCAAGGAAGCTTTAACCGCTTCACGACCAGTGACTTACCATGTACATCATGCCAACGTGGGCTCATAGGTGCAGTGATGTAACTGGTATGTCACACCTAAAAAAATATCCACATGTGGCGATCGCAGGTTCACGGCTGCTGCTGTCTGCTCAGGTGTCCGGCATCTTAGGGGTTAATAATCATACTCATTTTCCAATAGGGTAGGGATCATGTAGGGTTCTTTGTCGTGAAGGGGTTAAACAAATGACTCAGGTTTCTTTTTACAGATCGTATCACACATTATTTACAAACAGGTGTATGAAATGAAGGGTGCCTTTAAAATGTGATATTACATTTAATAAATATATGCTTTTGGAAAGGCATCGTAACGCACTACAAAGGCTTTGGAATCAAAGGCTTCAACAGAGATGGGATACTCTCCTGGGGGTCAGACAGCTGAAGCAGAAGATGCTGCATTTTCACATAGACTTTCTTTCTCCTCCATAACTGGGTTACACAGGAAATCTCTGGAAAGAGGGGTTAGGTGAACCACTTTCTGGGAGGTACAAGGGATTCTGGGATTACTGGTTAGGGCTGCAATAATCAGTATAGGAAAAGCGAGCGCAGTGTTCTGGGTCTGAAAGAAGCAGCGCAAGATAGCGTTCTGGAGAAGCCTGTGAGCTGAGAGAGGTTTCCCAAGAATGTGCTTAAGTATACCTTTTGATTTTATATTATTATTAAATGTTTTGTGCATGTTATGTTTTATAACCTGTAGCGGTGACGTTATTTAATTTCATTATACGTCTTTCTATACGCTTGTATTTGTGTTTTATTCGTTACGCATTCCCTAAAAGAACAACACTGTAAGAGGGACATAATTTCTTACACAGGCACTACTTCTTTCACAGACAACGCAATACACTATTTACAGTTGTACAGGCTACATTTGTATTTATATAAAAGTCTTCGCCTGTCCTATCTGTGAGCATGTAAAATTAACTGGCCAAATCTTGGTTAGTTAGGTCAGATCACTTTAACTCCTTTTACACCTATAATGACTGATATATACCGTATTGGCTCGGATATAGGCCGCCCCCGTATATAGGCCGCACCCTAAAAGTTTGGTGCTTTTTTAAAGAAAAAGTTTTTTTCTTTAAAAAAGCACCAAAAAAACATGCTGCCACTCTGCCCCCCCCGAGATATGCTACCACTGTCCTCCCTCCCCGAGATCCGCTGCCACTGTCCTCCCTCCCCGAGATCCACTGCCACTGTCCTCCCTCCCCGAGATCCGCTGCCACTGTCCTCCCTCCCCGAGATCCGCTGCCACTGTCCTCCCTCCCCGAGATCCGCTGCCACTGTCCTCCCTCCCCGAGATCCGCTGCCACTGTCCTCCCTCCCCGAGATCCGCTGCCACTGTCCTCCTCTGCCCCTCCCCAACTTACCGGAGCAGACTCCCGGGTGTCTTGCGGGGTCGGCGGGGGACATCTACGCAATACAACTTCCGGCCTATATTCGAGCCAATACGGTATTTAAATATTAATATGTTATCATGCTCCCTAAGGTGTCTGACAGTCTGCACACTACCGCAACGCACCATTCTGTGCTCTATTTAGTTAGAGCCACAGAAATGAAATCAAACACATTACCTTCCTCTGCTAGCTCCTTGTCAAGGATTAGCTTTCCATGCCGTAGATAGTTCAGGATGGGACCAAAGTAGGTAGGGTCCCGATCAATGAGATACGCTCCTGTCTCATCCTAAAGACAAAATAAAAATATTGCCACATTTGCAGTGATGAAAACGTACCGAATACAGAAATGTTTATATACAGCAAATAAGCCGGTAAATGGACAATTTATAGCAATATAGCTCAACTACAGCACTTAAAGAGATGGTTCCCAGCCCCACTACATAATGCATATTAAAGTACTTTGTTAATACTTTAAAGTCCATTCTGCAAAAAAACTGAAAAAAGCCCTTACCTGGGGTAACGTGCCAGGCAAGTAAACTGTTTAATTAATAATTGGGTTCAATTTTACTAGGCACACCCAGCAGGATTACTGTCTGCCCTTTTAATAGAACCTGTTTTGCAATGTGACATAGGATAAAATGTCTCAAAAAGCAGCACATTATGTGGTACTCTAAAGAAGATCAAGATGAGAAACTGTCATTGACATCAGTTTAGGAAGAGTTACAACGCCAGGGACTCACAGTGAGAGCAGTTATCTACAAATGGAGAAAACCTGGAGCAGTGGTGAACCTTCCCAGGAGTGGCCAGCCTACCAAGATCCCTTTCAAGAGACCAACTCTTACAAGAGGTCACAAAAGAACCAAGGCGAACATGCAAAGAGCTGCAATTCCACGGGAGGGTTTTCAAGGTGAAAAACACTGCTGACCAAAAAAAAAATCTCGATTACCCCCAAGACTTTTGCTTGAAAGCACTTAAATGTGGTAGAATAAAAAAAAAGTGGGCCAAAATTCCTCCACAGTCATGTAAGAGACTTATTGGCACCTATAGCAAAGGTATGATCACAGTTGATGCCTCCAAGGGTGGTACAAGTAGTTATTACGTTTAGGGGGCAATTACTTGTTCACATGGGTTATACAGGTTTTGATTGCATCTTTACCTTAATGATTGAAAAGATCATTTAAAAGTTGCATTTTGAGTTTACTTTAGTTGCTTTTCTCTTTTATATTAACATTTTTTGGACCTGAAACATTTAAATGTGCCAAATAAGTAAAAAAGAAAAGAAATTAGAAAAGGGGCAAATACTTTTTGACAGCGCTGTAGAAATGACCCCCTACTCTGAAAAATGGTTCCATCAAATCAAAGGAACACATCCCCCTCACAGGAAATAGCTGGGGTCAGGCGGGCAAGGGGACAAATGCCTATGGATTCTGCAGAACGCACACGTAGCTTAAACAGCAGCACATCAATTACACATACTGCGGTACTCCGATATTGTTCAAATGGCTATGAATAATAATTCTAGGTCCACAATTCTGGGAATGCGCTACAAACCTCTCAGAAGAACAAATTACTCCCTGAAAACGGTTATATATACTTTAAGTCTTGAAGCTCCGTTTATATGCTGCAGGCGTTTTATTTTTTGTTTGATGCTACGTCTGATTTGCTCCCTCCCTATTCTATTCTGATAGTGGACCTGCGCGGGGCTATGGGGCATAATCAGATACAGATTTCTACATGAATAAGTCTTTGACACCTTATCCGAGTCCAGGTCGGGATCCTCCTGACACAACCGGTATAAGAACGACTTGGGTTCCCGACATAGAGTCTGTTTCGTGCTCAAGAAATATGTTCCGCCCACATTTAGTCGGACCCATTTCCCCCCTTTGCGGCTGACAGGCTCCTGTGGTGTTGGGCTGCGCGGGGAACGGGAGCCAGCAAAGATGCCAGGACTCGATGGCCCGCTCCGTGTGCTTGGTATATTCAGGCTGCAAGGGGCTCCAACAAAATCAGCGCCTTCCCGTTGCGGCTCTGCCATGTTGGGTCACACCGGACAGAACCAAGCGTACGCTGGAGCCATAACACCAAAACAATCTGCACAAGATTCTTCCGGTGATGGCGTCACTTCCGAGCGCTTTGACAGCTTAGCACTCATGACGCGATACCCGACACCCTTCACTTTCAGACTACTAGCGCTTTATTGGCCAATTTATCACATAGTGTTAAACGAGTCATTAACTACCCTGTCCCTGCCCAATGTGAGGCACGGCGCAAGCCTTCAATGTATGACATCATCGCGCAGCTGCACAAGGTCATGACGCAAGGACGCAGTGCAAGAATGGCATTGGTATTAATCACATGCTAAATGTTTACCAATCACCGCACGGTTCTTCTTATTTTTTTGACATCTGTTGGCTGATTGGTTAGCCTGCTTTTCAAACCTGTGTTTTTATTGGCTTGTTCGAGGGACTGGCTAAAGCTATTGAGTGACGTTCTTTACAGCGGCCATTGCAATCACCCGGCGAGTGTATCTGGAGGTCGGGTCTTCGACAGAAAGGTGAGACTGATTTTTGTAGCGCTGTATTAGTAAGTCCTCAAGTAATAGTGCGCTTGGTGCGTACAATGACCTTTACATGCTCTTTGAATTACGTTTGTTTCAGAAATTGCATATTTTTTTAATCGGAGGATAGACTTTGACATTGTGGTAGGCAGTGTCTAATATACAAGTGAAAAAACACATACAAGATGACTTTTTATTATTATATGTGGTGTTTGACAGCTGAATGAATTAAAATACGTTCGTTGCAAAATCGCCATATTATAGAACTAATATTAAAACCAGTTTTATATATAACACTTTTCTTAATATTAGTTCTGTCACATGCTGATTTTGCAACGAACGTATTTTAATATCCGAGGCTTTGTATTAATATTCCAGTACAGTTGTAGGCTGCAGCTAATGTCAAAATGGATGTAGGAATTAAACCAAATGTTTTAGTGGAGCGGTAAAAATGCCCATGACTTTTTATTTTCTCAGTGGTGTCCTGACAGTGTAGTAATGGTTGGAGAATAACCCCTTGGTGACCTTGCTGAATTGACTGCTGAATATGCCCTTTGCCACTTTGAATGCCCTCTACATGCTGAAAACCAAGGAGGCGCTTGACATGCATTTACTAACCCGAGTGTTTGCGCGACATTTAAACCTCGTTGTGCTTTAACCCCTTAATGACAAAGCCCGTACATGTACGGGCTCAAAATGCATTGTTTTCAATGGGTTTTGGAACCGCCCATTGTCCTTAAGGGGTTAAGAAAGGGTTGACTTACGTCTTCTATGGCTTGATCTGGGTATTAAAGCTCCTCGAAGGCGGGAAATGCATCCAAGATGATGAGCAATGTTTAAATTCAATTTCATACTGAAAATGTTATATATGTACTGCTGGACATCAAAATAGGAACTGGAGAGCTGTTTCGTCCTTTAATGGGAGGTTGTTATGCCGTCTTTGAGGCTCGGGGTGGTAGAACTACGAGATTTCTGTGGTTAAAAACAAGCAAGTCTTCTGGCTTCTCTGATGGATGTGGATGAGTGTTTAATAATTCGTGCTTTTACTTATTCTTGGTGGAGGGGTTTTCCATCACACCCTTTTCCCCACCATACCTAATTTGATTTGCATGAACCCTAGGGTCCAGCGCCAATCCTTAAAGCCCCTATCACAACCTCCCATTAAGGAAGAAACAGCCGTCCTTCTTTCCTGGGATTTGTTTAAAGGCTGCTAAAGGGATCCATGTATAAAGTGGATATAGAGGCTAATAAGGTGATCATTATGAACCATGTTGGCAAATGCCTACCCAGAATCCCACGCTTTGGTAGAAATGCAAGATTTATGTCGGAAAAGCAAGTCTTGTAGCTTGTCCGGTGGATGTAGATGAGTGTTTTAATAATGCCATATATATATATATATATTATGCACAAAACGTGTGCCTAGTATGTGACAGACTGTAAGCTCACAAGAACAATAGTCATTAAAAATGTCAATATGCAGAATTAACGTTAATTATGTAACGGTCCAACAGAATCTGCTAACCCTATGGCTCTGTTTACGTAGAACTTTGCTGCGTTTGTTTCTTGTGCTCCTATTTTTTTCAACAAAATGTTCTTCTTCTGTAGAGCATAACCATGGCAGGCCGCAGAGCTGCAATCAAGGCTGTAGACTGGATGGCGTTTGCAGAGCGGGTTCCCCCAAATCAAAAAGCAATGTTCAATGCCCTGAAGACCCGCTGTGATACTGCGGCTGCCAAGTAAGAACAGCGGGCATCATCATAATGTGGCATAAGATATATATTTCTTCATTTGCAAGCCAAGTATAAATCGCACCTCTTGAAGTGCTTTTCCGCTCCTCAACAGTGTTGAGGGAAAGATAAATCTCACTGCTTGCATAAAGATTTCTAATTTAATTTGCCAGCTTTAGTTTTAAAGCAGTTATTGCTACAACTAATGTTTATTCTAGTACCACAACTAGACGTTCAACACCGTATGTAATGTTCTCTGTATTTAACGTTCTTAATGTTTTTTATTTAAGAATGTTATGCATCTCATATGGTATTGTTCTGCAAAAAGTTTGTTGCTGAAATGACATCATTTGTAAATTTGTAATTATTGTTTTTCTAGACTGACGTCTCTCCCAGAGAAGCCACCAACCATTGACTGGGCGTATTACCGTGCTGCAGTTACCAAGGCAGGCTTGGTAGATGAATTTGAGAAAAAAGTAGGTTTGTGAAACAATCGTTTTAACTTGATAAACTACTTTCCTTCTCCACCTACAGCACATAACATAAGAGGTCTGATGCATGGTGGGCCATTACGACCGCTGTACACAGGCTTACACTTGGCCAGTAATTGTTCCTGGACCCTCTATTTTGTTCATAAAATATTTTTTTTACTCCCCTTGTTAGATTCAACAACCTACCTTAGAATGGTTATAATGTTAGCACAGAATATTAAATGCCAGGTTAATGGTTTATTTGCCAGTATGGTAGTCGTATGGGGGTTGTAGAAAGTTCAGGATAAGATGCCATGCCTTGAAAAAGTATTCTCATCCCTAGGCATTTTCCATATTTTGTTGCATTACAACCTGGAATTAAAATGGATTGGTTGGGGGTTTGTATCATTTGAATTACACATCTCTACCACTTTGAAGATGGTCTCTTTGTTGCGTCTATGATCAATGCCCTTCTTGCCTGGTCCGTGTGTTTTGGTGAGTGGCCCTCTATTTGCAGGTTTATTGTGGTGCGATTTCTTTAATAATGGATTAAATGGTGCTCCATGGGATGTTCAAAGTTTCAGATTTTTTTTTTTTTTTTTAATAACCCAACCCTGTTTGGAGAACTCCTTGGTCTTCATAGTGTCTCTTGCTCAGTGGTGTTGCAGACTTTTCAGAACAGGTGTATTTATGCACTGAGATCATGTGACCCTTAGATTGCACACAGGTTCACTTTATTTAACGAATTATGTGGCTTCTGAAGGTAATTTTGTTGCACCATATCTTATTTAGGGGCTTTATAGCAAAGAAGGTAATGCACTCACCACTTTTCAGTTTTTCATTTTTTAGATTTTCTTTTTTTTCTTCTTCCTTCTGGAGTAATTCCTTTTTGTTCCTTGTAATGTATCACAATGGGCAATTGGTTAACAAATACGAGTTTTTTTTTTTTTGTTTTTTTTCCCCTTCATCCAGTCGGTCAGAGCTATATGCTCATCCCTGTCCTTGATATCTCTGTAATACCATATTTGCTTGATTATAAGACGAGGTTTTTTCCAGAGCAAATGCTCTGAAAAATACCCCTCGTCTTATAATCAGGGTCGTCTTATAATCAGACCTCACTTACCGGTGCTTCTGAGTCCCCAGTGCTTAGTCCGGGCAGCGTGTAGAGGTCTACGCGATTTGCGTGGAGCTCTACATGCTGCCCGGACTAAGCACCGGGGGCTCAGATGCAGGGGACCTGGATCCTCCTGTGTTATGCGCCCCCCCAACTCAGAAGCTCCGGTAAGTTTGGAGGAGGGAGGGGGAGTGTTTAAATGGGGGGGTGTAAGGCATTTCTGGAGGCAGAGTGCTCTGTGAAATGCCTTTTAACCCCTTTAATGCCACTCTGCCTCCTGAAATGCCTTTTACCTCCCTAAATGCACTCTGCCCCATAATATGCCTTTTAACCCCCTAAATGCCAGAGTGGCATATAGGGGTATAAGGCATTTCTGGAGGCAGAGTGGCACATAGGGGGTCAAAAGGCATATCATGGGGCACAGTGGCATATAGAGCGTTAAAAGGCGTATCATGGGGCACAGTGGCATTTAGAGGGTTAAAAGGCATATCATGGGGCACAGTGGCATATATGGGGTATAAGGCATTTCTGGGGCAGAGTGGCAAGCCTGGGGGCAGATGTGCATAACTGGGGGGGCAGGTTGAAAAAAAAAAAAAAGGAAATAAAAACAAAATATTTTTCTCAATCATAGCTTTTATTAACAAACAATTGTTCACATAGTTTACATGAACTAAGATTTACTGGTAAAACTTTTTTCCTTCAGGGTCGTCTTATATTCAGGCTTTTTCTTTTTTTCATAAGTTAATATTCAGATTTTGGGGGGGTCGTCTTATAATCAGGGTCGTCTTATAATCGAGCAAATACGGTAACCCTCAGTTTACTTTAATCGATTTAGATGACTCACAAATTACTCAGTTTTTGCCCCTTACGTTTATTATGCGATATGTGTATCATTTCAATTTTTTTATTAGTTTATCAGTATGATGTACAAGTTTGTACTGTAATTGGGTGGGATTGAAAAAAAAATATTTGTATCCTTCCTGGTAATGCACAAATAGGAATATATAAACTGCGACTCTGAGGCACTTTCAACTGACTTTGTATTTCTAGTAAAGCCATCATGTTTTTAACTATATATAAATACATGTTTTTACGAATGTTATTAAAAATCCATTTTTTAAAACTATAAAAAATACATTTAAAATATATATAATTTTTTTTTCTCCTTTCAGTTTAGTGCCATTACAATCCCTGAACCAAAGGATACTCAGTCAGAGAAGATAAATGCCCAGGAGCAGGAAGCTGTAAGTAATTTGAACAATTATCCTGCTTAATTTGTTAAACCTCCCGTATAACCCAGCCGATGACTGGTGTTTATCCAGAACCTGATTTTAATCTGAAAAGATATACCGGCCTGATTTTAAGCCGCACTCCCCCCCCCCACAGACTTTAAGTCTTTAAAGTGGGGGTGCGTGGTTTAGCGCAGGGATGGGTAATCTGTACCATCATCTTTCCCCTCTCCCCCCTTCTCACACTATCTACCCTCTCCCCCCCTTCTCACTAGCTACCCTCTCCCTACCCCCCTTTGTAGTTCACTTACCCTGCAGCCCTGTGGTGGGAGCGAAAGGCCTCTGTCTCACTGCTCGCTGTCTCGATAGGCGCGGTTTCACTGCTGAGCGCATATGGTTAGCATCAGCTAAAATATGCATTTGCTTATGTTCCATTGGCATTTACGTTTGTCAATTGTGTTGTATGTACCTGGGCATAATGGTTTAACCAGTGCCTGTATTCGCCTTTTATTCTTGTATTTTTAGGCTAAGAGTGCTGCAACCTACATCCAGGAATCGAAAGCCAGGATTTCTCAGTATGAAAAAGAGGTGAGCATATCATAGAATAAATACATTTGAGTCCTCCTAAAGGAAATATAGTTGGCAATAAGGGGACTGCACCATGGTCTTACATTTTACATATTGGGACATAATCATCTGTTCCTTAGCAGGTCTACAAATTAGGTAAGTACAACCCTAGATTAGATGAAAAACACATAACATAATTTATTCAACCATTATAAAGCCAGAATGGAGAAGCCATGTGTAAAGAACTAAGTACACCCTTACTGCTTCCATAGGAACTAAGATACTAAGTAGCAGACGGGTGCTGCTAATCAAATGCCCTTGATTAATTGATCATCAGTGTGACCACCTCTATAAAAGCAGAAGTTTTAGCACTTTGCTGGTCTGGAGCATTCAGGCGTGTGTTCACGCAAGTAGGAAAGATATCAGTAATGATCTAAGAGAAGCAATTGTTGCTGCCTGTCAATTTGGGAAAGCTTATAAGGGTGTTTCCAAATTCTACAATGCGAGATTATTCAAAGTAGAAAACATTCAAGACCATTGCCGATCTTCCCAGGAGTGGGCATTCCAACAAATCAATCCCAAGGTCAGACTGTGCAATGCATCTCTGGCTCAACAGCCCTTGGCACGCCACACATTAAAGTTTAACAGTACAATTCGTAAAAGTATGGGTTGTTCTGAAGGGTTGCCAGGAGAAAGCCTCTTCTCTCTAAAAAGAACATGGCAGCACGGCTTAGGTTTGCAAAGTTGCATCCGAGCAAACCACGTGACTGCTGGACTAATGTCCTTTGGACAGATGAGTGGAGATGTTTGGGCATAATGCGCAGTGCCATGTTTAGTGAAAACTACACACAATATATCAGCACAAACGCCTTATAGCAACTCTCAAGCTTTGGTGGAGGGGTGATGATTTGGACTTGTCTTACAGCCACGGGACCTGGGAACCTTGCAGTCATTGAGTTGACCATGAACTCCTCTTTATACCAAAATATTCTAGAGTCAAAAATGAGCCCATCTGTCCAACAGCTAAAAATGTGGTTCTACAAGCAATTGAAATTCTCCATTTTGGCTTCATTTTTGTTGAATAAATCATGACACAGTGTAATTACCCGTATTTTTAGACCTGCCAAATAACAGATTGTTATATCCTGATATGTAAAACTATAGAGTTCAGAGGATGTACTCTTTTTTTCACATGACTGTGTGTATGTATATGGCCCTCTCCCTCTCGTCTATATATGTATTTTATATTATAAGTTTGCCAAAAAGATCATCTTTTCCTAAACTGTAATATGCTGGATGATGTCTGAAGTGAAATAGGGCTGTAGTTCTTAGCGGTGTCTATATGTTTTAATTAAATGCCTCTGCAAAAGTAGTGACCAATGGTGTGTGTTTGTTTTCACTTTATACCCCCCCCTTTAATTTCTATAATATTTTTTCTTCCAGTTAGAGAAATTCAGAAACATGATCCCCTTTGACCAGATGACCATTGAAGACTTAAATGCAGCATTCCCAGAAACCAGACTGGACAAGGAAAAGAATGTGTACTGGCCTCACAAACCTATCAGTGAATTGTAAAATCTGAGAACATCATTGTAGAGTCACCAATGTATAGTGGTTCTTTTGTGACTTTGTTATAAGATGTCGTAACTGAATAAAGGCCTGAGATTTATGGTGTATCGGAGATGATCATTACAATATATAAACATGATTGAAGTTGAAGTTGATGGACTAACATTCAAGTTAAAATTAACTGCCCCAAAATGAGGTTGTATAGTTAGTGAATTGTCTTTCTCAAATATGGTTTCCCTTATATGCTTAGAAGGCACAGTTATAACAAATCTGGAGAAGTCTTGCAGTAATTACATTTTATTTGCTGATGCATATAGCTGTGTACCAACAATGAGTGTCTGACTGCAATACATATTCTAGATAAACATGCATTAAATAGAAAACAACGTAATAATCGTAGCTTTTGTCACTTTCTGATGTGACTTCATGTGTCTGGCAATGCTGATAGCATATAGGGTTATTCCTTTTATTGCAATAGCATTATTGATATCCCAAAATGTGAACAGTTGGTACTGTAACTGTACCTAGGAGAAACTGTTAAGGAAAGTGCCTACAGGGTCCATTTTAGGATGACTGTGACGTAAAATATTGTGACCAGTAGGAGGTGAACGTAAAAGAAAAGTTTTTCAAGGCTGTGCAGAAGAACGTCTTTCTCTTTCTCTACCTGCTCTGTACTTTTCAGGGTAAAAATCTGATCTCTCGCTAGTTGTGTGTCTTTGTTGATTCTTCGTAGTAGACCGCACACCCCATCTTCTGTTCCTTGATTCTCATACTCTGACTTCACATCAGTTGAGCTGGTTTTGTGCCCTGGCAGAAAAGATAAATATTATTCCTGATGTCATATAAGTGTATGTAATGCACTACAATACCTTGTTCTTTCTCCTGAATAGTACTACAATTATTTGCATTCATATATATATATATATATATATATATATATATATATATATATATATATATATAAATTAATTAGTGTGTGTACACAAAGTGGTAAACCATAGGCAGACTGGACAGGTAGAAATCATGGCCTTCTAGGGTAGTGCTCCTCAAGGCACACCTAATAGTCCAGGATTTAGGTATTACTTAGGTGTGCCTAAGGTATTCATTTTTTTTAACCTGTTAAGAACCAGGTGGTTTATAAAAATGTAAAAAAAAATTGTACCCTTCAAGACCAAGGCTGTTTTTCTCCTCTCCTATTTAGTGTATCCAAACAAGATTTTTTTTCTTCAGGGCAAGAAGGACTTTCTTTTAAATACCAATTTTTTGATCATATAATCTAACTTCCTATGAAAAATTAAAAAAAAAAAACTTATTTGAAAACTCATTTACTCTCCTACAAAAGCTAATGAAAAAAACCTGCAAAATAAATTCTACTATTGGTCCTGAGTTTAGAAATAACCAATGTTGTTGTGTTATTGGAAGTTATAGGGCAATAAGTACAAAACCAAGTGCAAGCCCCAAAACCATTTTCTTTGGAGATCTGGTCATTCTGCCCCATGTACCATTTGGAAGCCGGCCAATGCAATTTACCTCCTCAAACCATATAATTTTAAAAGCTAGACACCCCAAGGTATTTCAAATGCTGGTATTTTAAGCCGTACCATGCACTAATTCTACTACCACCATTTTTCACACGTAGTGGTAGTAATTTATTTTGTGTGTTTTTTTTGTTTTGTTTTTTTAATTATAAATTTTAATTCAGGTGTGAATTTACAGCTCCTGCTATTTGTCACTGCCACGCATTATCCCAATATATGCTCAGCAGCATTTCCTGAGTACAGTGATAGCATCAAGGCATGGGTTTGTCGGGTTGTTTTGGAGGTAAAATGGAACTTTAACATATAGGCATGCAATTGGTCATTAAGTGACTGCTTTTTCTGTGAGGTGCCTGACTGTTAGGTGTTGAGAAGCACTGCTTCTTGGGTACAACATTCATGCCACAGTTGTTAAGAGTTGTGCAGGTTTATTTTCAGAACGAAACAAAATTAAAATAAATCTACAAAAGCCTTGCTCAGTACTGTGTACTAGCTTTATACAAAGCAGATTTCTGTACTGCTTCAAACGATCACAAGTTTTTTAACCAGGGCAGGACTGGAAATTTCAAGGTACCATTATTTGAAGAACACATAACTCAAAAACAAGATAAACGATAATACCACTAATGCTGAATAATATTATGATGTATGAAATTTTGTTTTAAATAAATTACTGAAAACAAAGAAAATGAAATAGTATCATAACTCCTCAGCATCCGTGTATACTGGATAAAGATGACATCAGTGTGAGGCAGACAATACAAGTTAGAATCTTATGTGGTGGAATTGGGAGTACATCAGTACACTAAAAAAACAATCAAGTCTGACACCCAAACACACACACCGAGAAGGACTCTGCCACACACACACACACACACACACACACACACACACACACACACACACACACCAGAACAGGCTCTGCCACACTGACACCCAGACACACACACCAGGACATGCTCTCCCACAACCACTCCCAAACACACACACCAGGACATCGCTGGAGAATTCTTTTTTGTTACTCCATTTTTTCCCCTTGTATTTAAATTTTGAAAAGTGCTCCTGTGCTGAGTTTGCAGGCTAGACTCAAATAGATTCCATTCCCATCCTTGCCCCTGCTTTTAGGCATCATCCAAGGTCAGCAAGGGCCACGACAGGAACCAGGGATAAGGTAAATAATAGAAGCAAGAAAGGGACCATTTGTTGTGAGATTTGTTGTGGGCATCGGCAAAATGTATAATATAGAGATTAACAGAAATGCTTATAACATTTTTAATAAATATCCTAATACGATGGATCTAGCGATGAATGGCATACACGGGCTTTGTGTCTCAGATCGGATCGTATATTTCAATCGGCGCAGATCTCTCATATGGTTGCGGGCACTCCTAAAATAACGGCCCACCCCAGTTGAGATAGCCTACCAGGCCAGTCCAACCCTGGGTTTAACAAACCTTTCTCAAGCATTGTTCGGTTGTGTTACACTGCTTTGGCTGTTTTGCTCTCCAGAAATCAATCTACATTCTGCCTCACACTTTCAGCAGCCTGTAATTTACAGGTTCTTAAAGCTGCTAATTGGAAACATTTGAGGGAGTATAGAGTATGAAAGACTCTGGGTGCTAGATACATTCCATCTATATACTTGTATGTTTCATTAAACTTTATCTTAAGAGAGGCCTCTTGCAAGATATCACAGCTTTCCTTAAACACCACAAGCCATTTGCTAGCCATCATCTTAAGAGAGGCCCCTTGCAAGTTATCAAAGGTACTCAACCTCATTTGGACTACTTTGGCAAATGTACAAGCAAGTCTTATTATTTAATATTTGTCTTATTAAAAATGTTTTCCTGTGTATGTACCAAACGTATTTTGGGAACACTGTTTTTTTCTGGCCAAATGCTATTTACCTTTTCAAATGTACATTCCTTTCCTAATAATCCCCTCTCCTCTTTCCCTTCCGATAGCTTTACTGAAACACAGCAAGAAAATAATATATTTGAGTAATAGTACCTTTTTGGAGAAGGTCAAGTTTGTCCAGTGAGGGTTCCTTAGGGTGAATTTTACCTCCGATATATAATATCAACATAAGTTCGAGAATCTCTAATACCATTGAAATAAATGTTCCAGCAAAGAAAATCACTGTATTGGAGACAGGTACAAGAAATTAAACATTAAAAACTTATTTTTCTGCTTTAAATCAATTTAAGTTTTCACAGAATGTTTTGAGATAGCTGCATATTTGCCATGGTTATGTAAATAGCTCTGTTATACATTCCTTATCAGACTACTAATAAGTCAGAGGGACACTCTAAAACATGAAAGTCGATGAAGGAAAAACTTCATTAGGTAAAAAGAAATTGCCGTAAACATATACATATATACTTATATAGGCTAAAAAAGACATGTGTCCTTCAGCCTTTCCCATATCTGATAATTGCTGTAGTTCCAAAAGAAGGCAAAAAACCTCAGTATGTGGCTCTTTCCAATTTTGCAACAAACCAGGGGAAAAAATCCTTCTTGACCCCAGAATATCAGTCAGATCTCTCCTTGGATCAATGCTTGATTATAAGACAGCCTCCCAAAATGTATATATATTAATTTTAATGATTGAGAAAAATGCATTTTTTGTTTTTATTTCCTTTATTTGCCAATCTGCCCCCCCAGTTATGCACATCTGCCCCATGGCTTGCCACTCTGCCCACACAGAAATGATCCAACTTTGATGTAATGTCCTTAAAACAAGTCACAATAAGGCTCAGTAGTGTGTGTGGCCTCCACGTGCCCTTATGACCTTCCTACAATGCCTGGACATGCTCCTGATGAGGTTGCAGATGGTCTCCTGAGGGATGTCCTCCCAGACCTGGACTAAAGCATCCGCCAACTCCTGGACAGTCTGTGGTGCAACGTAGCGTTGGTGGATGGAGCGAGACATGATGTCCCATATGTGCTCAATCGGATTCCAGTCTGGGGAACGGGCGGGCCAGTCCATAGCATCAATGCCTTCCTCTTGCAGGAACTGATGCCCTTACCAAAAAAATCACTGCAGTTTTTCTGAAGTAATACTGCAGTTTTTTGGACATGAAAAAACTGCAATACTGCACTTTTACTGCAGTATTACTGCACATTTACTGCAGTTTTACTGCATTTGTACTTCACTTTACTGCAGTGTTACTGCACATTTACTGCACTTTTTTTATATTGCAAACCTACAGTTGTACTTCAATGTACTGCAGCTTTATTGCTTTTGTACTTCCGTACAAAAACAACTGCAGTAACACTGCAGTACAGTGAAGTACAAATGCAGTAAAACTGCAGTAAATGTCAAGTAATACTGCAGTAAAAGTGCAGTATTGCAGTTTTTTCATGTCCAAAAAACTGCAGTATTACTTCAGAAAAAATGCAGTAATTTTTTAGTAAGGGACACACTCCAGCAACATGAGGTCTAGCATTGTCTTGCATTAAGAGGAACCCAGGGCCAACAGCACCAGCATATGGTCTCACAAGGGTTCTGAGGATCTCATCTCGGTACCTAATGGCAGTCAGGCCACCTCTGGCAAGCACATGGAGGGCTGTGCGGCCCCCCAAAGAAATGCTACCCCATACCATTACTGACCCACCGCCAAACCGGTCATGCTGGAGGATGTTGCAGGCAGCAGAACGTTCTCCACGGCGTCTCCAGACTCTGTCACGTCTGTCACATGTGCTCAGTGTGAACCTGTTTTCATCTGTGAAGAGCACAGGGCGCCAGTGGCGAATATGCCAATCCTGGTGTTCTCTGGCAAATGCCAAACGTCCTGCACGGTGTTGGGCTGTAAGCACAACCCCCACCTGTGGACATCGGGCCCTCATATCACCCTCATGGAGTCTGTTTCTGACCGTTGAGTGGACACATGCACAATTGTGGCCTGCTGGAGGTCATTTTGCAGGGCTCTGGCAGTGCTCCTCCTGCTCCTCCTTGCACAAAGGCGGAGGTAACGTTCCTGCTGCTGGGTTGTTGCCCTTCTATGGCCTGCTCCACGTCTCCTGATGTACTGACCTGTCTCCTGGTAGCGCCTCCATGCTCTGGACACTACGCTGACAGACACAGCAAACCTTCTTGCCACAGCTCGCATTGATGTGCCATCCCGGATGAGCTGCACTAACAGAGCCACTTGTGTGGGTTGTAGACTCCGTCTCATGCTACCACTAGAGTGAAAGAACCGCCTGCATTCAAAAGTGACCAAAACATCAGCCAGGAAGCATAGGAACTGGGAAGTGGTCTGTGGTCACCACCTGCAGAACCACTCCTTTATTGGGGGTGGTCTTGCTAATTGCCTATAATTTCCACCTGTTGTCTGTTCCATTTGCACAACAGCATGTGAAATTGATTGTCCATCAGTGTTGCTTCCTGAGTGGACAGTGTGATTTCACAGAAGTGTGATTGACTTCGAGTTACATTGTGTTGTTTAAGTGTTCCCTTTATTATTTTGAGCAGTGTATATTCGGGGCCAATACAAACCATTGTGTGGAAATCTGTTCATAAACAGGACTATGCATAGGACACGTGGCCATGCGTTAAGATGGGAAGAAAGGAGATTTAGTCTAAGGCAGAGGAAAGGTTTTTTTACAGTAAGGACAATAAGGATGCGGAATTCTCTGCCTGCAGAGGTAATTTTATCAGAGTCTGTACAGATGTTTAAACAGCAACTGGATGAATACTTGGAAAAACATAATATTCAGGGATATAAACTTTAATTATGGGGAAACAGCTTATTGATCCAAGGAGAAATCTGACTGCCATTTTGGAGTCAAGAAGGAATTTGTTCCCTGGTTAGTGCAAAATTGAAAAGAGCCAAACTGGGGTTTTTTGCCTTCTTTTGGATCCACAGCAGCCTATATAACTATGTAATCTCTGTAGACAGATATTGCCAGTAAAATGGGTCATCCTGAGGAGCTCAGTGATTTTAAACGTGGTACTATCATAGAATGCCATCTTTGTGAAATTCCTTCCCTGGTAGATTTGCCTCGATCCACTGAGCTATTATTAGACTTGGGCGACAAAGGAAAGTTAGTTTTTGTGTTTGTTTTCAGGGGAAAATTTTCTTCACATTCAATAAAATTCATTCATCTCCGTCTTCAACGAAATTCATCCAACATTTTAGTTTTCGGAAATCACATTCGTTTGTCTGGTTCCCGTGGAAATGTAGGAGACATAAGGTTAAACTTCACAAACGCGTAGAAGTTCCATAGGGAGCTTGGGAACAATGGATGGAAGAAAGAGGGTCAAAATTAGCTTAGGGTTACGTTTAAGGATAGTAGGGGACTAGTTAAATAATTTTAAATAAAATAACCTATTTATGATCTTAACTAAATCATAATTTTAGAGAATCTTAGACAGTGCGAGAAATGACAGACCTCTGAAAGGGGGGCCACGTCTGGCATTTTGCAGGGCTGGGGCCGAATCCTGACACAGTGTGTTTTTCTGGGCCCTGTTCTGCATAATGACTTGTTTTTTTTATGTTTTTGAGCTGCATCACAGCTAAATTCTCTTGCATCTATCTGAGGCAGGATGTTATGCAGACTTCTGTGATAGAGACCATATCTGTGAACACTTGAATCAGCATTTGGATAAACAGCTATGGCCCTATTATATTTGGATATTTGGATGTGTCCCTAGTATTTCCTCCATCAAGTTTGCCAGAGTGTGTTCCCTTATTTGTGTTTTTTGTCATGTTTGTTTTTTGTTTCCAGGCTGTCTTTAAAAAGGTCTAAATTGTCAGAGAACAATCATAATCTCAAAAAACAGTGGCTAATACCAATTCCTGGGTTTGCAGGTAGTTTCAAAAATCATGTCCCAGATTGTCCCTACAGACTTTTTCTATGCACAAATCTTGTCCAGAATCAATCTAAATAATGGAAGTTGCAGAAAAATAAGTTGACTATTCTTAAGAGGATGAAACATCTATTTTCCTCGGTGGATGACCGTTGCAAAGTTTTAGACTGTACCCAGTGTGGTTTCTAAGCGACTCTAGTCACAAGTCTCAAGTCACTATTCTCATAAAAAATGTACAAGGACAGCTGCCAAGGGCTGAAAGCTCCACATGAGCACATACACAGGTGCCCTTTTCTCCACTGTTTCTCTTTCACTCATCTGGCTCACCTCTGTGTGCGAGACAATGAGCTGAGGCAGAAAATGGAGAAAAGTTCATTGTATCCTTCCACCTTCTTAAAGCGGATCACTCCACAAACAAAGGCTGTTTGTACATTCATATGCAGGAGATTGAGTGGGGACAGTATGCTTATCAATGTGCTTGATATATTTATGATAAAATCTATACTGTTATGCCTACAGCAGATGAAGAAACACTTAACCAATTACATCTCGAAAGTCAGCTCTGCTATGGGTGTTTTATTGTAATGCAACTGTTATAATTGCAGGTAAGAATCATTTATGAATCAAAATGCTGCTAGGTCAACCCTTAGATTTTGTTAGTGTGTACGTTGTCAAAAAACAATGTTTTTTCTTTCTCTTTTCTAATGGAAGGGTAGGAGAAGTCTGGTGTCTAGAGATTCTGAAGCCAGGCTGAGGTTCTTTCTGCAGGAGTGGACACACTCATCTCAGATGGGTGCATTTAGGGTAACATTTCAATGGACTACAGAAGTACACCCTGAGCATGTTATGTGATGGCCAGAGTGCTGTGTGGACTGGCCCTTGAATCTTTGATAAACGCATTTGCTTGGAAGAGCATCTTGGTTCATATTAATGTCCAGCATTGGGGGTTGGACACATCTCCTTTTTTTCTGCCCAAGTTGAAGCTCAGGATTATTGTAGACTGGAGAATTATAGACCTCAAATTCACGATGTAGACCTTGGTAGTCTTGTCTGTAGGGCCCAACTCTCAATTCACAGGTTGTACACATGAGGGAGAGAAATGCAGTATATTCAGCTTTAAGTTGTCTCCTTAAGATTGTCATCAGCTGCTTTTGTCTTTATAAGAAAAATGTAGATTCTTGCCATGATACTAGATACCGTGATGAAGACAGCTTTCCTACTAGAAGTGAAAGAGGATTAGAGGAAAGAGGACTAGTGAAGATGTTCACTAATCGGAGAGTGTCAGTCCAGTTTAAGGAATATCACAAAGATCTTGGGGCTCTTGAAATAGGGTTGTTACAGTTACTCAGTTTGAGAAGAGTCCATCAAGTCCAACCCTTCCAAATCTGTTGCTTTAAAAATAAACT
Organism: Spea bombifrons; assembly: GCF_027358695.1. Taxonomy (NCBI): domain Eukaryota; kingdom Metazoa; phylum Chordata; class Amphibia; order Anura; family Pelobatidae; genus Spea; species Spea bombifrons. Next base: position 4,660,007 of record NC_071099.1, read on the forward strand.
TGTATCCAATATTTACCCAAAGGTTTAAACAATCCTGTCTTGACTCAATATGTCCACATGGACAGTCATTTTCAGACAAAAGAAAAGCCTGAATATAAGACTACCCTATCGTAAAAAAGTTTTACTTGTAAATACTAATTCACATGTAAACTATTTTTTATATTTAATCATTAAATATGATTGAGAAAAATGCATGTCTTGTTTTTATTTCCTTTTATTTGCCAACCTGCCCCCCAGTTATTCATATCTGCCCCCAGATATGCCTTATATGCTACTCTGCCCCTCAGATATGCCTTATACTCCCCTATTTGCCACTCTGGAGGATGTCTGCGCAAATCATGCAGACGTTCACAGCTGCCAGAGGGGAGGATTCAGGTCCACTGTAGCGCTGCGGGGGATCTGGATCTTTGTTTTGTAGTCAGACCTCTATTTGAGGTCTGAATATAGTACAACCTTGAATATAAGACGATGGGTATTTTTCAGAGCATTTGCTTTGTAAAAAAAACCTTGTCTTAGATCCAAACAAATACGGTAATTAAAATTCAGTCCAGCTATTGGACATTAGTAATATATATCACCAGACACAAGGGTACAAAAAATTGGCTCTTGTTAAGCTATTTGGATTAAATGTATTCTTTATCTGAACCAAATATGTCCTGACACTCTGGAATTCATAACACATTCTGAGCAGACAGACAATTCTTTCTTGAAACCTCTTACACATTTCAACAGAAAACTACCCACACAAAGGCTTCTGGTGGCTGTAGTCCATTTTACGTGTTCTCTGACTTATGTCACTGATGGATGTCAGAGTTCATCTAAACCCTGCCTGTCTGAATTAGACAGATTTGCATCTGAAAGATTTTATGCTAAAGAAGAGTCTTGTCTTTGGAAGTAATACAGCGCTTGAAGTGTCCCCTCAGTGGCAATAATCCACATATGAAGCGGGAAGCTGCAGCTTGGAAATCCTCTTTCATGCATCTGTCTAAAATGGAAACAGGCTGCAAAAATCTCTTTATATAAAAATACATGCAAATAGTTTATAGTGATGTCATCTCTTACCTACCACTGGAGATTTATTGGCAGAGACTGGAATAACGTCATTAAGAATAAGAGACAGAACAGATGTTTCGAGGAGGACTGTAAATTTGATACTGATCTTTTCATGATAAGCATTGGGTATGAAATAAGACAGAATGTTAAGAATTTTCAAGGAGCAGACAGGCAAGATCACGTAGAGGACACACAGGCTTGAATGTCGCTTCATGATCATCTAAAGCAAAATGAAAAAAGGTAGATGACTAACAGTGATTAAAAAATCAACCATAAAAAGTGAGCTACATGATTTCTATCATTCAGTCAAGATTGTTTTAACCCCCTTCCTGACAATGGCCGTTTAAACATTTCTGTGGTACTCATGTTTTGCTGTAATTGAACCCACACAAGTTATATATTGTGTGTTTCAGCACAATAAGATGTCACTATTTTGATTATATCATATAACTTACTATTAAAAAGGTAAGAAATATGGTGAGAAACATTGACTTTTCTGACTTTTACTTGAAAAATCTTTAACTCATCTATAAAAAGCTAATGAAAAAACAGTTTTTATGGGTTTTTTTTTGGCTTTTTTCTGCAGGTTATAGGGCAATAGTTACAAACCATTTTTTCCAAATCTGGTAATTCTGCCCCATGATGGCATGTGCTATTTGGAACATCTTTGAAGCCGGCTAATGACACCCCAAATGCTATTTCACACAATTCAGGTGGGGGTTTACAGCTACTGGTATATGCCACTGTCAAACAACATCCCAACATGTGTTCAGCAACATCTCTTGGGTACAGTGATACCACTCGTTCATGGGTTTGCCTAGCTGTTTAGAGGGGAAAAAGGGCCACATTTGGGGCATGCACATTTTTCAATGTTGAAGTTTGACATTTTCTTTATTTCACTAGAGTTTGGACAAGGGTCATTGCTAGGTCTCCAAAAGATCCAGCTCTAGAGCCCATCGTATATTTGATAGCAGAGGAGTCTGTGGTTGCTGTGCACACTGTACACACAAAAACATATATATATATATATATATATATATATAACTTGTGCCTATCTGCAACCGGTACATCTGCTTTAGAAATCCCTTTTTAACTATATAACATGTACATAATGAGTTGCTCAGATTCCACCCACAGTGGTCTCCTCTCAGAGTCTCAGGTCTCCTCTCAGTCAGAACTCCTGCCCTTCTGGCTTATGTACACTCCTTGTTTATGCTCTTTCCTTTAGGCTCAAAACAGTAACGGATAGACTGTTAAAATACACACATATACTCTACTTTTACAAATGCTTTCCCATAAACACATGCATACAAACGCACATTCACACTTGCCTTTACACATAAACATGCAGGATTACACTTGCCCTTGCATGTACATACTTGCTTGCTCTAACATACAAACACTTTCAAAACACATACACACTTTTCTCTCCCCTTTCTCATAATTTCTCTCCTATCTCACGATGCATCCTCTCTTTAATCATCTATCCCCTCGTTACCCACTTTACTATCCCCTTTCTATTCATCTCCTCCCTTCTCTTTAATCCTCCCCTTCTCTTTAGAATAGAGCACCCTGTCTGTTCAACCCATCTCAAAGTTTATAGTAAATCCATTAAGTCATTGCTGGTCTCTATAATAGCTGCTGACATCGAACCAGGTACCAATGTGAACAGCAGAGAATGTTATCAAGGTCAGGTTAGTCATACATGGGAGGAAAACAGCATGGCATGCAAGGAAAATCCAAAACCAGGCCGAATGTCGAATACCAGATAATCAAAGGGTCCAAAACAAGGTACAGAGGGTAGAGGAGAACGCATAAACAGAGTCCAGAGCCAGGATTCAGAAGACAGAAGACAATACTAGCAGGAAGCAAACATTGGGAACAAACAACTCAGAGGCCAAGAAAAAATAGTAATGCAAGAGAAGCTATGAGCAGCCCTGGTATATATAGGCTCCTGATTAATCAATGAGCCACAGATATGTCAGGAACCAGAACAAGGGCAACAGGGGACATGGAAAGAAAGGAATCCCAGCCACCACATAGCCTTCTAGGGGTGACATGGACAGGTGAATAACCTCCCTTGCTTAGGTTTGCTGGTTCTTATCCTAGGTTTCCTGACATTTAATCTGCACAACCAACCATTGGATTTGTAAACAAAACAGCACATTTTTTTAGCAAGTTTTACTAAGCTATGGCATCTCATTCAGCATTCTACAACAACACAGATGACTTGTTGCTCGGGTTCTTACCTGCCTTCAAGTAAACTACCGTATATACAAAAATGGAGAATTGTGTATTTAAGATGATTAAAGTGGCCCTTTCAGGCTTTATCACTGTGGATCCTAAGAACATTAAAGCCCTCTATGATCTGTCAAGACCAGGGCCAGACTTGGAATTAAAACCATAATAACCATATAACCGTAATAATATAATACAATACCAGCCCTTTCATGACACCATTATTGTGCACACAATCTTTGTTTTAGGCAGCACTCAAATTCTTGGTGCCCACCAGATCCAAAACAAAAAAGTTAAAATAAAACAATTTCACTCAGCACACAGCACATTTGTGGGGTTACATGACACACACAAAGCATGCATTTTTGAAGTATATTTGAATAGTTCTGATTTAATATCACTGTGGCACATGAGACCACGTATGGGTTACACAGGAAAAAAGGTTGGAATACAGCACTCAGTAGTAAGATGGTGCACGAGCCAGGGTACCACCAAGTCCTTCAATAAATCCAAAATAAAGAAGCAGAGGCTCAGCTTCTTTACCACGTATGGGTTGTGACCAACTTGGAGAGCACCGGTATAGTTCAAATAATGCTAAATAATATTTTTAAGTATTAAATTATTATTTTTCTATTTTATTTTAATAATTGTAATAAATTACTGAAAATAAAGCTCTATAAAAGTTCTATATAAAATCTCTTTTTAAAAAAATTATAGCTAGAAATGCTTAAAATTGTTTGCTAGACAGTCTGCAAAATGGTACAAATTATTCTTTAGAGGTAAACATATGTAAAACACTTCCTAAACACACACACTCGCGGTAGAATTCCCAGGTATGGGCAATGTCAGGGCAGTGCCAAAGCAGGTGAATTATACCCCAAAGTAGCAGGGCAGAAGCAGCTCTGCAGCTTGCATGCTGCTCGAGATACAATGAGAACCACATGGAAACATAGAGATTAATCGAATAACATGTGCAAACACTATGTTGCGGGTATAGATTAAACGGGAACTACATAGAAACAGAGATCAACTGAATAATATGTAGAAACCCTGCATTTCAGATATAGATCAAATGGAAACCAAGTGGAAAAGAAGAAATCAACTGAATATCACATGCAAATCCTGCATTCCAGTTCTAGATCAACCAAGAAACAGAGATTGGTGGAAATGCTTATATCATTTTTTCATAAATGTCCTAATATTATCTACAATTTTCAAAATAAAAAATAGTATGTATGTGTCTGGAAGCTGTTAAGAGTGTGTTAGTGAATGTGTGTGTATGTGTAAGTGAAGAGCTGCCTCTCACCATCATCACACCCACCCACATCAGAATTCATATAACTAATGTCCCTGTGACGGACTGACCAGGGACCTCAGGTTGTCCCTCTCCACCAAGAGCGACTTCTCCCTTCAGGACAATAATTCCCTGCAATCCGAAGGCAATATCCCCAAGCAAAGTAAAGGGATATCACTATCCAGTACCCAAATAACCAGACAAGACTAGTCTTTAGAGTCTCTTATGATTTACTAGGGCCCATAGTCTGTAGTAAGGCGGCTGGCACTCAGTCCCCTCCAGGAGCCCATGGCACGGAGGCTTCCGTGACATGTCTCCCCCTTCGCAAAGAGACTAACACAGGAGGAAACCCCAGACGGGTTGACTCTGAAGTTAGTCAGTCCATCCCGTCCCAACTGGTCCCCTAGCACAATTGACCCTACAAGTGCAGTGTTCACCCGGCCAAACTCTGCCTCTCCCGATGAACATACCAGCCACTGGAGAGAAGTGCCAACTACCCCTTCTCCCTGGAGTGATGCCACCTGCATCCCCTCCCTGGTGATCCTGCTCGAGGGATGGGCCGGTTGCACATGTTCTCAGGCACTTGCTCAGCTTCTGAGGAGTGACAGTGCCTGTGTCCGCTCCCTGGTGCTCCTGTTGCCACTGGGGAGGAAGGACAGGTTCCTCCGCTCCCGGACTTGTGAGCTGCCGCTGGGGAGACTGGCCGGCTGCGCCATCTCCCATGCACTCACCCAGCCTCTGGGGAGTGATGTCACCTGCACCCCTTCCCTGGTGCCCCTGCCGCTGGGGAGATGGGCTGGCTGCGTCGTTTCCCAGGCCATCTGTCAGCCGCTGGGGAGGGAGGACGATATCCTCAGCTCCCTCAATTGGGATCTGCCGCTGGGTCGGGAGGATAGGTTCCTCCGCTCCCGGACTTGTGAACTGCCGCTGGGGGGATGGGCCGGCTGCGCCATCTCCCGGGTACTCACTCAGCCGCTGAGGATTGATGCTGCCTGCATCCCCTCCCTGGTGCTCCTGCTGCCACTGGGGAGATGGGCCAGCTGCGCCGTCTCCCAGGCCATCTGTCAGCCGCTGGGGAGGGAGGACAATATCCTCAGCTCTCTCAATTGGGATCTGTTGCTGGGGAGGGAGGACAGGTTCTTCTGCTCCCGAATCCTCTACCTGCATTCCCTCCCTGGTGCTCCTGCTCGAATGCCAGCTCTTCTGCTGGGCTGGTGCCAGTGGAGACCTCAGTCCCATCCACTAACACATACTCTGGAATAGGCTGTTTTTCCAAGCTCAAACAGCTCTTGTCCATATACTTGAATCCGGAGCCAATCAACCTCTCTAATCACTGCAAGGATCACCTCCACCGGAGTTTTGGTCCTGTACAGAGACAAAAGCTGTCGGGCCTCCGTCTCTGCTCCAGATGGGTCCATCAGCTCTGCATAGCTCACCCCCATTCTATTTCCTGAAGATTGAGCCTGGTTTGGAATGTCCCTCAGACTAAGAAACAATCCCAGTATCAGTCCTGGAGAAGTCGGATCCCGTCGCTGCCAACCAGTACAGTCTCTTATGATTTACCAGGGCCCATAGTCTGTAGTAAAGCTGGAACTCAGTCCCGTCCAGGAGCCCACGGCACGGAGGCTTCCATGACAGTCCCCAACCACCATATTTATACCTCCCACCACCATCATCCTCATCATCTTCCTTCCTACCATCATTTACATAATTTACCATTATCACCCCATATTGCACCAAAATTATCCCCATCTCTATACTTACCCAGTATTATTTCTCCTTCATCTTCATATCCTCCTCCAGCATGCCCTGATTCATATTCTTGTATGTGTGTGTTAATCCCCTCACCTCTCTGTCCCCGATTTCTGAACCTGGCAGTACAGCCTTGTGTTGTGTGTGCTAGTCAGCATATCGCCAAATATGACATCATATCCAGTGTGGCACTGACTAGCAGAAGTGCAATGTATGGGAGCTCTGCAATGTATGGCTGCGTCTGCAGCCACACATATAATTGGAAGGTCAGGCTCAAGACCTCCCCAACTGAGGCAGTATACTGGGCGATTTCCTGGTATCTCGTTAGGCCAGTCCAGCCCTGGTCAAGACAATCAATGACTCATTGGGTTTACTAACTTCTTCAGAAAGGTTATCACAGGGTTCTATCACAGGATTTACCAAAAAACACATGTTGGTGGTCTACAACAGCACAACATACATTTAGAGAACCTGAAACATTTTGTTTGGCCACAGAAACCTTCATATAAACCCAGCTCCTGGTTATAACGTAGGTCAAAGTTTGGCTGTTGAAAGCATGCTTGAATTATCCTGTCTTTTTAAAAGCTAGGCCCCAGATATATTGGCCCAGTTACCATTACCCAGGTACCCACTACTTTTTAACTCACTTATCAGTATTCCATGTAAATCTACTAAAACCCTAGACACCAGATCCCACCTGACACAGTAATTGTTGATGACTCCATGAAAAAATCTTGATCTCACATACCTGCAGAGGAAAACTGAACTTTGTAATTTATTGGAATGCATATGAACCCAAGGAACATTCCCGGGAGCCTGCTTTCACTTTTCATGCCACTATAAGCTTCCACCTTCTACTTCTTATGCTACCTGACATGGCTTGAGGGATGGGAAACTGGCACTAGGGTTTGAAAAATGATTTTCTTCTGATTTCTCTGGTGTGGAAATCTTCCTGCCACTGATTTTCATACCTGCACCAGATATTTATATTTAACCTAAAAATATTTAAAAATCACATATTTTAATGTATTTAAAAGAGGAGGGGCATGTAAACAGTACAGAAATTCTAGGGTAGGGGCAAAAGGAGAGTGACCATTGTGACCATTCAAGGCTGCATGCACAATTTTGGCTGACAGTACACTATATATGATTTGTGAGCGTCTGTCTGTAATATTCTGTTCCACTAAGATGTTGCAGAATTCCCAATCTCCAAAATCCAAGAGGAAGTGCTTGCTGTCTATCAGCATCTCAGATGAATTTTTGCTTGGCTTCAGAATAATGTCGTTAGCTGTGAAGGTAAAACAGTAGAGGGTATAGAAATTATAATGTACAACAACATAGACCAGAGGACAAACAATGCACAATACAAATTAAATACCACAGGAGAGGCATGGGCGTCCGGGGGGGCTACCCCATGAAATTCAAAGAGCCTCACTGGAGCAGCAGCAGTAGGGGAGGGAGAAAGAGAGGACTATTTAGCGTAGGCCACCTAGACACAGAAAGAAGAAAAACACCTGGTAGCCAGGTGGAGTGCAGCAAAAATGTTTGTATTTAATTCTGTACACCCCATGCTGTCAGAGTTGTTTGGTCTGTTCTCTTGCACCCCTCCCTCCAGCTGATCACCTTCCCTTTACTATGGCGGCTGAACCTTGTAAATGAGTTTCCTCCTTTGCCTGGGCAAAGACACAGTTTGCATGCTACAGGCACATGTTGTTTATTTCAAACATGTAGTTCAGCTAGGGTTAGTTAATACTACAGCTGTTGAGACTACATTTCCAATAATTCTCAGGCAGTCTGGTATGATAAGCATTATGGAAACTACTCCGCAACTGACGCGTCAAAGATTAGCACTTATAACATTATGGATGTTGCTACTCTCCGGATCTGTAACAGCGCGTCCTGGGGTGGGTGTTTGGTGTCGCAGAATGCGAAAGTTGGCATTGAGGCATTACAGCAACACATTTTAAGCAAAGAAAGTAATCATCACTTTCTAAGCTTGTTTAAAAAAATGACATGTGTGTAAAAAGTGAGAGAACCAGTAAGAGGAATAGAATAGTGCACCGATAAAGTAATTAGCTGTAATGACTTTCCTTTTTGTCTGGAATCACAGCTGCAGCCCTTATACAACACTCTCCGGGTGTTGAAGAATTTCAGCAAAAGGTTCGATAGGGGGCGCTCGTGTATTCCATTCCGTATAAAATGAAAAAATAAATAAACAAGAAAAATAAATAGTGCAGGTGTACAGAAATTAGATGTGCCCTGCGTATTGCAGATTTTACACTCACTGTGAGTCGAACCTTTTGTTAAAAAAAAATGACAAAAATGACAGGCCCATCATTGGACGTTAAGGGGTTAAACTCACTCTTCTGTGTTTGTATATGGCATGGCTGCCTATGTGCTTGATTTTATACACCTATTTGTAGTGGGTGTGGCTGAATCACTTAAACTCAATAATGACGAGGGATGTTCACATATATTTTGTCATAAAGTGTACTTTGGTGTGGCTGAAGGCCGTGAAAGTCCTTGTTACTACTCTTGTGTTTCTGTGTCTCCTTTTAACTGCTGTGTTCTTTCTTCTGCTCTTTCACATTGCAGCCAGTCCTTGTCTTTGTCCTGTCTTGCCTTTTCCACATAGATATGCATATAGCACCATCAGGGCTCGCTTCTGACGCAGCTGCGAAGGGGCCGCACAGCCGCCCGATCAGCAGCTGCAGCCTCCAGGACTGGTTCGGGAGATCACGGATCTCCTTAACTGGCCCAACGTTAAGGAAACCATCTAAATGCATGGGAATGGGCAGTTGCCTAGGGGCCCAGCGTTCTAGGGGCCCGTGGTAAATAACATTGCTGACAGCAATGTGACTCACCAAAAAGCGATCAGAGAGGCCACCTCCCCTGGGGCGGTCTTCTGGAGAGTGTAAAGGCAGCTGCACGATTGTGCTGTCCTCAACCAGCCCTGCTCATCGAGCGCCCCCTTGGGCATTGCGCTGGTCTGGGTATGAGGGGTCCGACGAGCAGGGCTGGTTGGGGAGATCACAATCCCCTCCAACGATGGCACAGGGGGGACTGTTTGGGGACAAAGTTAACTTATGATGGGGACATTTGGGGACAACAATGGCAAGCCCTATGTGTGTAATCTGGGTGCTGGTCAGGTTCTATGTGGGCAGCGTGGACCCTAGGGCTGGCCTTTGGGATGTGCAACCTGTGACCTATACCTGTAATTTAGGGGGTTTATCTATACCTTTAATGCTAAGTTTTTATATGAATTCCAATTGATCTATGCCTGCAAAGCTGGGTTTGTGTGTTGTTCTGTTGATCCATATCTGCAATGCTATCTTTCCATACATTATTTATGTATACCTGCAAATACAGGGTTTGTATGTCTTATTCAGTTGATCAATACCTGCAAAGCCGTTTCCGTGTGTTTTTTATTTGCTCTGTACCTGTAATGCTGAGTTTACATGTGATTTCCAGTTGATCTATACCTGGAACGCTGGGTTTGTGTGTTCTGTTGATCTATACATGCAATGCTATGTTTCCATACCTTATTATTGTATACCTGCAAATACAGGATTTGTACATCTGATTCTGTTTATTTGATCTATACCTTAAATGCCGAGTTCACATGAGAATTCCAATTGATCTATACATGCAAAGCTGGGTTTGTGTGTTCATGTGTTGATCTTTACCGGCTATGTTTCCATACATTATTTATGTTGTATGCCTGCAATTATAGGGTTTGTATGTCTTCTTCAGTTGATCTATACATGCAAGTGCTGTTTTATGTGTTTATTTGATCTATACTACAGGGAGTAAGTAAAAGAGAGTGATTCTGGGGGAGAGGATCTCCCAGACTGCATTGCAGTCTTCCCCTAATCTGTAGTGAGTGTAGCAAATATTTTTTATGGTGTGATGGTGGAGGGAATTATTGCATGCTAGGGAGTGTGTAGTTAGGCCCGAAGAAATGCTTGCATAGGGTCCAATTATTTTAATATAAAATTGACAGCATGGGCTAATATTAGTAAATAAACTTCAAAAAGATAAGTATATATTATGTAGTTACAAATGCATGTCTAACGTGTATATACCTGTGTGTGTGTAATCGCATGCGCTTCCCTCAATGGCAGAAATAAAATGTGGCCACCCTAGTGTGTGTGTATGGGCAGTGCGTGTGTATGAGCAGTGTTTGTAAGCTGGTGTGTGTGTGTGTGTGTTAAGGCAGGGGAGTGTGAGGGCGGTGTATGTGTATACATGTGTGTATTGACAAGCTTGTGTAAGGGCAGTATATGTGCATACATGTGTTTATAGGCACGTTTGTGTGTAAAGGCAGTGTGTATGCACAGTTTGTGTGTAAGAGCAGTGTAGGTATTTATATGTTTATAAGCTGGTGTGTGTAAAGACAGGGTTGTGTAAGGGCAGTGTATGTGTATATGCGTGTTAATGGGCAGGTGTGTGTAAAGGCAGTGTGTAAGGGCAGTCGAGTGTAAGGGCAGTGTATGTGTATATGTGTGTTTATGGGCAGTCGTGAGTAAGGGCAGTATATGCGTATATGCGTGTTAATGGGCAGATGTGGGTAAAGGCAGTGTGTATGTGTAAATGTGTGTTTATGGACAGGTGCGTGTAAGGACAGTGTAAATAAAATAACCTCTGGGAAAAAAATAGCTGGGGGGCACATTTTTCCATTCTTGCCTCGGACACAAAAGGAGCTAGCTACTGCTCTGAGCACCATTACCACCCAGTCCTGGTTTCACTAAAAATCTTACAGGTATGGATTCCTGCCTGTACTTTCCCCTTGCATGAAGACTGCCATTGTCACAGGAGCCTAGCATGTGAGCACAAAAACCTGGGACTTAACATTTTGGTGTGGATGGTAACCTTGTCTTATTAGCTCACTTCATTATATTGACTATCTACCCTAACAGCGAACTTTATGGGTCTTGACACCTTGAGGGCTGCAAACACAACAGAAATGCAGGATAACATAACAGATCACAGCCTGATTACAAAAAATGGCAGTACATTGAAAAGGTGGCAACAAAATTCTTACCTAGGTGAATGAAGCTTATTATGGTCATTTTACACATCTGCACATCAAAAGGGAAATAATACATGTCCAATGCGCATGTGACTGTAAATTGAGCTGGTTTGGTTGCTGTGATCATTCCATCAGATGTTATATTAGCATAAGGCATCCATGAGGCTGTGTCTTCCAAAATCCTGCAATGGAACACAATGGAAGTTGCTCAGCCTTGGTACTACAACTATGTGCCTCTTGATTATTGCATGAATAGGGATTTGCTTTCATATTTTACCTATGCCTTGCCTTCAAATTATTACCTGTAATTAGTTTTGTTACCTTTGCTTTTATTGTTCTTAACAGCTTCACATATTCTTTTGCACAATTGTCTTACTCTTACATTTTTCCTTCTGTTGATCCATACTGCTATTTTCATACATTGCATTTTGTGCGTCTTATAACTTTTTAACCCTCTTTATAACTTGCAATGTTATGTAGACCAGTTAAATATATAACCAGTCAAGAATCCTTATAAGCATATAACCCCACAGAGTACAGTTCCCTGTTTTACCTGGTATTTGAATTATCTTAAAGGGAATTTGTTTGTTTCAGTTGTCAATAGTAAAATTAAAGTGATGTATATCTAAGTGATGGTCAATGGTGATGGTATACTGTTTACTATTTAAAACATGTTGCTTTATATTCAATAATACTAGTATTAATATCTCATTAGATCAATGAGAATAGTCTGTACTACCCTTCTTAAGCCACTGCATTTTATACGTGTGTATCTCATATAATATATTAGATACTGTCATGTCTTGTTTTCATATAATACTCGTAAATGGGGCTAAGTTCAACGCCAATGATAAATACTGTACATTACAAGTAATTGGCACTCTTCCCATAGATTGCAATAAAAACAAATATGATAAAAACAGTACTACTTTTTATCTAAGTTAATTATTATTGGCCAATATATCTCTGTCTTATTCAAGTTCTTCCTATTGCAATACATGGGATGATTACAATTCAATTACTTGAGATACATTTATCTCCAGCATTGAATTAAGTCCTTGTGTCCTGCAGTCACTCATAACTTTTCAAATATATCACTTCCCTATATTTCTTGGCTCATATAATCACAATTTGTATTTCCCCTAAATGTTGTCCTACTGTTCATAAATGTAGAGATCTGGCACCCAGAAGTGAGACAGAGGTAAAGTGATGGAGCTGATGTTACAGAAATCTCCTGGGTTCCATGTCACAAATTCATTTTTCCACATCTGGAAGAACAAAACCACATATTAGTCTATGGCAGAGGTAGGCAAACTTCGGCACTCCTGATGTTGTGGACTACATCTCCCATAATGCTCTTACAGTCATAATGCTGGCATCAAGGGAAATGTAGTTCACAACATCTGGAGTGCCGAAGGTTGCCTACCCCTGGTCTATGGCAATAGGTGCAGAGTAATGGATATTTGGAACCAGAATTTGGTAAATAAAACATAATGTTTATTATAAATATATTAATTGGCCTAAAATGACCCTGAGATAAGCAGTACTTATATGAGTACAGGCTCCTCCTATGGATGGCATCAAAACGTTTTGATTGGTGATGCCTTCTGCATGCTCACTTGTGTTAATTAGAGGAACTATGATGCGAAAATTATTGTTCACATCAAAGGTAAAACATGAATAAATAAAATGAATTAATACAGTGTATAATGTGTAATTCTTAGATACTGAAAAAAAATCCTAATGGTATACTGTATGCAAATGCTGTAATACCCGAGGGTTAAGCATAAATAGTTGCCTGCTGTTAACACATTCATAACAATGATTATGGAACCTGGGAGAGAGACATATTCATAAAAGTAATTAAGAGTCAATGAGCTACAATATTTTTTCTTGGGACAATAACTGTACATACGGCAAGTAGAATCTAAGAACCTTTAACAGTGCATAATAATTCACAAAGATTCGTGCAAGTTACACGTCACAAAAGAATAATATTAGATCTAACATAGTAAATTGATGTAAATTAAGTTATAACATATTGATTCTTACCGCTGAAAACCAAATGTAATTTGTCATAGATTTTTTCCTTGCAACCTAAAGGTAAAAAAAAAAAATCTAGTGATCATTTCCCACAGAAGACCTGCTATTAACATGTTGTATTTTTGCTGGATATCATGACAATTTGTCTTTTGTTAGAGCTAAATGGACCTTCTTGGCTTAGAGCAAATTATGTTACCAAAACAGTGCTTACAGACATAACACAAAACATTAGAACACACCGCAAATTCTGTTGAGGTGCCCCATTTCTAAATATGCACTTTTGTTTGCCTTTTCCTTTAAAAAACTTAATGTACAGCCACTAAAAAAGCTGACAAAGTCACTTTAACTTTGGGTGAGGGTGTTATTTTTCTAAGCCTTTACCATACCTGGGAACTCTCCGGTTTTGACCCGGAGATTGCCGGGTGGAGCACCTCAAGGGAAGGCTCTAGGTAGCCGGAGCCCAGAAGTTCCCAAGTATGCCTTTTACTATAAAAATGATCTCCCACAAAGAAGCGTATTTGCTCAATTATAAGATGACCCTGATTAATTTGGGGGGGGGAGCATGAAAATAAGACTATCCTATAGGAAAAAAAAGTTTTACTATTAAATATTAATTCACATGTAAACGATTTTTTCATATTTAATAAAAACTATGATTGAGAAAAATGTTTTTGTTTGTTTTTATTTCCTTTTATTTGTCACTCTGCTTCCCTAATATGTCACTCTGCCTCCCTGATATGCCTTTTAACCCCCTATATGTCACTAATAAATTAAATTATTTTTTTGCTATGTTTTGTTGTTACGGGGCACAAAATACATTCCCTTTTCCAAACTTGAAATTTCCACCAGCTCAAAATACCCCCATGAAAGTATATATTTTTGTCGAGAAGACAAGCCAGGGTATTTCACTAGGAGCTGCAAGCAATTTGTCCAACAGCACTCCAAAAACGAAAGGAAGTGTATATCATATAAAATAAAACAATTTTTTATTAAGGTCCTTAGTCGTTCATATTAAATATACAGCAGTGTGACAAAGAAAGGCGAATATCTGATGCTTGTGTTTTATCAAATGCCACCTAACTGTGAATGGTAAAAAAGGCTACCGTATAGCCATTATACCAATTAAAACTTAAAAGAAACCTGTAGGTGCCTTCGGCAAGTTAGAGAACTCCTAGACTAACTAGGGAACTAGGATCAAATGAATTGCCAATGTTTCATGATTTATAATATAAACAGCTCACAACTCCACAACTGACACCACTGCAGCAACAATTACTTCTACACAAATTTGCACTACAAGATATAGTTAATAAATTGATACTAACTGTTTGAACAAATTACATATAAATTAATGACAAAATAAACAATAAAATCTAACAAGGCAAGTTGTAGCTATAGTTCTCCACTTAAGTTAAAAAATTGATATGGAGTTAGCTCCATGTTAATTATCCAATATAAGACATATATATGTATAGCAGAATAACAACAAAAAAACAAAACAAAATTATGCCTCTGGTTCTCCCATTAGTGTTAAGATTGGTAAAGGCAAAATTCATTATTTATTTAAGATCTATTGTGATCACAAATATTAAACATTAAAGAAACGAGTAACCCCGTACTCTTTCTGATTGAGAAACACTTCCAACCCCCCCACACACACACACAGTCACACTCACACACATTTTTGGACACTTATCATGCAACCAGTTGGTCATCAATTCCTGGCAAACGGAGCCGTAACATTAATTTCCGTCGCTTTTCCCACTAACCGTTCCGTGTTTCTTAGGATTGTTTGCATAGATTACATGTAACTGCAGAGAAACTCACCAAAACATTTCCGCTGCCTCTCTAGATCACAGAAATACTCCACAAACGAAGTTACAGGGCACAGCATGTCTGTTCCCTTTTCCAAACTGGAAACTTTCAAATTTTATTTTGTGACGCCTATGTCTCAATTGAAACTGTTTAGCAGCCTATAAGCTTATAGCAAAATACCCTAGCTTGTCTTCGTTGCTCCATTTGGACACTAACCATGCAACCAATTGCTTGCCAATCCCTTGCAAAAGGAGCCGTAACATTAATCTTTGTTGCTGTTTTTTTTTTTTTTTACCAAAGCTGGCCTGTTTTTTAGAATTGTTTGCACAGATTACATGCCCAAAAACTCACCACAATGTATTCAGCTGCATCTCGGGATTACAGAAATACCCCACATATATATAGATTTTTCTATATTTTTGGAAATCTACACAGCACACTACATGCAAATTTCACTGTGCAACAGCACACTTAATAGGGCAAGATGGCACACAGAAAATAAAGTGTTAAATGATAATACACTATACAAAGATTAGATTAAAAAAAAAAACATTTTTACAAGCATGCCAGCCTTTCGATTTTCGTGCACCCACTTTTGTAGGCCACAACCCTTATCATCAGCTTGGTTGAGGATGATGGGAGCTGTAATCCACAGAGAGTCACCAGCCCATTTTTAAAATAATAATGATAATAAAATGTGAAAAGCATCTATTCATGATGGAACTCTTGGGTGATCACGTGACTATGCGAGACTTCCGAAATGGGGGAGAATGATTAGCGGTTCAAGGGGAATGCCTTGGGTGCGATCCAGTCCCGTGCACCGGGAACTCGTCATTAACAGCAATCTAGCCTGTTGCTGGATAACTTTTATTTAATTTTTTTTCCCTTTTTTTCTTTATTATTTTGTTTTTGTTTTATAATGAAAGTGTTGCATGATTGCAAGACTTCTAGGTCGGGAAGGGTTAATGATGGTTCCTGAGGACTGCCATACACCTGCACCAGGAACCCTGGGGTAGTAGTGTGGGACACTTTTTTCATGACTGCGTGGAACGTCTATAAGGTTTTAACAGGTTAATGTAGGTTATATGGGGTTATCATTATGTAATATACAAGTCATTTACATCTAGTTCCATCGTTATGTAATATACAAATTCTTTAACTTGGTTAAAAATCTGTGCATCATAGTGGTTGCCTCTACCATTTTGTGCACATAATGTTTATTAAAGTTTTACAGAAACTATACAGTTACGGTTAATATTCTGCCACCACATGCATAAAGAAACATGCACTTACCACAGACATAGAAATGACCTTTGCATCCACAATAATGGTTAGTGGCTTCTTCCAGTCTTTTCTTGGGATTGTTTGAGACAGCAGATCATGTTGTTTTGTTAGATTGAGATTTTCAACCAAATCATGGTATTTACAGGTCTGTTCCAGTACTGCTCCTGAAAAGCACACTGAGGGAAGCAGTCATCACATTAACGTGGCCAACATGCATGTATGTATGTATCTATCTATCTATCTATCTATCTATCTATCTATCTATCTATCTATCTATCATCTAATCTATCCGTATTTTTATGTTTAATACATAGATGCCACAATGAAAATAACTGTTTCAATTATGTTAGGTTTCATGAGTATAAGATTCAGGGACATATTGGACTCAAGGACCAGTGGATAAGTTTTAGGCAGGTGTAAAAAAATTCTGTAAAATAAGAATGGTTTAAAAAATAGACATGTTAACAGTTTATTTTTATTATTTAACAAAATGCAATGTGTGGGAACTGAAGAAAAAATGTAAATGAAGCCAATATTTGGTGTACACACCTTTTGCCTTCTGTAGGGACCCTGTTTCAGGCCATGCATTTGCCTTAGTGTCTACTAAAATATATTTAGGCAGCTGGCTACGAGACCCTTGGAAAGTGGGTTGCCTGGATTTGAACCAGCAGCCTTTTGTGTGCACTTGCAGACTCACTGGCGGTGCTTTTTGTGGACTATGGCTACAGGGAGTGCTCACCTACTAGGTATCTAGTGCTCTAGAGATTACCTGACACTCCTCCCCCAGTCCTATATAAGGCCACTCACTCCCTTTTGCCCTAGTGTGGTCTAGCTGCTAGTTTTCTAGTAGCAGTTTCTCATGGTTTTGATATCATCTGGTTTACTGTATTGACGTTCCTAACTTCTCCAGGAACCTCGGCTAGTTCTTGTTTGTGCCAGATTGCTGCCTGTTCCAACTTTTGGCCTAATTCTTGACGTTCCTTATCTCTCCATTCCTGGGCCTGGCTTGTCAAACCTTATCCCACACTGTCTGAGTTGTAGTATATCCTGAAGGGCAAAGTGCTTAACCCGAGGGGAACTGGTTGAGGGGGAAAACTCCATTTTGATCTTGAGGAGTAAATTATTGTTACGGACATGGTTAAATGTGGACCATTTTAAGTCAAAATCTAAGTTACAAAAATACATGGTGCAAAGTGGTCTGCTAGTATGCTTATGTAAAAGGTCCTCTCTTAAGGGGGAAGGACTGTGAAACCAATGGGAATAATTAAATCAGTTCTTACAACTAAATTGGGTTTCACTCTGAAGATCCAACCACCATACACAATACCTTTACTTTTCCCTTTTCCTCTCACTGATTTCTGGGCCTAGAAAGTTTTGTCCTCTGAAGTGGCTACAAATTCAGGAGGGCGTTTTATCTCTGGATAAGTAAACATTAAATAAATCAAATTATTACTACAGTAAGTACAGTGCACAACCGACACCCAGACACACACACCAGGACAGGCTCTGCCACAACAACACCCAAACACACACCAGGACAGGCTCTGCCACACCAACACCCAAACACACACACACCAGGACAGGCTCTATCACACAGAAACCCCCATACACATACCAGGATAGGCTCTGCCACACCGACACCCAGACACACACAACAGGAAAGGCTCTACCACACCGACACCAAAACACACACACACCAGGACAGGCTCTGCCACACAGACACCCAAATACACACCAGGACATGCTGTGCCACACAGACACCCAAATACACACCAGAAAAAGCTCTGCCACACCGACACCCAAACACACACACCAGGGCAGCCTCTACCAGACCGACACACCCAAACACACACATACACACACACCTGGACATGCTCTACCACACCGACACATCCAAACACATACCAGGAAAGGCTCTGCCACACCGACACCCAGACACACACCAGGACAGGCTCTACCACACCAAAACACACGCACCAGGACAGGCTCTGCCACACTGACACCCAAATGCACACACACCAGGACAGGCTCTGTCACACAGACACCCAAATACACACACACCAGGACAGGCTCTGCCACACTGACACCCAAATACCATATTTGCTTGATTATAAGATGACCCTGATCATAAGATGCCCCCCAAAATCTGAATACTAATTTAGGAAAAAAAGAAAAAGGCTGAATATGAGATGACCCTATAGGGAAAAAGTTTTACTAGTAAATATTAATTCATGTAAACTATTTTTTCATATTTAATAAAAGCTATGATTGAGAAACATATTTTTTTGTTTTTCCTTTTATTTGCCAACCTGCACCCCCCAGTTATGCACATATACCCCCTATATGCCACTCTGCCCCTGATATGCCTTATACCCCCTATATGCCACTCTGCCCCATGCTATGCCATTTAACCCCCTATATGCCACTCTGCATCCAGAAATGCCTTATACCCCCTATATGCCACTCTGCCTCCAGAAATGTTTAAAAGGTAAAAAGGCATATCATGGGACAGAGTGGCATATAGGGGGGGTATAAGGCATTTCTGGAGGCAGAATGGCATATAGGGGGTTAAAAGGCATTTCTGGAGGCAGAGTGGCATAAAGGGGGTTAAAAGGCATATCATGGGGCACTCTGCCTCCAGAAAAGCCTTATGCCCCCCATATAACACCCCCCTGACTTACCAGTGCTTCTGACTCCCTGGTGTCTGGTGGTGCCACCCAATGGCCCTGCCTCAGCTCTTTGTCCCACCCCTTTTAAGGGGCTCAGCTCAGCGGCTGTTTTGAACTTTTGTTGGGGTCCACAACCGAGACCCAGACGAAGTAACTCACCAGAGTACCCGGCACCCACGAGCGTCGGGCACGACGCTGCTTCCACTGCTGCTGCTCCGTCAGCTGTCTGCTCTGGCCGCGCACGTGCGCGCCCCCACCTTCACTTAACTCTGGCGGGGGGCGCGCACCGATGACCAGCACTGAGTTGTACTCAGTGCTCAGATATTTTGCTTATTGAGTATTCCTTAATTCTATATTCTATTGATTCCTGTTGCTGACCTTTGGCTACCGTTTAACGGTTGGAGCAGGGAGACCATGGTCGTGCGAGTTGATGCCAGAGGAGGCCCTTCCGTTAACCCCTGCGATGCTGCTTAGATAAGGTAGGCTAGATGGGGAAGGGACCAGGGAGATTAGTAGAGGAAGACGAACACGAAGATACATTTTGCCGTGGCCATGTTCGTCTTCGGACTGAACAACAAAAACGCACCCTTCGTGTCCATTTTCATGTTCGCCCGAATACGAATGCACAAGTCTAATTGAATGTGGTAGTGTGTCTCTGAACATATAAAATTGTGTAATAGTAGTAATACTATTACACAATTTTATTTGTTCAGAGACACACTACCACATTCAATCATATAAATAAGGAATTTTACCTGGGCAGGGCTTAATGTGAAGGTCTAATCAAATGACAGTACCCGCTCTCTAATTTTGCCTTTCCCTTAAGCCACAATATCTGGTATAGAGAGATATCTATTCAAATACATGCGTATATCTTTTATCCATATCAATTTACTATATTATATACTTGCTAAGGAGATTGAAAAGATTTCACCAAATGCTAAAAAAAGGGAAGCCCTAACTCATCATTTGTATCCGTCCACTAGAAAATAAAACTGGCAAAGTGCTTCACAGAAAATAATGTTACAAAAATTCTTTATAAGAGTAGCACTCAAGTGTATTATAAAGTTAGCTATTCTTCAACAAAACTTAGCGCACCTTTTTTCTGGGTTAGTAAACAGGGGTTAATAGCGGTTACACTATTATTGGGTTAGATTACTTTTAATCTTCTACAACAATATAGCTTTACTTAAAGAATGGGGGTATGTCTGAGTGCAAGACTAAAGATCTGCATAATTTAGAAAAGTTTAAAAATGTAACCTCTTCGGTCCCAGGAGTTTTTAGTACCTTAAGTCCCAGAAGTTATTTTGCCATTTTTGCAGTGTGTTGGTTCGGCTATTATTCTCCATTTCCTGTGACGCATGTCAATTAAATATTGTTTTTCAAGGAGAGAGATAGCTTTCTTTTGATTCTATAGTTACATGATTAGCTGAGAAATGTAGTAAAAATTAGAGAAAAATAGATATTTTACCCTCTGAATCCTCGCAAAATTAGTTAATATTGAAAATATCCTCAAAATGTATCAGGTTGTCCTGATTTCAGAAAGACCTCATTTATATAGAATTTCCATACTTTCCCAGCAGTTATATGGCACATATTACCCCACCTCACAACTGACAGGACTTAAAGGATCTGCAGCAGTCTTGATGCCAGATACCACAGCACACCTTTAGAGGTCTAGTGTAGTCCATGTCTTGACAGGTTAGGGCTCTTTTGGCAACAAAAGGGGGACCTACACAATATTAGGCAGGTGGTCATAATGTTATGGCTGATCAGTATATATATATATATATATATATATATATATATATATATATATATATATCTAATAATCTACCTTGATATGGTAGACCATGAAGCAATCATCAATGCAGAGTTCTGGCAGAGAGGGACTGGAAGGGCAGTGGTACCTGGAGACCTTCCTAATAACCTTTTTTTTTGTAGTAGACTCTGCAAAATGCTTTTGTTTGGCACCAGGGGGGATTGATTGTGCAAGGAAAATGTCTGCCAGTAAGACCCAGGGCATTTTTGTGTTCCAGATTTGGGGTGGCATCCTCAAAAAGTTCTAGGAAGGTGTAGATTTTCAAGTTTTCAAAATAAAAAAAAATGTATAAATCTGGGCTGCTATAAAAATTATCCACCCAGAGGTGATAGTCCTTGTTCAAATAGGGGTAAAGAAGGTACAACACTATTTTCCACTAGTGCCCACAGATTCTGGACAGCCAAAGGGATCAAGGTGACGGCCCTTCCCTTCATATATTCGGAAAGAGAAAGTATATCCCTTACTGCTCTCGCAAAATGTGTACAACTTTACACCATAGTGTGGGTGCTTTGATGGGATATACTGCTTAAAGTGCAGTCTACCCTTGTAAATGACCAGTGACAACAGTGGTAACATTCTGTTCTGGCATATAAACAGAAAATCTACTGCAAAAAAATTGAAATGGGCCTTAACTTGAACAACCTATTAAACTATGGGTGATCTCTAGAGGGACATTGGGAGTTGTCATTAAATTTAAGGACAGTAATAAAAATCAAAATATTTTATCCTTGTCAAGATGGGGCCAAATAGGAGTGTGTGGTGAGCTTTTTTACTATGGCCATCATAAGGGTCAATGCCAGAAAATGTTTAATCTCATGGGGGTCAGTGGGGTGCCAGGACTGGCCTCTGCCCTCTTGATCAGCTGCCTGCCCTCTTGGTCAGCTGCTAGGAGCTCCAAAAAATCATTAGGGAAAAATAAGTTTAAAAAATGTATTGGCTCACTGGCATCAACGTAACATGACATGATAATTGACACGTCAGATATTGGCTCAATATCTGACGCTTGTCAGTGTGGCTTCATCAGAGTCATGAGAATGGTACGCTTGTTCAGGGCTATAGACACACTCCATTATAAAAAAAACCCCTAACCTACATTGCCTGCCCAATTTACTCTAGCCACCCACCAACCTAACACTAATACAGTAAAATATATCTTTTTTTTCTCTCTCCCTAGAACCTAAAACCCTCAATGCTATCCCCAATTTCCTCTAAACACCCACCAAATAAACCTAAACTAACCCTAACATTTTAGAAAACTAGGCGAGGGAAGGGCTAAAATGTCGGGGTATATGATAAGGGATATATAGGATCACAAAATTGAATTGTTTATTCAAATAATAAAACCTGAAGTGCTTTCTGGATACCTGCTGTAGCTAATCATGTAAATGCTTGTTCTTCGTGAAAAAATGTGAAAGCAGAAATAAAGTTTATTTTACAGCCATGTCATGCATTAGAATTAAGGATAAGTAATCATCTGAGTCACATAATAACCAAGAGAAAAGATAAATACTGCATTTAATATACCGATGCACACCACAACCTCATCGTAAAAGCAGTATTGTTAAAATACAATAACAGCATAAAAAGAAAAATTAAGATGTATACAACAAGGCACAAAATATGCTAGATCCCCAAATGTCTCAGTAATGAAAGGTTTCTGATTTTATTACTAAGTTGTCGTGGACACATCAAATATATTAAGTGTATGAAATACATAAGGGGTGCCTTGTTTATTTTTTGTTGCCTATTAACTGTATACAGTTTTTATGATTTGGTGAAAATTGTACATATTCACAGTGGGACCATGTGTAAAGATTTAACATATGATTAGTATACAAAATGCCATCCTGAATACACAATTTCATCCTGGATATGTTATGAGATAACTAGTTCTAATAAGTTAACTATTTTAAAAGGTAATTTTACTGGGTTAAATAACATGAGACTAAGGAGTTGAAACATATGCCTTCTTTGACTGAAAAACAAAAAGAGGCCCTGTGGCCAAGCATTAGTTTCCCTGTGTGGTCTAGCATAACTTTGCTTACACAACACACTTTTCATTCTTTGTGCAGTCATTTTCCCTCTAAATGTATACAGTGTTTTAATTTACAGCTTATTCCATGTTAAGAAAAGTATAGAATGTACCTGATATATAGAATAGGATCAGCAACATCATATTTCCTGGACTGGACTTCTTTCACACAGAGGGAGTGCTGGCAGAATTTATATTAAGAAGTAGACAGCCTCCAGGGGAACCCAGCACTTTCCTCCCTCAACGGACTTTTCCTTTGCACATTGTGTGCCCATCGATCCAGCTCTATAAGCAAATTTTTTTAAGTGTAACCACTTTGTACTGATATTTTATTATATTTTCTAGGAAACTTGAGAATTTAGAACTATGTTAAATTGCTTGTTAAATAGAAAGTGTTAAGAGATTTGATTTATTCTCTACAATATGTATGTGAAAGTATTCACAAATATGTAAATACTTTATCTCTAGAATAAGGCATCCAAGTGTTCAGGCAACTTATTCCTTCCTTGACTGGTTTGTTTCTGTGATGTGTCCCAATGTTGTATGTTGACAATGGATGGTGGTAGAATTAGTGTATGGAAAGTTTTAAAATACCACCACTCAAAATACCCTAAGATGTCCAGTTTTAAAATATATATAGTTTGATGGGGGTAAATTGAATTGTCTGGCTTCAAAGATGTCCCGTATAGGACATGTATGCAGGACAACCAGGTTTCAGAATTCCAAGTTGAAAAACAGAAATGTCCCAAATATGGCCTTTTAGCCCCCCAACCAACCTGACAAATATGGTATAATCATACTCAGGAGATGTTGTAGAACACATATTGGGGTGTTGTTTGACAGGTTGACAGTGAAACATACCAGGAGCTGTAAATTCATACCTGAAGAAAAATCACTACTACAAACTTTGACTGGTAGTAGAATTAGTACATGAAAAGTGTTCTAATATAACTATTTGAAATACCCTGGGCTGTCTAGTTATTTGGTTTATGGGGAAAATTAAACAAATATGTCCAAAATAGGACTTGGGTGCAAGATGAACAGATGTGAAACAATGATGTTAAAATAGCAATTCACAATACGTACTTATTGCCTACTTACAAGAAAACATTTATTGTTTATTTATCAATTAAAAGTGAGAAAAAGTGTTTTTTTTTAAAATAACTAAAAGTCAGATTTGTTTTACATTTTTTACCATATTTAATATGATATTTTCAAAATAATGGTACCTAAAGAAAGCCCTTCTTGTCCTGATAAAAATATAATTTGTGTGGGTACAGTACTGTAGTTTGGGGTAGCCGTATTAGTCCAGTGTATAAGAATGCAAAAAAACAGAATGTTGCAGAATCTTGTAATACCTTTTTTATTGGACTAACTGTATTTAAAATAATAGACGAGCTTTCGGGAGTCCTCCCTTTATCAAGTCAAAAGCATTTCTGACCAAGCAAGTGAAAAACACAGTTTAAAACTGACCAGTACATGTTCTGATACAGGGTTAAAACAACACGGTAGAGAATTTGCAGACAAAAACTAAGAGGGTCGTAAATAGTAAATAGTGGCATATACTGCACAGATAAGGCTAGGGGGGGAGCAGGGGTAAGCGTGTAGGAGAGAGAGAAGAAGAGAAAGAAAAAAAAAACAGGTTATAGGAAGTTTTGATAGTGTGCTAAGAAGCTCAAATCCACATTAAGTCCTCTGTTTTTACAATCATAAAAATGTATCATTTTGGCTTCAAATGTCTTTCTTTCTTGGGTGTTTTTGAAATTACCTCTCAGTGTTTTGATTTTAAGGTCATATATGGAGTGATCTGTTTGGGTGAAGTGGTGCCCAACTGGAGTGCAAAGGTTTTCCTCATCATGATGGTTGATGGCACAGATAGTGCAGGTTCATCCTTTTATTGAGTTGCTGGCAGGTTTCACCGATGTAACACCCTATAGTACATTTGGTGCATTGAATCATGTATACAACATTTTGTGAAGTGCATGAGTATGATCCTTTAATATTGTATGTCTTGTTGTTGTGGGTGGCTGTGTTGCTGGTACAGTAAATGAAATACTGTACTCAAGAGATGTTGCTGAATACACAATAGGGTGTTTTTGACAGTAACATATGCCAGGAGTTGTAAGTTCATACCTAAAGTATAATGTGTGTGGAAAAAATACATCAAAAAATACTACTGGAAACTTTGACAAAGACTGTTGGTAAAAATGTGTGCATGGAAATGGCTAAAAATAAAAGCAATTGTGGCTAGTTGTTTAACATATGATTAAATGGGGTAAATTGAATTGACCAGCTTCAAAGATGCCCCAAATAACACTTGGGGGCAGGATGACCACATGTCAAAATTCCAATTTGAAAAAAGCACACTTCTCAAATGTGGCCTTTTAGCCCCCAAACAACCTAACAAATCCATGCATGGGTGGTATCATTGTACTCAGGAGATGTTGCTGAACACATATTGGGTGTTGTTTGCCAGTGATATATACCAGGAGCTGTAAATTTATACCTGAGTTACAATGTGTGTGGGGAAGAAAAACACAAAGTTTGATAAAAGCTGGTAGTAGAAATAGTGAATGGAAATGGTTAAATACTAGCACTTGAAATGCCATACAGAAAGATTATGAGATCCTCACCGAGAACAGACAGACTATTTGTAGCCTATGTTATGGTGCATCCCTGCTTGGGAGTAGGGCTGCAACAAGGAATTGATAAAATCTATTTTTATCGATTTATAAAATGCTCTGAAAAACTCCCCTCCTTCTATAATCCAACCTCAAATAGAGATCGGATTATAACACTAGAATCCAGATCCCCCACAGCGCTGCAGGAGACCTGGATTATCCTCTGTCAGTCAGTGGGGGTCTATGCAAAACGCCCAGACATCCTCCGCTTCTCCCTGCGCGCATCGCACAGACCTCCACCGGCTGCCAGAGAGGATCCAGGTCCCCTGCAACCTCCGCTACTTCCCTTCACTTCCACTTCTACCTACCACCAGGGGTTAATATAGCAACAGAAGAAAAACATGACAAATAAGCACCACTGGGTAAGCTAAGCCTGGAGTATTATCTTTATTTTTATGCTTATTTGCCCCGTGTTTGTTCTGTTTTTCGGGATCTATTAATTATGTGCATTCTTTAATTTGTGTTTTTTATTTTTTGATTGCTGTAATATTTGATATATTGTTTGTATTGTCCATATATTTATATATATTTATATTGTATTGTGTATTATCTATTCTTTTTTGTCTATATTTATTAAAGCATATTTTTATACCTATTTTAGCGCTGTCAGTTTTTCTTATATCAGGGGGGTATAAGGCATATCAGTGGCATATAGGGGGTAAAAGGCATATCAGGGGGCATTGTGGCATATAGGGGTATAAGGCATATCGGGGCACAGTGGCATATCAGGGGGCACGGTGGCATATAGGGGGGTATAAGGCATATCAGGGGACAGAGTGGCATATAGGGGGCTGTAAGGCATATCAGGGGGGCACAGTGGCATATAGGGGACTATAAGGCATATCAGGGGGCACAGTGGCATATAGGGGGGTATAAGGCATATCAGGGGGGCACAGTGGCATATAGGGGGTATAAGGCATATTGGGGGTAAAAGGCACATCAGGGGACAGAGTAGCATATAGGAGGTATAAGGGATATCAGGGGGCACAGTGGCATCTCTGGCATATAGGAAGTATAAGGCATTTCTGGGGGCAGAGTGGCAAGCTGAGGGTGAGATGTGCATAACTGGGGGCAGGTTGGCAAATAAAAGAAAATATAAACAAGAGGCATTTTTTTTATTAAATATGAAAAAATAGTTAACATGAATGAATATTTACTAGTAAAACTTTTTTTTGGTATTTTGGTGTGTTTTGGGTTCTTGTACCTTTAAAATATAGCTTTAATTATGTCAGTAAAATAAGAAGGCAAATAGAGAAATGCCATTGTGATAAAGAGATAAAAGTGTTAATGACAGACCTTAATGTAAATTATACGTATATGTCACGTACCTGGCTGCTGGTCCCTCCGGGTCCGCGGATCGGCAGCCGCCACGGAGAAGGGGGAGACCCCCCGCCTTGCCGCAGCAGCCTCAACCGCCGCGGAGGAGAGGGAGACCTCCCGCCTCCGCGAGACAGCTTCTGCCGCCGCGAGGACAGGGAAGACCCCGCAACTCCACACGGCAGCCGCCGCCTGCTGGAGTCAGATCCGGACCTGCCGCGTGCACACGTTCCTCTGCACGCCACCTAGTGGCGCCAGCCGGTACTACCGCTCCTTTTAAGAATTTGCGGTCTCGCCAATCCCAAGATGGGCACTGACCGGAAGTGACGTAACGGCACTTTGAAAATTTGACGGGAAAACGCTAATTGATACCTTAATTCCTCTGCCTACTTAAGGGACTCAGAAACCTTCCAGCTTTGCCTTCTGATGGTCGTACCTATCTTGATAGTGTCTATTCCTCAGTAAGCGTTCCTGTTTGATTTCCTGTTACCGACTCGGCTTGTTCCTGTTTCCCCGGCGTTTGACTCTGGCTTCCTCCACGACGATTCTGGCTTCTGGCTTCCTGACCTTGGCTTGCTCCTCAACCATTCTGCACTGGACACTTGCTATTCTGTCTATTTGTACGCTGTGCGTGACAGTATATATTTTAAATAAATGAAAAATTTGCATATTGTTTTTTTTTATCCGATTAATCGAAAAAATAATTGGCCAACTAATCGATTCTGAAAATAATCGTTAGTTGCAGCCCTACTTGGGAGCATCTCAAATTTTAGCTCTCTTGTGTCATTACAGAGAAAAAATCACTGTATAGCATTTGAAATACCCCGAGGTGTCTGTGGTGACATAACAAGTATTGTTGTCAATGTTTTTGCCAGTTGAACTCTTCCTGTATCACATGTGTCTTTTGATATGTTAACGAGGGCACACCTCCAGTGATCTCACAAGCAAATCAATATGCATGTTGAATGGAAAATCTTAGTTCAGTCTCTCTCTGCCCACCATCATGCATGGATGGGGCAATCTGTGGTGTGCTGGGTTATGTTGGGCCTTTTGGTCTTGGCAGTGGCGTCGCTACAGGGGGGCAAGGGGGGGCAATTGCCCCCCCTTGGTTATTCCTTGCCCCCCCTGTTGCCCCCCCGCCGAATTTGTAACCCCTTGACTGCTAACGACGGCATGGTGCCGTTGCTAGCAGTCCCAGTCAGGTGCTAACGACGGCACCATGCCGTCACTAGCACTACCATACCTTGATGGAGGTCTGTGGACCTCCATCACCACTTCCCCGGCGATCTGCCCCTCAAACTGAAGGGCATCACCGGAGCCACCCGATCTGCCCGGTGACGTCTCGCGCAATGACGCGATGACGTCACCGCGCAACTTTATTAACAACTGACAATTGTCAGTTAAAGAGGTATGGGGGCATGCTGCTTAGATGCCTGTATCTCAGGCATCTAAGCAGCTACATACCCCCAACATATACCATTGGAAAGGTAATCGCCTCGCCTTTCCAAGGGTATATACCTTGTAAAAAAATAATAAAAAATATTAAGTTAAAAAAATAAAAATGTAAAAAAAATTATTTGGGGGTCTCTAAAGGCAGATAAAAAAGATCAAAATTGCCTAGAGACCCCCAAATTAAATTATTTAAACAAAGTAGTTTAACTTTAAAAAAAAAAAAAGTTTAAGTATTCTAGCTAAATGATCACTGTGGTAGCCAATGTTACCACAGCGATCATATAGCTATAAAAAGTCACATTCCCTTTTTAAAAATGGCCGATACTAATTTTTAATCCTATGATCCCTGTGATCATGGGGTTAAATTTAGCCAACGGTAGAGGGAGGCAATTTTTGAAATCCTGATGAACTGCAAATATTATTAAAATCAGCCATTTAGCCTGCGCGGTACGTGAGTAACCATATCATCCCTGGAGCGCCTTGCATTTTTACTGCAAAACTTATTTTTGCTGTAAAAGTGATTTTTTTTTCTCCCTTTACCATCATTTCTTTGGGATTGTAAGGGGAAAGAATGGTGTGTGCTTCTGTGAGTGAATGTATTTAAAGTATGGTGTGTGTGCTTCTGCGAGTGAATGGAGATATGAAAGGCGTGTGAATGGTCAGTAATTAGGGTTGAAGCCTTGACGTGGCATTACTGCTCACGTAGGAAGTTAAATTATGACACAAAAAGTACACATTTGCAAAAACGACATCCCTTGGCGCATCAAATGAGGGGCTGCATGTGTTTCTAGTACAAACCTGGAGTGCGCAAGACACAAATGAACATGTCGCTATGGATAGAAAAAACATTTTATAGCCAAAGCGACATATTCCATCATTATTTGTGCACTCAACTTTTGTCCTAGAAATACATGTAGCCCCTCATTTGAAGCTCCAAGGGGTGTAGTTTCTTAAAATGGATGAATTGTCTGAATGAGGGAGAGCATGAGTTAATATGTGGATGAATTGTCTGAATGAGGGAGAGCATGAGTTAATGTGATTGTGCGTATCATAGATGCATAATTGTGGAAGGGCAAAGATGGCACTAGCAGGATGTTTGAGCCTTGGGGACCAAGATGGCACAAGCCGGGTGTATATGGGACAAAGATGGCAAATCGTATGTGTGTTATCTGGGTGTGCAACCTGTGATCTATCCCTGTAATTTAGGGGGTTTTAAATATACCATTAATGCCGTGTTTTTATGTGAATTCCAATTGATCTATACCTGCAAAGCTGGGTTTGTGTGTTCTTCTGTAGATCCATATCTGCTATGCTATGTTTCCATACATTATTTATGTATACCTGCAAATAGAGGGTTTGTATGTCTTGTTCAGTTGATTAATACCTGCAATGCTGTTTCCATGTATTTATTTGATCTATACCTGCGATGCTACGTTTCATATATTATTATTGTATACCTGCAAATACAGGATTTGTATGTCTGATTCTGTTTATTTGATATATACCTTCAGTGCTGAGATCACAAGTGAATTTCAATTGATCTATACATGCAAAGCTGGGTTTGTGTGTTAATGTGTTGATCTATACCTGCTATCGGCAGCAGGGTCTAATATTTATATATATATATATATCGGCAGCAGGGACTAATATTAATATATATATCGGCAACTGGGGCTAATATTAATATATTTGGGCAGCAGGGGCTAATATATTTATATATCAGCAGCAGGATCTAATATTAGGCCCTTAAATCATTTAGTGCAAAAGTTAAGGTATTGTGTTGTTTAAAGGATTTCAAGGATTAGTCGTACTAAATTGTGGCTTCAGGCTTCCCATGTTGAATGATCAAGTATTGTATTGTCCAATAACAAAAGTATCATTCCATAGCACATTACTTTTGGCAATATATATGTGTGTGTTTTTTCAGTGGTATGATTTAATGGTGGAAATTATTAATGCCCCCCCAGTTTGACTGTGGTATCTTGTGTGCCCCCCCTATATATTGTTTCTAGAGTCGCCACTGGGTCTTGGAAAGTGTGTTTTTGTCTCTTATTAAATATCTGTTAAAGTAGACGAACCTTTGTGTTATATTGTTATATTTGGTTTAACACCACAGTGTCTAGGTTCAAGTATATAAGGTATGCATAAGGTACATTTTACTGACCAGCTTCAGAGATGTCCCAAATGGGACACGGGGGAAGAATGTTCGATATGTCAAAGTTCCAAGTTGAAAGATTAAATTATGCATTTCAAAATGTGGCCTTTTACCCCCCAACAACCTGACAAACACATGCATGGGTGGTATCACTGTACTAAGGAGAACACGGGTGTTGTTTGACAGTAATATACTGACAGTGACAGTATATAAGCAAAAATGTGGTAACATAAAAAGAATTATCCAGCAAAATCACCATAAGGGGAAGCATCCATGTAAAAAAAGGTCTAAAAATATAAAAAATAAAACAAATTCAACGTTTATTTTTAAGAGCATGTCCTAAAATTATCGGTGTATGTTCCCTCAAATCCTGGCATGGAAAGAGTTAAAATATTAACATTTGAAATACTCATGGGGTGTCTTGGTTAATTGAATTGGCCAGGTTCAAAGATGTCCCAAAAAGAAAATGGCGGCAGACTGACCCGATGCCTAAACTAAAAAAAAATGTGCACCTCTAAAATGTGGCCTCTTAGCACCCATACAACCCGACATGCATGGGTACTCAGGAGATGTTGCTGAACAGATATTGGTGTTAGTTGGCAGCTGTAAATTCACATCTAGAATTAGTGTATGGAAAGTGTTAAAATACTACTTTTTAAATACATTGGGGTGTCTAGTATTAAAAAATATATGGTTTCATGAGGGTAAATTGAATTAACCGGCTTCAACTATATCCTAAATAGGACATACAGTGAAGGAAAAAATTATTTCATCCCCTGCTGATTTTGTCTGTTTGCCCACTGACAAAGACATGATCAGTCTATAACTTTAATGGTAGGTTTATTTGAAAATATTTTTTTCCTTTACTGTAATGGGCAGGATTACAAGATTTGAAAAGAAAATGATTTTGAAATAGCAATATTCCACTTGTACTTATTGCCCTATAACCTGCAAAAAACATGAAAACATTGGGTACTTCCAAATAGTAGAATCTATTTAGGAGTTTTTTTCTTTAGCTTTTTTAGCTGAAGTGTTTCAAGCAAAAGTCAGAAAAAGTCCTTTTTTCTTAATTTCCACCATATTGTTTACTTTTTTTTTTATAGTAGATTATATTATAAAACCAAAATAATGGTATCTAAAGAAAGTCCTTCTTGTCTTGAAAAAAAAACACTATATAACTTGTGTGGTACAGTAAAGAGAAGAAAATACAGCTAAACACGAGCATCACAGAAATGTGAAATCAGCCACGAAGGGTACAAAAATAAAAAAAACAGCTCAGTCATTAAGGGGTTAAAACGTTGGTTAAATCCTAAGCAACCCTTACCCGGGCCATTATATGTCAACATGGCACATCAAAAAGTGCTACGGACTTTCTACTCCTTGTGTTTCAATGTCAAAGATAATGAAAATCCTTGGTAAATGTGTTTCCCAAAGTAATTTTTTTTTATATAATTTGAATTAGCTATGCACCAGTTATCATGGATACAACTGCAAAATATGTATTTTGCTTCTTAATTTTGTGTAGCTTTGTTAGATATTTTTTTTTTATAAATTAAAGAGCATTCTAAACTAGGGTGTAAATTAACCATAAGAGGTAAAAATTACAGTTGTAACACCAGGCAGTTTACCCGGTCACTCCCAGAACCCACCTCAATTGCCTCCTTCTCTAGTTTACTGAGCTTTGGGATCAAGCCTCTCTAATGTAATATTAAAGAGATCGGATTTGTC